>NW_026521871.1:46092500-46677500 GCF_021234435.1 Artibeus jamaicensis
TATGATATGGGAAAGTAGCTTTTCAAATATACCCTTGTTTTGTCAGGGCTTGTACAAACAAGTTTTAACCACATTATTCAAATTATTCATGTCCACACGAGCTCCGGTGAGGGATAAGTTCGCAGGGTCTGCAGACGTTTCGCCCGCTGCAGAACGTGGTTCTTTACATGTTCTAGCAAAATGCTTTCAATGAGGAAAAGCAAGTTCTCCTTTGAACAATCTCTACAACGTTCTCCTGCTGGCCACTGGATAGGAATTTACTGAGACAAAACATTTTTACTTGAACTTTATTTTATAAAATATATGAAGTTGTTTAAATTTCAGTATGTCATCTGTTTTTCTTCAGGAATTCAAATGTGCTCTGAACTATTCTGAGTATTAACATCTATAGAGGAGATGAAGTCTTTCCTTTCAAATATTCACAGTTGGGTGTGTGATTGGGAATTAGTATTGGAAAATGGCAATTATTTATACTTTTTCAAATAATTCATAAGATTAAGTGTTGTTATAATTTAAGAATAAAGATGTCTTCGGGAGCATGTCTGTTTTGACAGGGGCATTTGGTAACCATGGGGCTTCCCTGCAAAGGTACCACACCTTCAAATTCGAGCCACCAGACATAACTCATCAGAACGCAAAGATGTTCGCTCAACACAGATCAGCCAGGACCCTCCCCACACCTGGATGCACACCGGTAGTTCAGTACAGGTGTTTGTAAAGACAACACATATATAATTTGAACTTAAATATCAAATGAAATATTTTCAGTTTTCTAGCAGTTAAATCACAGACTTAGAGGCATATTACAGTGTCTACCAGGGCTAACTAACACGCAGTCTTCATTATACTCTCTGAGGTCTCTGGCCAAATGTGTCTTTTTCCTGGTCATGGTTCCATCTTTGCTGCTTCCTTTTGTCTGATCCTGTTTTGGGAGGATTTCCTGTGAGCCCAGCCTGAGATGAGGATCTTGGTTCACATTCCCAGGTCCTACCCATTTATGGCCAATTACAGAAGCATAGAAATGGAAATCCTTCCTCAGTCCCAGGCTACAGCATAAATTCCAGCCAGCTCTGTGTTACAGTCATTATAAGCTGGGATCCTAGAGCTGCCATAAATAAACAAATATCATCAAGATGGTTTCCAGATTTATAAAAAAGTAAGAAAAACATGTTCTTCTAATTAGAAACATGGCAGGTATGTGTGGGATGCTGATTAGAGATTTGGACTTGGTCTCTCCAGCTCTGAACTAGGTTCCATCATGCTCATGGCCTCTGTTACTTACCTGACTCCAAACAGCTTCATCCAGCCTGCTTCATTCACTGTGAGTGGCCCATACCTCAGATGGACTCCCAAGTGCCGAGAAGAAATGCACTTGTCTGTGTTACTTACGCACAAGTGAGGCTTTTCTCTAGGGTTGGTACAGTGGTATTTCATTCACTCTCTAATTTAACTCTCCTCTCTAACCCCCAGTCCTTCCAACAGGAGCTATAGAGATCCTGATTAAGCAGCAATTAAATATCTTAACACTGTCATTATCTTTCCTTAAGTAGCCACTTCAGCCAGGAGGAGAACATTAAACTGAATCAGAATTTAATTTTCCAAGGGTGTAGGTAGGCTTTCAATTTTTCTGATTCTGGGTTTCTCAAAAGAAACAGAGAGCCTTGTGTTTATCCTAAGAGACTCTTCAGATTGAATTTGGAATTCACGGGGATGCAGTTTCTGTCTTTAGATCATAATATTTGTAAAATATATTGCCATCCAACAGGAAAGCGGTGTCTGCAGGGAAGAAAACACATCTTGTACAGTCTGTTAACATTCTGTCAGGTCAGCCTCGCCTGGGCAAGCAGGCAGTCCACTGAGCACCAGGGACGCAGACAAGGCCCACCGCCTTCTCGGGACAGCTCCTGTGTGTTTCTCAGCCGATCGGGAATTCTGAGACCTCCCGTGGCTGCTGTAGAGACACATCTGCTCAACTGTCTCCCTCCTCCTCCAGCCAGAGTTCCCCAGTCTAGTTACTCCTTCACACTGCTGCCAAGATGGTTTTCTCTCTTAAATATTAAATGGCCACACTTCAACCAGGTAAGGTGTTACCAGTGCCAGGAGCTGCTTTTCCCAGGCTGTGGTAATTCGGGAACCTGAGATAGTCTATTAGAAAAATAAAGGGCAATTTGATTTGCACAAACTGAGGTGATTATATTCTGTGGCATGGTCCCACCTACCTTTCCCAACTCACCTGTGCCTTTGATCTTTCTGCCAGCACCTTTTAATCATGAACTTCTTTTGCCCCTGTTACTTACCATGATGGTGCATATATTAGGGCCTTTGTATACACCATTTTCACTACCTGGTATAATGTTCTTTATTCTGATCTTCCCATGTCTGGCCCGTTCCTTTAATTCAAATATTAGCTTAATGTCTTCTTAGTGACACTTTTTCTGACCCTCTGAAAGTTACCACCTAGTTCTATTGCTTTCACTTATTTTTTTGCATGAGTAACTTTTAATTTTGCTCTTATATTTTTATTTTAATTTTAAAAAACCTCAAAGGAATTTAATATCTGCCCCCTTTTTTTTCTTCTGTAATGAATTCAGAATAAGCCTAGGACAAAAGATTTCCTAGGTTTATTGGCAAAGCTCAAACAGTCCTTAGACAAGATAGATACTATTGCAGATGCTTTTCGTAGGTGAATAAGGTGAAAGACCCTCCCAGCCATCATCACTAGGAAGAAAGCGTAGATCTCAAGGACCAGCATTTCATGGTCAGAAAAGCTAGGCTGCTTGTAGCCAACACTGGATCCCTCAAAAAGATTCGAGCCCCTAAGTTGGTATTATGCCCTGTGTTCCCCAGGGCTTTATCTAACATAGACTCTTGAGATCACCTGAAAGCCTTCTAAAGAAATTCCAGTATGTAATTGGACACAATTTAGGGAGGATGCATTATATGAGCAAGGTCCTGTTGGATTATACAAACCTGGAGAAGATGTGGCCTCTGTCTTCCAAGAATTCACAGTCTAGTGCAGGAGGCAAACCTATAGATTTGTGATTGGGGGCACCAGGCACATTGTAGAACACGAGTTCTAACCAAAGAGTCAAGGAAGGACAGTCAAAGCAGAGATGGATTCCAGATGGTGCGTCTGTTTATCAGGTTTATTTATGGAATATATTTAGGGAGAGTGACTTAAAGAAAATGTCACTCATGTGCCATTGTTGGAGATGTTGTCAGTCTCTAACTCAGCATTTCAAATACTCGTAGCTTCTGATGAGCTTAGTGTTCTAAACATTAGGCTCAGGATAGCACAAGGCAGAGAGTGATGCCTGAGATCAGGGCTCTGATTCCCTTGCCAGAGAGCAGGACAGGAAGGAGACCCTGTCCCAGGCCATCCTCAGAAACAGATAGTCCAATACTCCTCCATTCAAAAAGCTGTTGATGATTGCAGTCTTTAACACAACACCTATCTTTCAACAAATTTGGAAAAAGTGGCCTTTCCCCAAATGAGTTTACTCTCTTTCCTCATTCTTATCATTTTTAGTTTGCGCAGTTTCAAAATATTGATTAAGAATTCTGTTACTAAATCATTTTGCAGCTTCAGTATGTAGTCTTCAGTCAAGGTAAATATCAAAGTTGATCCTAGTTGAACAGCACACATTAAGGTGCTTCACTTCATTATTTCTCTTTCTATTAAGGGCAAGTCATTGGCAGTGATGTAATTCTTTATAGCAGTTTTTGGATTCTTGTCATCTACCTAGTGTTTTGTTTTGTTTGATTTGATTTTTTGGTTTTTTTAATACATAATATTTATTGTATTTTTCCCAAGAGGTTTTTGCCCCTCTATTTCCTCAGTTGATTATATATGTTATGAGATTAGTATACAAACAGACAAGTAGATTTGGATGAAGGTTACCTGAGAGCTTTTTTCTCTTTGATTATCATTTTTTCTTCCTGTATCTGTGCCTCCTAGTAGGATGAGACAATGCAGAGATCCAGGATGCCCAGTGGTGGTGTCCAAGGATGTTAATGGTACCCAGGGATGGAAGCAACGGGTTCCCCGTGCATGTCTTAATGGAGAAAATAAGTTAGAAGTACTTATGCCAGAGTTGAGTCTGGGAAAACAGTATAGAATTATGTATTTTACAGAAAACTGGGCAAATAAACTATCAGTTATATCAACAAGTTAAATTGAACTTTTTGATTTTTCTTTTTAACATGTTAGGAGTTTGTTTAAAACACATTTAGTAGGAGATATGAAGTAAAGTTGTCTTGATATGGTGTCCCTAGATTCTACTGAATTTTATGACTTGCTGCAAAACATCTTTCGTTGTCATGACTAATCTGCCCTGAACAGATATGTTGTCATTATCTTGTAGCAGCACAGTGCCCAGGCCCATTTCTTATGTCACCAGAAATATTTAGGGCCCTATAGTGTCAAATATTCTCTGAAATGCAGTAAGACAGATTTTTAGTTGATCTGAGAGAATAATTGGGACAATGTTAATCAGAGGAACTTTGAATGTAATTCCCTCTTTCATCTGAGTACCCCTTGTAGCTTTGCCAACTGTGGTTAAAGGCACAATCAAAGCAAGAGAATGTAAGGGCACTTAGAGATCCCTTCCCAACCCACTTTTCCCTAATCTTGCCTTATTGGGAACTTGTCAGTACAGATCTAAACCATGCGTTTGATTCTTCCACAATTTCTATTCATGTTCTTTTTTTACTTTAAGTAAGTTTTGCCCTTTGTTTTATTTCTCCAGATCTAATTTGTTTGACATCTCTCTAAAGCTTTCCTCTGATAATCCCAGGCATTCCCAGTCTGTTCCAACAGCACTCAGCTCAGATACTGACATAATACTTATATTGAAAAATTACTATTAGTTTTATATTGTTTACTTTTGTCCCCTTGCTAACAGGAAAAATATTACCTGTTATGGAAGAAGAGTCATCTATTACAGTAAATAACATTTCATGCATTTGTTATACCTGTATATGTGTGTGCATGTATATACATATGTGTGTATATACATACATATATATAAATGTCAAAGTAATACTAGTTTAGCTAGATAAATGATTTTCATATTAAGAAGTTAAGCAATTCAAGGAAGAAATGATATTTGTAGCTACTCATATAATTATTCAGCCAGAGATTTAGCTGAGGACCATAGAGATTGTATGGACTGTCTCCATGCCTTTCCAAATAGAGATTCAGAGAGGTAAAATGGAATATGATCACAAGTATGTGCATAATTTTAATTATCAAATAAATGCCCTCAATAAAAAAAAAAAGCTGTCATTTTAATAGTACCCCCTTCTCTATCTCACAGAAGTTTCTATACAAGTCTGCTGTGAATATTTCCTCGGGGATGTCTCTGAGGCACTCAAATGTCTGAAACTGACTCAATATCGACGCCTTTCTTTAAAATTTTTGCCTCTCATATTTGTTTATAGAAGTAGTTACCTTAGTGCATTCACATTCTCGATCCAAAAACCCAAGTTTCACTCCTGAACCATCTTTTTCTTCTGTTTTAGGCAAAGGATTATCAGTTCTCTGCATGTTATTTCTCAGATTTATCTTTTCAACCTCCACTTATCCAACATTAATGTACTCCCATTTGCTTCTCTATGATGTTATTGAAGTTATGAAGTTATGAATTCAATAACTTCTAATTGTCTCCTTCATCCAAAGTCTTCATCCAGTTAATCTCATACATTGCAGTGAAAATAATCTTTACTGCTCCAAATGAAGGCCACATTCCTTAGCATAAGTTTCATGCTGTTGTTGTATCCAGACTCCTTTTTAAAAAACAAATATTTTATTTATTTTTAGAGAGAGGGAAGGGAGGGAGAAAGAGAGGGAGAGAAACATCAATGACCTTACCTGCCCCCACACTGGTGACCCGGCCCGCAACCCAAGTCAGTGACCCTTTGGTTTGCATGCTGGCCCTCAATCTACTGAACCACATCAGCCAGAGCAGACCCCTTTCTTATCCCTTACATGTACTGTATTACCCTCCTGATATCCAGACCTCCTAGTTTTCCAGACATGCCATGTCCACTGAGACATCCCTTGTTGAGGACAGTTTTTGAGTTTTATCCATCATTCTTTACTAAAGGCTTTACCCTAATTTATGGAACATGATAGGATTTAAACTAGATAAGGAATAGGGGAGATATGTCAAAGATCTTTTCATTACATTGTATTATCAGTCTGGCATTTGAAGTCACTTCTAGAGAATATTCAACTCAATCCTAAGTACCCAGGGATATGGCATTTCAATTTTCAAATCATCTAGATCATTTTGTTCCCTCATGCCTCACTTTGCCATGCATGCCTTTGGGCATTTTCAAGGCAATGAGAGAAGGCCTGGTACAATATAATATATATTGTATTTTTGTCACAAGGTCATTGGTTCAAATGTCAGTGCTCATACATATAAGCTGTGTGATCTTAGACATATAGATAAATGTATTTGAATGTTATTTTACTTATTAGGAAAATGATACAAGGATAATTACCTCATAGACTTATTTAAAAGTTAAGGATAACAACATATGTAAAGCATGTAGGATACCAAGTACACTCAGTAAATATTTTCTTTCCTTTTTATTGTTTTTTGGTCATAGTCTAGTATGGTCGAGGTGTATTAGAAACTCTGGACCAAGTTTTGTTTGAGATGTTTGAACAACTTCCAAAAACAGAATATCAAAGTATATGGCTTTCAATTATTCATTCTCTTTCACCCCTTATGTTGGTTTCGGTATTCACATATGCATTGCCAAGTGCACATTAGGGTGATAAGTGGGGTGTGAAGGAACATCATCCTAGAGTAGTGTGAACTAGTCTCCAGTGCTGTGAACTTTCTCCCATGCTGAGAAAGAGACATTGGGTTTAGTGTAGCACATTGGAAAGTACACTGGACATGGAAGTTGGAGGATTTATCTCAGCACTGTTATTACCTGAGTTTGGACAAGACTCCCAGTTTGGAGGGCTTGATTACTCCACCTGTACTATAAGATAAAAGAGTAGATGACAGTTGTTTAGAGAGACCTTATGTAGCTCAAACATCTAAAAACTCTCTGATTCTTTTTTTTTTTGTTTTCACTGAAATTATTGGGGGACACTGGTTAACAAAATTATACAGGTTTCACGCACACAGTTCTACAACACATCATTTGGACCCTTGATTACATGTTCACCACCCCGAGTCAAGTCTCCTTCCAGTACCATTGACCCAATTCTTTAGTGCTGGTCAAATAAAGTCAACCATAGGGTCCTCAATGATTTTTCACATGATTAGAACATAGTAAGATAACACAAAAACTGTAATAGATGATTTCTCTTTCCTTGGCAACTCAAAGGCATTTTAGCTAACAGAATACTTTATTACAGTATACAGTTTATTACAGTATACAATACTTTGTACAGTTATGTGTATAGCTATAATCACTGATCTAAACTGAATTGAAAGGGGTGCTGGGGGAAAAAACATTTACCACAGAAAAATGCTGACTGAATCAGTTTTTAATGAAAGTGGGAAAAAAATCCCTTAATGTAATTAAGAAGACAGTACTTTATGTAGAACACTTTGCCACAGCTTTATTTGGTCCATTTTCTAATTTTAAAAAGAAAAACATATTAAAATGACATGAATAAACCACGATGCATGCCCTATGACAGGTAAAATGATGGATGGACTCCAAGAAGAAATAACCAATGTCCACAATAGGCCTGTGATAATAGAGGGAGTCCTTGGTTTTTTGTAGCCGATAGAAATGCAAGTGTTCAATGATCCCCTTTAACAAATGAGTAATTTCCATTATCTGTCACTATCCTTTGTTTTCTCTTCTTTACATTATTCTATTCAACTTGGCTTCCACTTTTGTAATTAGATGTCCTTGAACATGAGTACAGGATAAAGAGAAAAATCGGAAAAGGGAATAAATTTGTAAAGGAAAGAGTTGCCTTTCAGAAAACTGAGAAAATGATCACTCTTTGCAATATGTAAAGAAGGCATTTTGATTGAGTGATTATGGATCTGTCTGAATATAATGAAAGCTGTTTTTTCTTATTAAAGAATGCAGCTTTTCAGAAATTTAAATAGAGCTTTTTATGCCCTTTGATCAACAGAGTGTTGCTTTGGTATGCTATGCAGCATGCACTAAGCTAATTTCCAGGCAGTATGTGAAGCAAGGGAAATCCGATGAGGCAGCCTGGGTAGAGGAAGGAGACCTGGTTGAAGGGCTTGCCCTGAAATCAGTAGTCATTAGGCCCAAACCAATATTCAAAGAAGCATAGGTATGCTAGGCTTTGGAAGATGTAGAGAGGAGATCCAGCCTGGGTGAAAGAGAGCCAGGAGGTTTTCAGATAGAATTCAGTTAGAATTTGAAATTACCAGGTAATAATGTCAAGGTTCTGAATGTTCTCATTCATTACAGTAGAGCCCTACCCTGCACCAAACTGGAGAAGAATGTATCCCCATGGAGATGTGCTGCTTATCAAACTCTTCTCTCAGCTTCAACTCCACCTTTCTGTACTCTCTTTTGTGATGCAAAGGTTGAGAATTTGCAAACCACATGTCCACTGGAAACTAGGTTTGTGATTCCTCCAAAACTCTGGCCAAATTAAAGCAGTAGATGCAGAGTCACCAATAGTCACACTAGATACTTTATCTTGACTCAGATGGTACCATGCAGAGACTCAATTTTTTTAACGTGGGAGTCATAACTATGCTGCCACACTCTGTGCACATGGAAAAGAGTTGTATTGTTCTATGTACTCATTTCTGATTAAATACCTTTCTGGTTTCTTTCTTACTCCTGCTCCCCATAACTCACTTCATATTGGATCCAGAGACTTTCTGGATCCCAAATCACATGCCTCGGGCTTCATTGCAACTTCCTCACAGTAGCATTTTCCTACCGGTAAACATGCTCCCCTCCCGCTTCCTCTCAGTAGTCCAGAATTTTGTTGAACTGTCTCATCTGTTGTGGACTGAGATTCTTTTTGCCATTATGGGTTTAACCCCTTTGAGAACTCTAGGCTGTTATTTCATTTGAATCTTTGTGTGAACAAGAGGTGAATATGTATGTGCTCTATCCTCCATATTAAACCTAAAGTTTTCTTAAATACATTTTCTTAAATAAATTCTTAGAAATTATAATTGCTATTGATTTTTACTCTCATGTCTTATTCATTCAATGAAAAGGAGTTTGATGATGTCTTTAATTTTTCAGTATTGTCATATTGTTTTCAGATAAATAAATCATTACTGTTTATTCAGAAATTGCAGATAGGCTTTGCAAGAAAAATACGTGAGGACAGTGCATGGAATAAGCTGTAAACTTCGATCATTTTCATATTTGAGATTCACTTCTCACTTGCTGTTTTGCCTTAGCAAGTCACTGAACCTCTCTGAGCCTCCAATTTCCTCATATGTAAAATGAGGATAATGCTGTTTATCTCAGAGACTTATCATAAAAATTCAAGTAGATAATATATGTACTGCAGAAATAAATTACCAGGCAACCAGGAAATTTTGAGAGATAATGTATTAATTAAGATCACACAGACTATTTTTATGGTGTAATTGTAGATATAAAGTGATAAATGTGGTTCTAACTATGCATATCTATTTCACTTAATTAAAGAAAATAAAGGCCTAGAAAAGTTAAATGCACTGCTTTCCATATACAACAGGCACTTATTGGGAATGGAAGAAGGAGCAATTACCTAAGAAGTTTGAAAAGGCTTCACATATGTGATGAGTCTGGGAAAGGATTTCTGTAGTTCAAGAAAGAGGTCAGAGCCAGCCACGTAGGTCTGACTGTGTATGTTGTTGAGAGAACAAGCCCCCGAAGAGGTCCATGTCATGGCCTCTAGAACCTGTGACTATGTCATGTTACATTGCAGAAGGATCCTTCCAGATGTAATTAAGGTTATGGACTTAACGTAGGGGCGACTATCCTGGATTTACCTTAATTACCTAATCATATGAGACCTTAAAAGCAGAGAACTTTCTTCAAGTTCAAGTCAGAGAGATGTAGTGGAAGGCAAAGTCAAAGAGAAGATGGAGGTGTCTGAGCATCCCAGTCTCACAACCACACAGAACTGAATTCTGCCAACCACCTGCATAAGCTCAGAAGTGGCTTCTTGCCCAAAGTCGCCACAGAGAAATACGGCCCTTCAGACTCTAAAGAAAGTACCTGGTTAAGCCTGCCTGGACTTCGAACCCACAGAACAGTCAGCTAATCAATGGATGTTGTTTTGAGCCAATACATTTCTGGTACTATTTTTAAAACAGAGATAGAAAATTAATGCTTCAAAGGGGTGGGCAGAATGTACATAGCAGTTTCTGGCTCTCTGGGGGAACCCACTGTAGGCCCTGCAGAACAGCGGTTGGAAGGTGCAATTTCAAATGACCAGACATACAAGCAGGGTAAAGTTTTTGTCATTGTCTTAACAGTGGAAAGCTATTAAAGAATTTTTTAAAAAGGAGGGAGGAGATCAGAATGTAGTGCTCACTCTGTTGGCAATGTGTCAGGGCCTATGCCATTTTCCAGGAAATAATTTTGAGGGATATATGAGCATGGAGGTGAGATTTGGGGATGTGAGGAATGTGAGAAAAAGATAAGAAAACTAGATGGTTTCTAACTTGGTCCTAGGAGACAATGAGGTGGTTTAGCAGGATAGAAAATGCCAAGAAAGACACCTTTGTTACAAAGAGCAGGCTTTGTTGTAAAACTACAGCTAGACATTTACTCACTTTGAGCCTCAGTTGTATGAACATGGGTACAAATTGTATTAATATTATGAGCATAATATTAATGCCTGATTGTTGGGGTAGTGATGATGAGGACTAAGTGAGATGATACACATTCATCTTCTGGAGTTATTGTATAATTAGATGAGATATGCACACCATTTCTGTCACTTAGCTGGCACCTAAAGGGCAGCACATTGAATTAGCGATCACTCATCTTTATTTCAGTGACTCCTGCAGCTAATTAGGGACCAAGCATGGCTGCCCCTGGCTCTCCTGACACATATTCTCTGCCTTTCCTCATGCGATTTCCTGCTTTCAGAAGAGGATGGATGAACTGTCCTTTTCTTTTCTTAAAATAGGCAAATTTTCTTAAAATAGATTCTCCAGTTACTCAAGTTGTCTCCTGCAGTGGGAGCTGCTTTTTTTCTGCAAATCTTAAGGGTGCTGGCTAAGAAAAGTGATGACAAATGCTTTTTCAGATAGTAATAACTCAGTAATACTAAGCAGTTGATTAACTTTTTTTAAATGTCTACTTTTTTCTCGCTCAAAATTTTCAAGTGTCATACCATTAATTCAAATATCTTTGCCAAATATTCTTTGTTAATGAGCTGCTGTTCAAATGCAAATGGTGGGGGCATAACCAGGGAACTTGGATTTGAACCCCGGCTGGAATGTGTGAGAGGAAGCAGATTCAGGCAGACATGGCGCTGACCTCCAGGAGTATCAAGCCTGTTGTTTTACAAAAGGAGGCATTTGTGCAGTACGGATCTTGAAGTACATATTCAAAATGTTTCCAAGTCAGTTTTGAACTATTTTAAACAAATTATTTTCAAGATGTTAGTCATGGATTTTATTTCTTAAAATACACGTGTGAAAAGGGGATGAACAGTGCTTATTTTAAGATGAGGAGGTAATTTGGGAATGAGGGGTACATTCATTCCTTGATATGGGTGGTTTCAAAAAGCGCCAGGAGGCTAGACAGAGTTTTATAGCTGTCAAGCTTCTTAACGCTCTTTTAAAAAGTTCCGAGGGATTTAGATCTCCCCAACATACTAAATTCAATTTTGGTCACATTTGCTTGCCTATTTTTACTGTATTTACTTATTCATAACCTGACGTTCAAAAATAATTCAAAGTGTCTTATAAAGACGCATATATTTGAGCAGAATGAAAAAAACAGAAAGAAGTGAAAAGTTTGAAATAAACGGAAAAAAATATAGCAAGTGAGGTAGAACCAGCTGATAGATAAGCAGCCACCTCAAAGCTTAAGTGCTCTGCTCAGGGTCCCCCACATTGGAGCTGAGCTTTGCCCAGGAAATGCACAAGCCCTTCCTTGTGTTCAGGCAGTAGGTGAGTGTCTTCTGTTGGTCGCCGTGAAGAGAACGCTGTGCAGAACCATGGGCACCATTGCTCACCACATGCAGTTACTAAGCTTGGCGGTAAGTTGCAGAGCACTGTTCTCTTGATTTTCTCCACCACGGGCAGCTCTCTTCTGTAAATGCTGCCCCCCAGAAAACCTCCAGCGAGCTCCCCAGTTTCCCTCCTTCGCCCCTTCAGTTCAGTCACATTCAGTTTAGAGATTCCTCGGAGCCAGCCATGCTTCTCTGCACGGCAGTCTCCCCAGATGATTTCAGCTCAGGCCTTTTTCATCCCTGTATTCCCAGAGGCATAACTCATTATGCTTTCAGTCTTTCAGAAATTCCCCAGAATGGCACTATTTCGTTTCTTTTCTGTTGACCAGCTTTATATCAGATCTAGCTTTTTCTGAAGTCCCTTTTCTGTCATTTCTCATGATTTTGCGTGGGAGGTAGGTAGATGTGTTCCCAGTCTGCTCTCTTGATCCAATTTCTGCTTTATTCTGTAAAGAAGCTCTCATGTCAAATTAAAATGCAATTATTTTCTTATCTTGATAATACCTTGTAATTTCTCTAAAGCAGTTGCAGAGGAATGATAAAAGCAAATGGGTATTGCATCTCCTAAAAGAGCCATAAACCAAGGGGAACAGAGTTGCATATGTCAAGGATTTAACTCTGATACATGTTATGCCATCTTGAACTCCACCAGGAAACATCCTTCCTCAATGAATTTCTGGGGACCAGCCATTTCAATTAAGTTGTTTATATTACCAAGCCCATTTGTACAAGCACATGCTCAGCTGCCCTGCGCGACAGCATCATGGACAGTTTAAATGATGGAGAGAAAGCTTTTTGTCTAGCTGAAGTCTTTGTGTGTGTGTGTGTGTGTGTGTGTGTGTGTGTGTATTCACACATACACCTAGATACATAAACTTCCCTTCAATGCTAGACATGTTTCTTTAGGACTTTACCTTCACATACTATAGGAGACTCTTGCTGTTCCCTCTAAGATCAGGTATGTGCCCTTCCATTGCACTGGGAGCAAGTTATTCCAGTTTCTATGACTCATGTACCCTGCATAGGATTTTTTTTTCTTTGTTTAACCTTCCCCATTCTCTCACCCTTCACAGAATCTGAGCTATTCGAAGACAGGAGTAGGGGATGCTTATTTCTTCATCCTTATCTTTCAAAGATGACTTGCAGTGTTTTGTCACATAGTGAGTATTATAGGCTCGACTAGTATATTTTTAACATTGACACACACACATATGTACACACAGAGGCAGATACTCACGTGTAATGCCAACTATATAGAACTAAAAAAGCAGTTGTTACAGCAAACTGTTTTATCTTGCTTAAGTTACTTGACCACACATATAGTCAAAACTGTTTGTTTCTAGGTACGATCTGCACACATTTACAAAAATGTGTCTTCTGGGCCCTCCTATAAAGCGTGCAGACTTCAGCTCTACAGAGTGGTTTATCTTGATAAATTTACATATTTATTATACAGATTTTACGGTCTGTATAAACAGGCACACATAATCAGTTTGTATATGTTTGTATGTTTTGGCTATTTTGATGTTTGTTTACTTATTGTGGGTGTGTACACGTGTGGATTTCTTTTTAAGAATCAGGGATTGGCAAAGTTAAGGAGGAAACATTATAGGCTTTGACAACATGGGACCTTCACATGTAGTGTGAGGCGTGTATTGTGTGTATTTATATGTGTCGTGCATGGTTGGGTCCACTGTCAAGTTCTGCTTTCTTTTAGTCAGGGGAGCCAAATAATTTGTTCAAATGAGTCCAAAAGGGAATCTTCTATGATATTTGCTGACTGATTTCAAAAAAAATTTTTAAAAACTATTATATCTACATAAAAGTTGGGGAGAAAATGAGAAGAACCAAGAGAAGTGGGGCTGAAGTACTCTCTTGAGAAACAGTAAGAAGAAAAAGTTACCTATACACTTTTGGTGTTTGAAAATGCGTACTTTGAATAAATACATCTAGATCTGTTTATTTTTTTATTAAATGCTTTAGAAGTTTATTGTTGTTCAAGTACAGTTTTCTGTCCTTTCCCCCCCCACCCCCTTCCCCCCACCCCAGTCATCCTCACCTCCCTTCCCTGTTTCCACCCCTGCTTGTTTTGGTCCATGTGTCCTTTATATCGGTTCTTGTAAACCTTCACCCTTTTCCCCATTATCCCCTCCCCTGTCCCCTCTGGTTACTGTCAGTTTGTGCTTAATTTTGATGCCTTTGGCTATATTTTAGATTAAGCAACCATACCTATGAACCATACCTATGATAATCTCTGAGTTTGATCAAGATTATGCCTCAGAAAAGCTTAGTGACCCTGAAAATGGGTGACAGTGAGTTGACATCAGCCTGCATCTTGATGCCGTTAAGGGATAAACCTCTAGTGTTAGGTTCAACTATTTTGATATGAGTTATTAATGCATCTTCCGTTCCTAGATTAAAACATCCAGTAATTTCCCAAAGCTTTCTGAAGGTTTTACCAGTTATTATGATTGTCCAGTCCAATACATAATTTGTATTTCTCCTTCAACAACAGGAGCTTGGGGCCTCCTAAAGGCCAGTGCCTGTGGCAACCATACAATAACGCAAGTGACAGGAGCTGTATCAGCTGCACCTGCTACACCAGTTTATAATACAAAAGAAAAAAACTTGATAAAAAACCAATGTCGCAGTTACACATACCTTAGAGCAAAAGGTATGTTCAAGGAAGGTTTTAGAAATCAGATACTATATAGTGAGCATTATGTATTTCTTTGTTCTTTGTTGTAGTTCTTAGGATATTATAATCAATTAGCTAGAGCTAATGATCTCTGCCAATGAAAACACTCTGGCTGCATCTGTCCTCACTACCTTTACAATATCCATTATGCGTTTGATGGTTGGAAGCCTCTGTCACTCCTGGATGCCATCGTTGCGCTGAAATAAGATAGCTGACGTCAGTGGCAGTGTTTCTTGATGCCGTCCCCAGTCTGTAGAGGACAGCTACCCCAAAGGTCTCCAAAGACACCCGTGTGCCCTTTGTTAAATGTGTCCTCTGATATCTTTGTGACGGTAGGATCCTCTGAATCTTCCCCTGGGATGTGTTGGGCACGTGGTTGTATAGGCTTCACATGAACAGTCCTCTCCAAAATTCCTACCATTTTGAACCTTGATATTTTGTACTCTATTTTTTTTTTTAATCATGGATGGTGTGGCACTTCATCTTTCTTTAAGGGAGTAAACTATGTTTTAGTCAACTAAGCAAACTGTCAGAGCCACTTCCAGCTGCATAGCTAACTATTAATTTAAGAATCTCTGATATGTAAACCTATTTCGATATGTTCATCCTAATCCAACATTCTATCCCTTGACATAACATCCTGCACACATAGGCATATGCCCCGATTTTTCTACAAACATAAATTACCACAATCTTGTCATTCTTTTGCTATTTAAGCTACCTCTTTCTAGGACCTACTTTGTACATTTGCCTCTGGGGTGTGGTACAATATGCCTGAAATCAGTCTTGAGACAATGAATGGTGTCAGGTTCAGCATAAGGAAAACAATTTGGTTTTCAAAAAGTATTTGTCTCATATAAGGTTTTCATTGATCTTTAAATAAGAGAAGGCTGTCTTCCTCAGGCATGGTGAGGGAAGCTCAGGGAGATTTGAGGAGTCAAAGTTTTCCATATAAAATCTTCCCAATTAGGGCCACAATTCACATGTAAGCGTTATGAAGCTGTGAATTCAATATGTATTTACAGTGCAAACGTGTCTGATATTATCTATGTTTGCACTATGCGTACTACAAAAATGACATTATCTGGGGAATTCCGAGGAAGCTCTGCTGTTCCCTGGCCATGCTTCGAGCCCATGGCCATCACCGTCTTTTCATGAATTGTTTGATTAACCAGAGGTAATGATACAGGGTGCAGACAGGGGGGGCCCCAAAAAAAGATTTAGAAAAGTGTCCAGAATTCAAAGTGTATAGAAATATTGGAGAGACATATAAGATGTCCTCACCGCCCCCCCCCCCAGGGGGAAGGGATGAATGGAGCCAGGCCATTGAGAGCTATTTTGCATAGCAAGAGTTTTGGAGCTAACCTCTGGAGGAATGGTTATTTAACATATCTATAACCTTTAACTGGTTTCATAGATATGTTAAATAGCAGTGGCCAAGTTTGGGGCCGGACTGAGAAGGAACTAGCAGGGGACTGAGGATGGAACTAAGGGGACTCAGGAGAAAGACACTGGGGTCTGCTCTCCTGAGGGAGAAGGGCTTGGACTCAGAATGTAACAAGGGGCTGCACTCCTGAGTGAGAGCGCCTAGATGAGAGCTTGGAAAAGACTGGCTCCAGGACACGAAGGGTCCCCGCTTGGCCAGATGGAGAGAGAGCCACGCGGTTTCAGCAGAGTGAGGACCCCCTCTAGGTGAGGTGAAAGAGGGAGCCACGTGGCTTTGGCAGGGTGTGGACCCCCTCTTTCCCAGGTGAAAGGGAAGAACCACGCAGCCTTGCCAGAAGGGAGATCCCTGCAGCCAGGTGAAGAAGACAGCCACATGCTTTTGGTGGAGTGCGGACTCCTGCAGCTTTGGTAGAAGAGGCCCACGCGGCTTTGGGGTGCCCCCTTTGGCCGCGGGGCCTGAAAAGCAACAGAGACTTTGACTGGAACTGGGTACAAAGGACTCTTGCCAGTGGACCATGAGAGGGTACCACAGTACTTTGGATTAACTCGAGATCCTGCCTGCACAGTGACACAGCTGACGGTGCCAGCGGCCTGCAACACAGACGTGTGCTCTTTTCCTGATTTACGGTACCCGGAGTTGGGACAGTGGGAGAAGGGAGCGCTGTGTGGGTGTAGGTGTACAACCTAAAGGACTTTGATATTTTAGTGGTGGCATTAGGCCTGAATAGCATTAAATAAACATTTTGTTTCCTTTTCACAAATCTCTGGCATTGAGAGATGTCTTTCCAATTGACGGCAGACAGAAGGCCCCAGTAGATTTTAGTATTTTGGTTTTTTGGGAGGGGCCCCTGTTGTAGAGCAGTTTTGGGCATCCCTAGGTGGGCCAAATATTGTATTGCCCCTCCCTCGGACCTCCTCTTGTTCGGTAACAGTAACAGGCCATCACTGAAACCTTGAGTCAACATTATAAAACTTGAGGATAACACATATGTGGTGCCTCCAAATTTTGTCTCAATGGGCACTTTATCTCAAGTGGACACAGGTGATAATTTAATTTGTTATTTTTTGAATTACTCAAGTATCCTGTTCACTAGTGGCCGTTGGGTCATAGTTGAACTTATCGTCAATCATTTTATTATCTAATTCAGAATCCCACCTTTGAAAGGTGGTACTTCCTGGTACTAAGGAAGTATTTATTTTCTCTGCTTCCTGGTACCAAGTAGTCCGTCAATCAGGGTCGTGACTGATACAGAGACAACCTCAGTTATTTTGAGCAGAAGGAATTTAATATGTGGAATTTGTTACATACTTTTTGAATACACTGGAAGAGCAAAGGGTAAAGAAAAGAACCGTAGAAAAACAAAACAAACTAACAAACACAAAAGGAAGAAAGAAAAATGCCAAACCTGCAATTACTCTTAATTCCATTACTTTTTCATTTTTCCACATTTGCTATATTTTTTATGTTAACCAAGGTTCTACTTCCTCTGTAATTACCAGCAGCTTCCCTCACTACAAGCCACATGCAACCCTGATCCTGATTATCCTTGTATTTCTGAGTTAAGGACGGCTACCATTTTTAGTCCTCCATTGTACTCTCTCAATTTCATGGGTCGTACCAAACATTTCTCAAATCAGCTTTTTATGATTGCAGTAGCCTGTCATGTCAACAGGTCATTGGGGGGTAGGGTTGTTTTGGGCTCAAGATCTTTAAAAGTGTTTTCCACTTTTCTCTTTATGGTGACCTATAGGAATATGTCAGTAGGGCTTTATCTCAGTATATCAGAGATAATGAATATCTGATAATGATATTCAGTATATCTGATAATGAGTATATCAGAGATATATTCATTATCTCAGATATTGAATATCTCAGTAGGGTTTATGTACCTTTTTTGCATTGGCAGGACTGAGTCAGGGAAGCAGGAGTTCTCTTAGGTGGGTACCCTGCTGACTACTTCCTCAAACTTGATTGTCCGCTGAGAGGGTTTGTGAAACACTGTTTTGCATGCACTCATTTTGTTTCTTAGGAGACAGACGTGTTTGAGGTTTTTTTCCTTTTCACAGATTTAGACCAGAATAATGAACTAAAGTTTTGGTCTTATAGGTAAGGATCTAAAGTATTGATGTGATTCTGCTGGTAGCCCTCTTTATAATGCCTGGCATCATTTTCATTTGACAGAGTAACATGATAATCCCCACTTTACTGATAAGAAATCTGAAGCTTCAAGAAATTATGTGTATTTTTCTGGCTCTATGTTTCACATCTAATAAGCTGTGTTACTTCAAATAAAGCCATGCATTGTTTTCCAGTGTGTTCACACACACACACACACACACACACACACACACACTTCACTAGGGATTTGGCAAATAAAATAGTTATGTTACCGAACAAGAAGAGGTCCGAGGGAGGGGCAATACAATATTTGGCCCACCTAGGGATGCCAAATATTGTTATACAACAGGGGCCCCTCCCAAAAACAAAATACTAAAATCTACTGGGCCCTTCTGTCCGCCGCCAATTGGAAAGACATCTCTTAAAGCCAGAGATTTGTGAAAAGGAAACAAAATGTTTATTTAATGCTATTCAGGCCTAATGCCACCACTAAAATATCAAAGTCCTTTAGGGTATACACCTGAACCCACACAGCGCTCCCTTCTCCCACTGTCCCAACTCCGGGTACCGTAAATCAGGAAAAGAGCATACGTCTGTACTGCAGGCCACTGGCACCGTCAGCTGTGTCACTGTGCAGGATCTCGAGTTAATCCAATCATGTGGCACCTTCTCACGGTCCACTGGCAAGAGTTCTTTGTACCCAGTTCCAGTCAAAGTCTCTCCTGCTTTCCAGGCCACGTGGCCAAAGGGGGCACCCCAAAGCCGCGTGGGCCTCTTCTACCAAAGCTGCAGGAGTCCGCACTCCACCAAAAGCATGTGGCTTTCTTCTTCACCTGGCTGCAGAGATCTCCATTCTGGCAAAGCTGCGTGGTTTTCCCTTTCACCTGGGCACTTATCCCCTCATGTCCTGGAGCCTACCTTTTCCAAGCTCCCACACAGGCACTCCTCACTCCAGAGTGCAGACCCTAGTTTCCATCCTGAGTCCCCAAGCCCTTCTCACTCAGGAGTACAGACCTTAGTTACATCCTCCTGAGTCCCAGTCTTTCTCCCTGGCTCCAAACCTGGTTACAGCTATTTAGCATATCTATGAAACCAGTTAAAGGTTATAGATATGTTAAATAACCATTCCAGAGGTTAGCTGCAAAACTGTTGCTATGCAAAACAGCTCTCAATGGCCTGGCTCCATTCATTTCTTCCCCCTGGGGGGAGGTGTGAGGACATCTTATATGTCTCTCTAATATTCTTATACACTTTGAATTCTGGACACCATTCCAAATCTTTTTTTTGCCCCCCCCCCGGGCTGCACCCTGTATCAATTACATGCAAGGCTTTACTGAATATATAAATTAGAAGTCTGCAGACTCACTAACTAAAGTGTTTACTAGGTAAATATAGTAGGTATATACATTTCAGAAGGGAAGATAGCCTTCTAAAGAATAATTTAAATGCAAATATGCTTACAAATGCTGCTTGTGAAAATAATTCTTAGCTAATTCTAATTACAGGTATAAAGTAATCCTGGTTTATGTAAACTTTGTCTCTACTCAGTTGACATTTGCATGATAGTTACTTTGAATTAACAAAAGTACTTCAAAAGTATCCATCCTTCACTCAATTATTGACATATATATGCATTTATATGTATTTGGGTGAATTTTCATATTTGAAGTGACATAAATAAATAGGTATGCTAATCATAGTAACTTCCTCTGTGATAAATATAAGTTATTGCCACAACAATGTGCTGTCTTGGGCATTTGTGATCGTATATAACAGTTTTCTTACTGTAAATACACAGTAACCATCCATCACTGTAAATGACACCACCCTCAGTTCCAGCTGCCGTCTGGGGAAAGACCAGCATGTATCATGTGTCTTCTGAGGGGGAAATTCTCATCACTATAGATGACTAAATAACCTTTAATATTTTGGCATTTCCATGTAGTTCGTTATTATACCTTATGATCTAATTAGCATTTGGTATTTGATACCTCCAGTGACTAACAAGACCATCTAAATGAAAGCATTTCAAATCTTAATGTCTTGCTAGAGAATTCTATTTAAATGGGAGAGACGCAGTGGCTTCCTTCATTCCTCCTAGTTTACTCTCAGGTTTACTGGTTAGTGTTGAATTCTCCAATGAAAACTTAATGATCTCGGAATGTCACATATTACTAAGTCTCAGGTTGCTCCCTGCCATGTCTCATCTCTCAGCTGAATTCTCTGAGGACTTTAAGAATCTGAACACTTTAGCTTCGGTTGTTTAAAAAAGTTTTTAAAACATCAAGACAATATCCAACAACCAGTCCTTTAAAGCCATTATTATATAGAAAGCAATAAAAAAATTCCCTAATTATTGTGAAATCTCAAATTTATAATTATTTGAAATCAATTATATGTAGTATTACATGATCCATGGATATAAACACATATTCTGAACTTTGAATAAGGTTTCATGTCTTACATTTTATTTCCAGGTTAAAAATTTTTGATTTTTAAAAGAATTGTGATAAAGCTGAGTTGCAAGGGAGCACATTCAGGAAGAGAAAGAAAAGCACTTTACATAATACACTAGGAACTGACATATTTTGTTACACTATATACTGTAACTAACATGCACACACATCACCAAAAGAAATGAAGCAGTTATTATAAGCATATTTTTTAAACTGTCAGGTCTTTTAAAATTCAGTTTGGTTTAAAAACTTGTCCCAGAATCTTCTACTTAGATCTTGCCACACTTTTCTAAACATCCGCAACTTTCTTCAACAAATACTCAGAAAAATCAAAACTGCTAGATGCATATGGTATATAGAATAATGCATGTTAGTGATAAAAAAGAAAGGGAAATGACATATATATACATTTTTAAAAAGTTCTTGCCCTCAGAAGTTTATCATCCATTGGGAGAGGATGCAGAGGTCAAAGGTTACACATAAACAGGTGTTAAAGAATTCGGTGGGAAAACTTTCCCTCCCTAAGGATGACAAATTAGTCATCTACCCCCAGCTATACTTCAACTGTGGGAGAATTGCCACTGTGGCCAAGAAAGTCTCCAATAGCAATTCTGATGCTATTCGGAGCACTGGGTTTGCCTGTTATTTTCTAAGGAGCAATCACTTTGCAAATTATTTTCTTCCCTGAAAAAGCAAGGTGGCCATTCCACAAGGTCAGGTAAGGTGTGCATTGGAAATGCACAAGTAACAAAATCAAGATGTTTGCACAATTAGATAACTGTGTAACCACCATCTTTGGCAAGGATACGTGTAGTGTCAAACATGATCAGAAATATCACATGACACAGAAGGTCTTTGTGAAGATTTTTATTGTTCTCCACACAATTTTACCCAAAGATATATTTTTCTGCAGTTAGCACAGGCACTGTGGCTGAAGGCACCAGAATTGGTGAGCATGAAACAAGGGACACCAGTACCCACAGTGGGATTAGGAAATGGTGATGGAATCCCAGCAAAAGTGAAAGAAGACAAGGCCAGCCTGCAACACGTCCTTTAGAAAGAAACTCCTGGCTAACATGCCACTATTCCAGAAAAAAAATGGTTAACAATTATAGAACCATTCTATAGTTATGGCTCTTGGTTTCACAATTGTATATTTGCTTATGTCTAAATTAACAATGAAATTACATTAATAGAAAGGTACAGCTTATTAAATATGAGTGATGTGTATTCAGTCATTTCCTACATTTATGTAGTTCTCAAACAATCCTCACAATAGCAGAGTAAAAAGTTAAGTAATGCCGAAACACATGGGCTCTGGAGAATAAGATCTTCACCACTTTAAAGAATTGATCATCACCAGGAAAATTTAATGAAATAGCATGTGGCAAAAGTTAGCAGTGCCACACTTGTAGATAGTATTCAAAATGTTAGCGCCAAATATTACAATTTATTTACAAAGTATTTTTTCATGAAAGTATTACATTGCATGTGAAAAAGATTGCAAATATTTACCACTATCTGGACTCTTTTTTTCTGGCCATATGGAAGCATCAAACTCTTTTCTCCCCTTGATGTTGGGTATGACCAGGGGCCCAATGTTCACCAATAAAATATGGGTAACAGGTGTTACTGTGGGGACGCGGCATTTAAAAGCTGCTGAGTGATGCTCTCTTTTGAGGCTTCTGTCATTGCCTTCATTCCCAATAGGGGGACCTTGTCAGCCTGGTCCTGGAGAGTGACTGAGCCTACTCCTACTCCTATTCCAGGCTGTGTAAGGAAATGGGGGCAGAAAGAAATCTTCATGGTTTGAGTCACTAAGACCTGGGAGTTGTCCGCAACCCAAGCATAACCTAGAGCATCCTGACTTGCAACATGAGGGAGCTCAGATTACACCGCCTACGAGCTAGAGAGGACATGCTCTTGTGGACCATCTTTTTCCGCCATTCTCTGTATTGCATCTTGTCTTTTCTTTTAAATCAAAGAAATGAGGGTAATACAAATTTTTAATCATAATCAAGAGGGTACATAGTGCAGTCAAAACTTGTTTCATGAATCAGCTGACGTTGTACCTAGTTTTTATCACAGCAAAATATTTTGTTCCATACTATATCATGCTTACATGAATATTTAGTGAAGTGAAGGGCAGAACTAATGTAATTTTTCATAAGGCAATGCATTTAAGAAAACACTTCTTGTATATTATTTTATTCTATTTAGAAATTTAATCCTTCCTCTAATCGAGCTATTCATCTGCTTATAGACCAGTGATGTGAGGTCATTCAGGGTTAACTCAGCCAAGTTTTCAAAACAGTTTTCCTTCCCTCTTCCATGTGGAACTAGTGATTCAAATTCAGAATAGCCGAATGTGAAATGAATGTGATAGGAAATCATGATTGCAACAGTAGTTTTCTCGGTGTCTTATTTGTTGGGCCAAGAATAATTTAAACCATGAAAGAAAATGAAGGTACACAGGTGTTGTTATTGCATTTACAGCCCAGTGTGGCTTTTAAGGTGGTTGCTGTGGTAACATGATTATTTATAGACTATAATCCCATTAGGAAAAAATAATGATAAAGTAAGCTCATTATAACAGACCTTATATTGCTTCACTTCCGGTTGTGTGTGTTTTATGGCAGATTACATTAGCAGAGCTACTTAAGAAACCTACACAAGAATATCACACTTAGTCATAAAATATTTTGGGGCAGAAAAAATGGGGATTTGAAAAATGACCAAAGATGATTTTTTTAATGCTAGCAAAAGTGCAAACAAATGCAAATTATCCAGTTTTAAAAGACTAAATAGCAGAGTAGTGAAATACATAATACATAATAAATGTAAAATATATATTATTTAATAAATATTACATATTTCACTACTTTCAACATTTCAGTCCTTCCTCCTACAACGCGCTCTTAAGATCACACCTCTGCCGCTACAGGCCAACTGGCTATTTATACACAAGGAAGCTGGGATCCAGAGATGATCCGTCCCTATTTCCTAGCCCAAGAAGTGAATGGATTGACTAGCCAAAATTTTTTAAGGGAGGTACTTTACTCTTATGTTTATTTTCTGCCTTCATTTCATTGGAAAATTGTTTCATTTGCTCAGAAGTATTCTAAATTTTTTTGTGATCTTAAATTTCAAAAATGGTATTCCTACCAAGTAAACTTAGATTCTTGTCTTCAATTGAGCATACACATTTCTACATAAGAAAATGTAAGAAATTAGTCATCTGGTTAAAGGGGTCTGTGATGAAGTCAAGTGAATTAAAAATCTGGGCTGACTTTAATTTTTAGGAAGATGGAGCAGGAAATACTTTTATTTTTTCACATAATATAAATCAAAACTTGGGACATTACACATAAAAGAAACATCAGAAAAGTCTGAAAGGTGGAGAGAGAAAGCTGACCATCCAGGGATCTTGGGACAGTGAGGTGCCTAGGTTTTCATTTTTTCTTACTTGTCTGAGCCTGGAAGTGGGAGAAGGAGCCAGCAACTTAGAAATGCAAATGGTCATGGATGGAAACAGCCCAAAGACTAGCTTGTTTTCTCAGTCGATGGAGCCATAAAAGGGGCATCTAGCAAGGAAAAGCAAACAAACAGAAATACCTCTTAGGTAATAATTGCTCTACAGGAATCAAACACTGCAGCAAAAACTGTTGCCCACTTATGCCAGCGATGAACAAATGGGGAACCTAGACATCCGCCATCACTGTCGCCAGGCCGTTAACAAGGCGCCAAGCAGGCCAGGAAGGGGGCCAGAATTTTGGCTCCTGTGGGCAGCAACAAGGACCCGGTTCTGTGTGTGAGGGGAGATCACCTGGGGAGTCTAGACTTCGACCCTCATCCAGCAGGAGTGAGGTTAGACAGAAAGAGTTCAGAGGAGGCCAAGTGGGAAAGTCAAAACTTTCACCACCAAACAGCAGTGAGGAGGCCAATTATTTGTGCTATAGGGAGGCCACATGAGGAGAAGTGGAAGGTATTTCTATCTCTCCTAGTCAAAATAGCAAAAGCCGAAACTTCCACCCTTGTGCAGCAGTACTAAGGAATCTTCCTACCCCGTGGGCGTCAGTGAAGGCAGTTGCTCTGGCCTTGTACCCCCAGGTGGTAGCAAAGAGGCGGTGACCCTTCGCCTACCTGAGGAGAGGATGTCACCTTACCTACTGGATAAAAATAATTTGAGTAACAACAGTTTTCTCACCAGAAACAAAGGAGGTTATAAGGAGGCGAGAACATTTTTTTTGAGCGCTGAAGGAAAAGAACTAAGTCAGAAAAGTGTCCTTTAGAAGTGAAGGGAAAATCAAGACATCCTCAGATGAAGAAAAGTTTACATACTGTATGATTCCACTTATACAACATTTTTGAAATGACAAAACTGTAATAGAAATAGAGAAAAGATTAGCATTGTCCTGGATTCAGGAGGAAGTGGGAGGGAAGTGGGTGTGGCTATAAAAAGGCAACAGGAAGGCTTCTTCTCCTCTTGGTGACGGAATCCTTCCGAGTTTTGGATATCCTGGTTCTGACATGGTGCCATAGGTTTATGAGAGGTTGCCATCAGGGGAACAGGGCAGAGGGGCATGGGTTCTCTCTGTGTTATTTCTGATAAGGGCGGGTGACTCTACATTATCTCAGAAAATGTAAAAAAGAAACAAACTTCTGGAGTCTCAATAGTCTCTTTTATGCTGGAATGGGATGTATTCTTACTTTTGTGACCAGAGAGATGTGCATTCTGTCTGCACTGAAGATGTGCTCTGATTATGGAACTGGAAGGCGGGCTGGGTGGGGGGGGATGCGAAGTGGGAAAATGTAGGGCAACTGTAATAGCATCAGCAATGACACATAAAATAAGTAAATGTAAGCACTAACCTCCCTCAAGAAAAAAAAAAGATGTGTTTTGAGGGCAGATCACATGCAGCCTTGTCTCAGAACTACCTTTGTACTGTGGGGTAATGCTCAGGGCAGGCGTTCGAGTATTTGGCCACTGACTGCATCAGTGAGCAGATCACTAACAACATCACTCTCTCAGGCATCTTCAAATGGGCTCTGTTATCAGATATATGGATCTCTCGAGCCAGACATTGTCAGCTTATTGGGCTCTCCATGGACAGCCCTCTAGGATTAGATACCATCCGTTATGCGTCTTCATCCTCTCCAACATTTTTAAAAATCATCTCTTGGTTGTTTAGCCATTGCCTACAGGCAGAAGATTTTTCATATCTTAAGGAATCTGGTTATCTTTCTTTGAAGACTCTCTGATTTGTCAATATCCCAAATAATAGAGACTATAACTAACCATGATACGTAAGATGTAGTCTTATGACATGGGCTGGAGTGTAGGCTACCTTTTGTAGTTTTTAACTACATATTTATTAATAGTTAAATTGCAAACAGCACAAAGAAAACATTTAAGAAACTAAACTAGCTTATACTTTAAAAATTAGAAACCCCTCTGACTTTCAACATTGAAAATGATACCATCACATTATTACAATATTATGTTACAAAACTCCATGTCTATAAATAAGTGCTCCTAATGGTTTATTGCTTATCATTTCAGAAACTCACAGTATGTATACTGGCAAATGTGTATATCCTACACATATACACAAAATACATGTGTATATATTTATATACACACAAATATTTATAGTATATGTTTATATGTTACATATAAATATATATAAATTTCCTTAAGAAGCCTATGAAAAGGGTAGTTAAGGTCTATTGTATTCTAGTTACAGACACATACAGTGAAACCAAGAGAAATGGAATAGCTTGTCGATGGCACCCTATGTCACAGGTAGGTTTAAGAGTAGGTCATGATATTAATCTCTTCTAATAAGTTCAAAGAATGATCTTGAAAATTAAGTGGTACAGAAACACGTCCCAAAATGAGAGGAGAAAAAGTAAGCTAGTAAGTAGGTAGTTCTCACTTTTGTAATATGCGGATTTTTTGAAGCAAATTCACAATTATTGCATGTCAAACTTTGGCCAAGGAACTATAATTATTTTTACTTCTTTTTCCATGTTCACATGTATGTGAGGTTTTATCATATATATGTATTTGTTTTTAACAGGAGAAAGTATGAGTTATAACAAACTTCAAATAATAGATCTACTGAAAATTTAATGTATAATATTCTGAAAGTCACCATCATATGTGATAAAGTCCAAAAATATTTTAAATGCATAACAAAATGATCATTATAGAAAATATTTTGCATATGAAGGTTTATTAAGTAGTTATTAAAAATTATTTAAAAGAAATATTTTTGACTGATAAATGTTTAAAAATAAAGTAAAATTTGAAAGGCTCAAATATTTTTCTACTTCTTTCCCTGGTAAGATTTTATTAAGTGCAAATTTAATATGCATAAATAATAGAATAAAAATATATAATATAAATATATATTCCAACATATGTTTCATATACCTGCTAAGCATGGATTCAAATATTTGACTGGTAATAGTATAGATAATTTTGTTTTCTTTTATATAATTTTCTGTTACTTGTTTTTGTTTCATGAGTATATATTGTGTACAGAATCAGAATAGCAATCTAACTAAGCTAACATTTCTGGTCATAAGATATATCAATGGAAATTATTGTTTTAACAGAAGCAAAATGAAATTCTCTGAAGCCTAGTATTTTTCTGTGAATGATATTTTATTTCGCTTTAACTTGTCAAAAGTATGAGTCTCACAATGTAACACTGATCACAGTGCTTTTTAAGCACCTCACCTGTGTGCTATTTCACACTAATTCGTATGATTTGATACTATACTGTTTCATGCTATAATAATTTCCCACTATTTCCATACATATTTCAGAACTGGAGAAGCAATATCCTTCTTTGACTTCCGAAGCTGCTCTACTTGAATGTTTAATCTTCCACTTCAATCTCATACATAGGGAGCATTTTTGAACCTCCATAAATTTTTGCTGGAAATTTTCTCATTTGCCTTCCTTTTACATTTCCATAGTAGACATGCCATCTAACCTACTGTTAGGAAGCTTCCTTATGAAAGATGTTTTTTAACTTTAAAATGGAATTACTACTGCTGTTTTCTTTAACATTGAAATCCTTGAGGAGTGGGGGTGCTCATTAAAAACAGGAACAGAAAATGAGTATGTCCTGTTTGCTGAACAAACATGGTATCTCTTTGCAAGGTTTTTAAAAAATATAAAGGACATACATACATTCACTTGCTTCAGCTGGGTATCTAAAAACCAAGCAAACAATGACTCTCATTTAACAACACAAAACTCCTGCAAGTAAATATGCAAGGAAGCTTTTTGCTTTCCAGGTGAGGATCCTCTGTTAGCAGATACCAGTCCCCTAGGGCGTCCTGGCCCTAGAGCAGGTGATTTGATTGGCTACCATCCAGCCTGAAAGATGAGTGCTTTGCCCTCCATCCAAGGCTCTCAGGTCCACTCTCACCACTGATTTCCATGTTGAAGTTCAGACCTGTTTACTGAAAGCAGATGATTTTGCATTCCTCTGAACCTTCCCTGTACTCCACATGCAGGAAAGTCAAGGCTGGGTAATTTCTCCAGTTGAAAGTAAAATTATTGTCCACAAATATATGTCAAGTCTTTCACGTGACTTAGATATGGTAATATCTAAAGAGAAAGATCTTGTAATGGGGCAAGTTTTGTTTGCTTGTTTGTTTGTACACTGTGGGAAGGATACAATTGGGAGCTCTAGTGGTCTGGATGAGTATCTTCCCTTCTGTTTTTTTAGGGGTGAGAGCAGAGAATGTTCTACGTTTTGTAATCCTGAAGGTCTCGTGATATGTTATGCTTGCATCAAGGAGGTCATATTATTTGTCTGGAATATGCTGTAATGTTTCCCAAGTGGGTTTCCACTAGTTTAGCATAATGTGCCGAGGAAGACATGTCCTATTGTATCATAATTTGGGGAGAATTTTTTTATTCATACCCTCACACACACTCACACCTTCATAATACATAATAGTATATAGTATTTATAACATCAAGAGGTTTGGTAGTAACAAACTTGCTTAACTTAGTTTGACTTTATAATCTCTATTCATTCAAACACTGACCCTGTTTGGAGTCACATTTTTATGTCCTACAGAAGAAATATTTATTGAAACAATTTTGGGAAATTGTATTAAAAATTTCACAATCAGGAGTATATAAACATCGTATGAAATATTGATTCACAGCACAGACCTCGACCTTACCTTGTGTATAACAGCTTCTTCCAAGTTCTCATGTGCACACTTGCTTGGGGACATTTGTTTTTTTACCATTTGCTTTACAGTCCACCCATTTTAGGACATTACTAAAGTGTATTCCTCTCTCTCATATCTTCAAATCCCAAAAGCATTGTACCAAGAAAAGAGACCGTGATAAGGTAGAAAGTATGTCAGATATAGATTCAAACCTTAGGTTCGAGTCCTGATTTTGCCTTGAGATATTTGTTTTTCTTATCTGCAAACTGAGAATAAGGGCATTGATTAGCAGAGAGGAACAGAAAGGTGAGTAAAGGAAAGAGATGGTGAACATTTCCTATTAGGAAGCAAAGTTAGAAATGTTCTCCAAGGAGGTGGCATTTTGGGAGAGATTTGAATTTGATGAAAGAATGAACCCAATAAAAAATTAAAATATTCCAGCTAAAGTAAATAATAAGTGTAATGCCCCTCAAGGAACATCATTTGGATGTTTGAGGAAGAACAATAAGTTATGAAACTGAGTGTGAGAATATGACATCAGAGAGAGAATGGAGAGTCAGATTAAATAAAGCATTATACGCCATGATGATTTTACATTTGGTTTCATGTGTAATGATGGGAAGCCATTAGAATTTGGAGCAAGTCAGGGAAATCATGGAATTTATGTTTTAGATATATTTCTGGGTTCTGTGGAAAATATAGTAGAGGAAGATAAGGAATTAGTAGATGGCCAGTTAGGAAGTCATTACCCCAGTTCCTGTGAACAATAGGTAACTTGGACTGTGTTCTGTCTGGTAGAGTGGTCATGAGAGGTCATTTCAGGTCATATTTCGAAGGGGCGGTCAACATGTAGATTTGTAATGAAACTAGAGAGGGAATAAAATATGATTCTAAACACTTTGGCTAGAGCAATGGGTAAATATTCATTTTAACTGAGTTGGGGACATTTTGGGGAGAAATTCAGGAGCTCTTTGTTGTGCGTGTTATATTGAAAATATGAATTAAACATCCAACTAGAGAAGTCCAATAGATAATCTGGGCCTGGAGCTAAGGGTAGATGAAGAGATAAGAGAATTATTATTACATAGATCAGTGCCATTCAAAGTACAGGTGTTGGCCAGATCAGTGTGCGAACTGTTACTGAAAGCAACCTGAAAAGGGTCAAAACTGTGTTACTGGGTTCCTTTAAGATCAGGTGGTTAGTCATGCGTGGTGCTTGGGTTACAAAAGTATCAGTTTGTGATAGACCGGGAAACTGAGAAAAGCATTTCATCGATGTTAAAGATGTAATAGAAGAGCTTAAAAGGCGCTGTTCTAGGTGCTTTTTAATTGTACAGGGCTTTATGTGATCTTCTGAGGATTAAGTATAGGAACAAGAAAAAAACCAAGGACTGAGCCTCGAGGCACTCCAAATTTTAGAGATCAAGTTGAGGAGAATGGACTAACTAGAAACTGGAAAGGAGTAGTTTGTGAAATAGGAGGATATAAAGAGAAGCCAAACAAAGATGTTTCAAGGAGAGACTGTGGTCATCCATGCCAAATGTGGCTGAGGAACCGAGTGAGAGGCATAACCTCCTCAAGTTCAGATTATCTGTGTGTATGTGTATCCATGTCCATCTCTGCATCTGTATTTCTATCTGCATCTAATTCCATCTATATCATTGCTTGTCTATCATCTATCTATCTGTCTATCTATCTATCTATCTATCTATCTATCTATCTATCTATCTATCTATCTACCTACCTATATGCCTCATGACCTTTTCCACATTCATTTGCACAAGTAATATTAATTCTCAATTAAATTATCATGGTAACCTCTTAATTGCTCTCATTTCTCTCAGGATCTTGTTCCTTCCAATTCATTTTCCACAGTGAAGCCAGAGTTTTTTTCTGAAGCTCAATATCAATCATTTCTCTAACCTTTAAAAAATCAGCCTGTATCCAGTTGTCTAATAAAAATGCTATCATTTATAACATTGCTAAAAATACCTTTTGGCAGCTGTCAGCTTCTTCCCTCTCCAGCCCCAAGGCGTGCTCAGACAGTGAGCTGTGATGGTGACTCCCATGTCCAGGGTTTTGGGGGAGGGGCCCTAGCACCACACAAGCAGCGGGGCGTTCCATCACGCACATGGTGGTTCACATCCACTGTGACTGAATGTAGAGCGAGGAAAAACAGCTCCGCAGGCTCGAAGGATGTTCTGCATCTACAGCTTGGCTCAATTGATTCTCTTTCAAGTTCATCCCCCTAGTAGTTTCCTCCATTGTGTGCTAGTCTGCTCTCCCACAGATGCCTCCCCAGATGTCCCTCTGAGGCAGAGTGAGCTCAGGTTTCACTCTATTTCAGAGTATTGTTTATTTATTCCCCATGAAGGTATTTCTGTCTCTAATGTCCTAGTCCAAGTGTGCTTTTGGCTTATTTCAGACTTGCATTTACCATGATTAAAATAGTTTATTCAGACTCTCTATACCATCTCTAATTCTCAATAATACTTTGGGGATCTGTATGTATTCCTCTAAATTTATTGGCTATGTGGCTTAGATTTCTAACAAAGTACATCTGGTTTATCATTTAGCATAAGAGATTTCCTTTTTAATAAGTATGGCTCAACATCAAGAAAGGGAAGTATCAAATCTGTGTCAGGGAGAGATAATCACAACCTCGACACATTATCTGGCTTATGTTTTTCACATTTACATAGAAAATTAATGTAGAGTTTAATTTTGTCTGAATATTAAATATTTTTTCAAAATAGTAAACCAGATTTCTCAGTCTCATTTAATAAACACGGCAAACGTTCACCAGTGAATTTAAATGTCACCTGCAATTTATTAAAAATGTTAGACATCTGAGCTTGTTTGGGGTACTATTCTGTTCCATTAATATCTAGTACCAGCCAGATTCTGGAACAATATGCAGTACTGATTTCTTGGGCTTAATATATTATATAATAATTTAATATTTATCTACCTTTTTAGATTTAACAATATAAATCATTGAAGTTTCTTCATGTTTCTTGTTTAGATATTGTTAGGTGTCAGATTTTATACCTATGTTATCAATGTAAATAGATTAATATTTTCACTTTCCCCTCATTTGTAGAGAATGTCTTGATGTTTTTAAATTTATAACTAATTATCATTCCTAAATGACTGTACTTTATTTTTAAATATTTTCATTTTACTTTTTAATTTAATTTAGATATTTAAAATTCAGTTAAATTTTATCTTAAACATTTAAAATTCATTATTTTGTTAACTTAAAAATGTAAGACTTTAATATAACTATCTGAATATTTATTTTTCTTGTTTTTCTTGATTATCTTGAGCATTCAAATCAATGTTTTATGATTTTAAAAACTCTCCTTTTAAAGATACTTATACTTTTAATTTATTTTCTTGTAGTAAGAGTGGGAAAACTTATCTTTTTTAAAATTTAGTGTATATTTAATGCTTATATGTGCCATTGGTAAATACTTTGAATATATATAAAGGAAATCATTGATTATAATATACACACATAGGGGAAGTATATGTATATGTGTGGGTATAGTTAGTTCTACAAAAATCCTTTTTTACATCTATTGGAATGACTTCTTTGTTATTTTTTTCAAGAGTTACATTCATACATTTCTCTTTTTAACAAATTGTTAGTACTTTCATAGAGAAATCAAAGCCCTTCACACCCATGAACTCATTCGTTTTCACGGAAGCTATAGAACAGGACAAGTATAACTGGTATTTTGCAAATGCATGCTGTGCTCACCTGAGAAACTTTTAACGAAAGCTGTGAAGATATTAAAGTGAAAGTTGGTGAGGCCAGCAGCCTATGGTGACTTGCCCTGTGCTCTACATCTGGTCGCCCACAGCTTGTGGTGGGAACCTGCGTCTGGGGCCAGACGTCTTTGCCATGTGGGTAGATTTCTTAATGTTTGTCCACCTGAGAACTTGTGAAGCTCCTTCTGCGTGATTGTGCTAGGGCTTATCTTAATGTATTTTTGTTCCATTTATCCCCCCTCTTTATATTTAAAAGAACATTTAGAATGCATTGTTTCTCTTTATGTGGGCAAACATACAAATCATACCCTTAAACTTTCTCGAAGAATTCCTCCTAAACAACTTCTAGTCCAAATTTTATGGTTTCTATTGAATGAATATCACAAAACATTCAAGCATTTATTAGGGAGTTAATCCATAAATTGACTGCAATTTTGACTTTTAAAGTCTCATTTAATAAATTGAAAGGAAACCAAATGTAAGACTGTATAATATCTAAGTTGTCACTTCTAAAACTCAACCCTTGTACTGTAGTAGGCTATCAGAAACCAGCAGACATTAACCACATTCTTTTGACTTCCTAGAGATTAAATGGCATTCTGCCACCATTTTGACTAAAGACATATCCCGTTGACATGAATTACTTGTGATATTAGAAATGATTTAAAATAAGAAAAATCCTTTTGGAGAATATATATGCATCATTTAAAAAGTCTCAAAACATTTTACCTATTGTTGAAAAATAAATAAATAAATAACCCACATATCGTATTTTTACGTAACTTAGCATGATGAAACATTTTCCTTCTCAACATAGGCTTGACATTTCTTAAAGCAAAAATACTATTTTTTCTTTATTCATTGCATACCCAGAGTCCATCTGCATTTACTGTAAAGTTCAATAACTAAATTTTTCCAAGTGTTTGCTGATGTCTAACTTATAACTTTATTGTTTCATGAGTAATTCATTATATAATATTTCAACTCTCCTTTTAAACTAATATCTCTCTGGCCACCTGAATTCATAACACATGCAGTTAGATTACTACGAATATATGAATTTCTAATACACCAAAACAATCATCATGTACATGGATTACTAAGAGCTATTGTGTGGTTCATAATGTTTGAGATGTCATGGAAGAGCCTATACTTTAAGTGAGATTTATGCCTTGCCCTCAAGAAACTTTAAATTGTAACATGATAAATGTATTTAGATGTCAAGTTACATGACATAATATCTAAATACTGAAATATTTTGAAGAAAGACGAGATGGGTAGGGTATGGGTTTGCCAGGGAAACTACCATAGAGCTAGGAAGACTTTAGTTTGGCCATGAAGAAAATAAAATAGACTTGAAAGAGGTAGGTGATACTCTTAGTAGTTGAAACCACAAATGGAAAACAAAGTTTACGTGTTCTTTGCTGGGCATTGTGGATGCAAAGGCAAAATTTATATCTGAGTGCATTTCTGGTGAGCTGAGGACCTGGGCCTTTCTCCGGATGCTCCCCATGAGAGACCCCACACCATGCAGTTCTGGTTAAGTTAATGAGTTGGGTTTTTTTCTTTAAGATGACTATATGTCAAAGATCTTCATTGGGCCATTTTATGTATTGCAAAATTCAAAATGCAAAGTAAGGTTGGTTTTAGTGGGAAACATCTCTTTTTATTTGGACTTGTGGGTTAATTTTATGAAGGCTGTATTTGTTTGGTTAGGAAATATTGGTTTCCCTACAGCTAAATTTTTAGCATTCAGTGAAAAATAAATTCCATGTGCTATTTCTCTGGCTACCCATATCAGGTGTGAGGTCATGGGAAGCTCCAGAAATTTAATCTAGAAGGGGGCACGCCACAAAGAAGTAGAGGGAGCCAATATAAGCTGGATCTGAATGGCTCCCGGTCGCGCTTGTCTGTGTGTTTGGTTTTGCTTGTGACTGCACTTTCAGGCTTTCACTGTTATATTTGTCCTTCCCCTATCGTCCCATTCTTCATGACAGATACCAAAGAGCATAAGATCATTTGGAAGGAAGAATAAGTCTTTTGTTTCACAGCCAAACAATCTGCAAACTATAGCATTTGTTTCCTGTGCCGATTCCATAAGGAATACCCTAATGGACTCATAATAGAGTGTCATTATCACATCAGCAAAAAGTAAGGTGCCTTCTGTAGAATAAACTATTATATCACCATTAAGTCCAGTAGACGCATTGGTACTTCCACCAAATTATACCCTAATGCTTGATTATGAAAATCATTGAAGGGAGGACCATAATGATAATATCTCCCTGTCTTAGCAAGGAGAAATGCTTCAAAAAAACAGTAGGGTTTCATATATGAACTTTTATTTTTATGACTCAAAAGGGATTTTTCTCAGGTGGGAAGCAAGCAATTTTGAGTGCTTACTATGCATCAAGCATCTACAAACAAAAAATATACCCGCAACTGGAAACGGTCCTTCTCCCAAAGGAGAGGCACTTCCCACAATGGCAGATCAATGAACATTTACCAGTCACTTGATGTGCCTGGTGAGTAGATGCAGGGTCCCTGTCTGATCCCACAGAATCTGCAGAGTTTAGAAAGTGGTGATTTAAGAACGACTTTCTAGAGACAGAAATGGCTGGACTTAATATTTGAAGATGTGTAAGGATTTAATCAGGCGCGGTGATAATATTTGCTGGCCAAGAGACTAGATGGACCCTAATAATCTTTCAAGCCAAGGAAGCCAGCATTTTGAAGTTGCCTTTAAAAAAGGCATGGCAATAAGCTAAGAACAAGTGCCCAGTTGTGGTGAGTGCAGAATGTCAGGGACCCTGCACAAAGAGGCCCTGCCATCAGACAGAGGATCGGGGTAGTGACAGTGACTGTTCTGTGGGCAGTGGGGCCCGCCAAAGGATTTTAAGCAGAAGAATGGCAAAATCAGGTTTTTGTATTGAAAAACAGATTCATAGTCCCTTTTCGAGCAGAATCTCAATACTCATCTTTGAAAAGTTCACAATTGACTTCCTAATGACAGTGGGTCTCCTCGCAAGAATAACACTCGCTGTCTTTCCTAGTGGTTCATAAAATGTCCAAATGGACATTATGGACATTCTGACCTGATTTCTTTGAACATTATCATGATTTCAGTCACTTTGCTGTGTTTTTATGCTCTCAAACTCATATTTCTAGCTGTGTGTTTTTACCAGATATATGAAAATTGTGGGATTTACAGTAGGAGAGCATTTTCAAACTTGAGATAAAATACTTAACTGGGCTCCCAAAATGAGTGCTTTCACATAATTGCCAAATTACCTAGAACTCAAGATTAAAAGGAAAAAATCAAGCCTCTTCCTTTGAAATATGTGAAGAGGCACATTTAATCCGATCTCTCTAATACCCAGGCTTTTGGAAATATGATTTTTCAGGCTCATACTTTCCCCATTTGACAATTTACAAATTACCTTCCAATAAGAAAGAGGAAGCTGATTTCTTGGCCCTTGTGAGTAGCCCTGTGAGTACATCACATAAAATAGCTCCAGTTGCTTATATAATGAAATGGCACAGTGATGTCTGTGCTGCCGTATGACTTTACAGAAAGAATAAAAATAAACATCCAAAGTCATCATTCTCATTCATCCTATTCTGCCAGTGATATCACTTGTGTTTTTAAAATACCAAAGTGAATATGTTTTTGGTCTTAGTAAGTAATTTCCTTCCCAGACAGTTGCTGGACAATACTTTATTTATTTTTCTTCTACTAAAACCTTTATTCATCACTCAGCATCTTCTGGACTCATTGTTTTCTATTCCATTCTGTCCTCAATTCGTTTGATTATAACCTTTGCTTCAAATTGCAGTTGGCTCTTCCACATTTACAGGTTCAACCAACCACAGATCGATAATACTCGGAGAAAAAGGGTACATTGTTGTGTGCCATGTAGTTAGGCCTACGGTGGTTGGGTCTGCACTGAACATGTGCAGACTTTGTGTGTCTTATCATTATTCCCTAAACAATATAGCATAACAACCACTTATATAGCATTTACACTGTATTAGGCATTATAAGCAATCCAGAGGTGATTTCAAGTATGCTGGAGGATGTGTATAGGTTACATGCAAATACTGCATCATTTTATATGAGGGACTTGAGCATCCATGGATTTTGGTATCTCAGGGCCCTGGAACCAACCCCATTGGTACTGAGGGATGACTACACTCAGGAATGATTCTCCCTACATACAAGGAAATGAGGATGTCCTTGCCTTGAAGATAGGTGCTTTTGCTGTTTTGCTTCTAATCTCTCTAGTATAGACACAAGCCCATGTTTAAAAGTGCAACATTTCTCAAAGTTAGCAACTAAAGTTGTAGAATGCTTATCATGCACAGTCTGCTCTAAGCTGTTTCTATATTAACTTGGGTAGTCCTCACAGTGGCCTTAGGAGAACGCTATTCCAATGATCTGCAATGGAGAGGAGAAAACTGAAGTGTAAAAAGTTAAGTAACCTGCTGAAGTCTACTCAGAGTGAGTAGAGAAACTCAGAAAGTGGCTTCATAGTTGGGGCTCTTAATCACTATTTTAATACAGGTGTCCCCTGTTTTTCCAAAATTCATAAGCCACTTCACTTTTAGGAAAGACCTATGAGTAGCAACTGTTTTTGCTGACTGAAAGAAATTCAAAGAAGATGACTGCTTTTAGATACAATGACAAAAAGCAAAAATTGCATTTACTGTTTGCTTTGCAGTGAGCTGATACAAAGGCAGTGTGCTCCCTGAACCGAAAGAACTGCTCCGCCACGCTCCTTCCTTGGGAGCCATGCTCAGCCTCTCGAGGCAGAGCAGCCATGGCTTTGAACTGTGTGAGTATCTGTGCTTTATCTCAGTTAACTTTGCGCATCTGTTAGCAAGATGTGCCCTAAGGTATCAGAAAACCCTAACAGAGTCCTGAGCAGTGTGGCTCAATTGGTTGGGCAGCGCCCCACAAAGCAAAATGTTGCCAGTTAGATTCCCAGTCAAGGCACGTGCCTGGGTTGTACGTTCAGTCCCCAGCTGGGGGCACATACAGAAGGCAGCCGATCACTGTCTCTCACTGATGTTTCTTTCCCTCTCTTCCCCTCTCTCTAACGTTAACCATTTAAGAAAATTTTCTTAAAAAGAAAAGAAAACCCTAAGAGAGGTTTGTAAGGGTGTTACCCTTACTGTAAAACTGGATGTAATTAAGTGTCCCTGTGCTGGTGAACAAAATAAAGACACTGTGTGTGCATTGAATTTTAGGTCTGGGAATGCTCAATGTTTTTCATGTAAATTAATGGTAATTGCTTTGTAGCTTCATGATATTTTGGCTCACAAAAAACTTCATTAGGAATGCTTCCTTTTTGTGTAGTGGGGAAAACCTGTACTGAAAAGTAAACCTATTGTTACCTTCCTATTCTCAGATATGGCATCCGTCTATATAAAATATATATATAAATTCACATTTGCACTACTTAAGTGAGATGATAACTCTGGTGATGTGATTCTCATTTCACTGAAAGGAATCTGAGGTTGTTCTGCTCCTGTGGGTCAGGAACCCCGCATTTGGGGTCAACGAGGAGACAGTGCTGTCTCTTGGAGTTTCATATCTAGCAATCAAATATTGTTACTTGACCCGCAAGGGTGGGTTGAGTCAGATTCAAACAATTATATCACTCTACATGCCGATATGTTTTCCAACAAAATCCGTGGTAAATCCATGACTACACATGGTGTACATTGAGTAGGATTTGAAAGTTAAATATTGGAAATAAATGGGGTTTCCACTTGTCTGCATTTCCCCCCCAAAGTTATTCACGGGCCAGCTCTTTACTCAAGTCTCCCTATTGAATATTTGCTCCACAAACAAGGAGAGCGGCCCCTTTAATGTTCCCATATCCAGGAAGCTGAACCATGTATTTTTTCTTTCCGTATCTGAAACAGTTTATTCTTTCAGTGTTTGTTCCTTGAAGACATCTTTTGTGCCTGGTACTTTTCAAGCATCTAGAGGGCACAACAATAACACAAACAGACAATTTTCTTCCCTCATTGGAACTTATTATTCCAAAAGGGAAGGAAGGGACAGACAATAAGAAGATCCATAATAGACCATGCAGTGATAAGTGCTAAGAGAAAAAATAAAAATATGAAAGAGAAGGAGCATCGAAAATGATGGAGGGTCATTTTGCCTGTGAATTGAGAACATACTTTGAAGAACCAGGAAGGAAGCCAGACAGTCCTTTAGATGGAACTGTTGTAAAATCCAAGTGAGAGCTGAAGGTGGATCTTGGGCCAGGAGGTGGCAGTGGAGGCGGTAACCGGGGGTTAATCCTGGATCTATTTTGTGCAGAGAACAGACAATACATGTTACATTACAGAACCAGAGGAGTAGGGGTTATGCCATGCTCTTGGTTTTAACAGGTGAAAGAAAGGGGAAAGAACAGAAAAGCAGCACATTTATAAAGAAGTATCGGTAATTAGCTTTCTGCAAACAAATAAATGAACTCTTTGATGAATAAATGAGCCAGCTGGATTTAGATTCAAACACAAAGAACAGGCTGGAATGGCAAATAACTTCCTAGGAGACCATAAAAGTTGTGTGTTGATGAAGACAGGTACTGTCTGGTTTTATATTCGTGATACTAGAGACTTTGAGGTTAATTAGAAAATTAGTGCAGGTTTGTTTTTTTGGGGGGTGGCCTTATTTGCCAGCATATGCTCCTTTGCCCACCAACATTCAGAGTTGTTTTCTCATTGTTTTAAACTCAGCATGTGGTGACAAATAGAAAAAGTCTGGTCTCGGTTTTGAACAAGAGAAAATCTGTATGTGTTATTCTAAACAGATTGAAGCTAAGGCAAGAAGTTACGCTGGTTTGAACGTTTTCTTTCTCTTGCCCTTTGTCTAAGTCTTGAAAATTTCACCAGACATGAGTGGAATTCAATCAGTCAAGAAATAAGAAGTAAGTTAGGAATAGAAATAACAAATATTTAATTTGAGACACACAGCATAGACATGAGATCACCACTAATACTTGACAAGCACACATACTATATATGCATGTAACTCCTTATTTGCAATAAAATTTCCTATTAACTCTCTGAGGTCATTTTGTCAATAACATTCTTGACTAGACAATGAGGTTGTCATCCTCTCCCTCTTACATAGTTGGAAACTGAAGTTCCAGTAAAGGGACTTTTCCAAAGTCACCCACTAAATGAATTGCTAAGGCAGGACTGGAACCCCGATGTTTTAGGTGCTAATGTTCTCTCACTGCCACATCTCCCCAGCATATACATTATATAACCTCTAATTCTTTTTGTTTTAGTCTCATAAATCGCTTTCTTTCTTTTCTTAGCAGAACTTAGAGCCTGTCTGGAGAGCTCATTGTGTTGGTTTTATCTGCTCCAGTGGCCATGCTTGACCAGTGGGTTTTCGTAGGTACTTTGAAGGTTATGGGATTTGAAGCACTTAATTTTTTATTGCCCCAAAGATGTCTTTTTTTCTCCCCTGCTGTCAAAATCTCATCTACTAACCCTTCACACTCAGTTTAAAATCTCTAAGCTTTAGTTTATTTTGAAATGACCATGTAGGTTACCTACAGGATAATAAAGAAACTGTAATCTCTATTCATTACATCTGAAGAGTCATGTTGTCTTTTGTAGTTGTAGACAGACAGTTTTCTTCTGATTGGTTTATTGGTTTGTTTCCTTTAGCATCATGAGTCAGCGTCCCGTGGTCCCCCATGATTTTCCTTTTTCTTTGGTTATTCCTGTGAAAAGGGCCAGACTCATATGGAAATAGGCCATCGAGACTGTTATAATCTGCATAGCTGATTTCTGTGTTCGAAACACAATTATGGGAGCAGAAAGTCAGCTCACTGATGTTAAGAGATCTTTTCCATATGCAGTAATTCACCATGGTTTTTCCAAATCTGGTGCATTTGTCCCTGCAATAAATATTTCAGCTTATTAATAAACTGTTGTATCTGTTGTTACCAGAGCTGTTCAAGATATTTCTTGAAAGATAAGGGGTAATGCCTGGCATGGGGACACCATTTTATTATAAAAATGAAAGATGCATTACATTGAAGAAGAGGGGAGTCATAGCAATGTGTACAAAAATATGTTGGGGTTTTAATGTTCAGTGATATTGAGTGGGAGTAACAAGGGCACTGCGGGCCACCCAGGGAGTGTTCTACCCTTGGGGAATGGACACAGAATCCTCTTCTTTTCCTTTCTTGCCTGAAATTTGTCACTGAGGTATTTTTAGTTCAACAAGAGTGAGCAACTCTGCTCGCTGAGCGAGAGGCTCACACGCTATACTGTGGAAAATGCTATTTATTATTGATACTGCTATACATATTCTATGGAATATAAAACACTCTAAAATTTCCACTGGTGCCTTGGGCACAGTTGAGAAAAGAACTTTTTGAAAGGAAAACATGGCCTCACCTACAATAAATTAATAACAACTCAATATGAGGTTTTTAAAAGTAACTAAATGCATTCTAGCTATTTTCAAAGGGATTTTAGGCTATATGCAAATACACAGCTCTAAAAATTTCAATTTGGGGATTAGCATTTTGATGCTTTCTCCCCCTTAGGTTATGCTTGCCCTACCTAAAGTGTTTATACTCTTTCTGAAATTCTATATATGAACAGATAGAAAATAATTACCTCTCATTCGTAAAGTGTTATATAATTTGCAATTTTGTGTTTTGTTGTTTATATCCATTTTCTCTTGTTAACTGTGGAGAAATGTCATAGTCTGGGTTATTAACCTGTGTTCCAGATACGAAAAATACTGAATCCTGGAGAAGCTAACCGGTCAGGCTGTGCCATGCGCTGGCTCACCTAGAAATGAAGATGTCATTTATGTCCCGGCTCCTTTGAGATTTGTTTTAGGTTCTAACTTTTATATGCCTGTTGCCTCCTTGCACAATCTCCTCAGATAGATACTTCAGTCGGCCCATCTGTTTCTTAAGCCCTCCTTCTGAAACTTTTCTGTTGGGCTATTTCTGTGTGTCCTATTTGCATTTAGATTCTGAAACTCCATCCCTACTCCTGGTCCTCAAAGTGAGCAAGACAGAATATCCGACATAAATCAAATACGGAAAAAATAACTCTCTGTCTCTGTATTGTCCCTCTGTCCTCAGAGAAATATCAGGAGAAGACGGAACTGTGGTATCCCTATGTCTGTGTCTGCACAGAAAGATGGGGCCCCAAAGCCTTGGGTTTATGTCATTTTCTTCAGCATCCGCTGGATGGATTAACATTTGCAAGTCATTTTAAGCACTTTGGTTCTCATTCTCCTGTTAGAAAAATGTCTGTCACAATCTCTCATTTTCTGACAAAGCTATTATGAGGAGCAAATGATCTGTGAAAGTGAGTATTTTTTTGCTTTGTAAAGCTCTATGTAAGGATATATCAGCTATTATAATTATCATCTCCATGGACCTCCTCAGAGCAATCGGTGGCAACTGCTACTGGTAATGAAAACAAGCATCTGAAGCCATAATGAAATATTATGTTCTCCTCTGTGACAGGTATGAACCTTCAAGAAGAAATTCAGATACTCATATATGAAAAATTAAATGTTTTTGTTCCTTTAAAATAGGTTTGTTTGAATCTGTGCTTCATCCCTCCGGATGGGCAGGGTATACAAAAGTACAATGTTTTAAAACATGCCTAAGCATCAGAGTGGTCCCTTGCATGATCGATCTGTCTACATGTGCACTGCTGACAAGCCCTGTTATATGACCATTCCCGAGGTGGGTCAGGTGGCTGTACTATTTCCTTGTCAGGCTTGGACCACGAGATCCTTTAAAAAGATCCCGGAAGATCTCAGCATTTTGCATCTAGTGGTCTTAGGTGGAAAAGCCGGTCATCCCCAAGAGGTAGTAACACCTTCCTGGGTGCTTCTCAAGTTCTAGGTTAACTGCTAGTGTACACGTCCCTAAAATTACCAGGGTTTTCCCAGAGTTAAAGTTCTCTTCCTCTCCAGACTCTCAAAGACACTACCTTAATCCCACCCACCCCCACCTAGAACTGTCCTCCCCTCTTTGAACTATTCCTTCCCTTTGGATCAGGTTCTGTTTTGATTTAGGAAGAATACTGAGGAAAGGACGTGAAGTGAATCTGACTACCTTTGTGTAATGGTAGAAGCAAAAAACAGAGAATGTGAAAACAAATGAATATGTCAGCAACAGTATGTGCAATGAGAAATGTGGGTATAAATTGTTAAGACACAAAGTAAGGTTGCCTGACCTTCCTGCTGTGCAGAAAGGTACTAACCAGTAGGCTGACTTGATGGTGAGCTCCCTGGTTATTATACCATTTTTTCCATAAATTTTCTGCTACACAAAATAGGTTAATATTGCATGTGAGAGTTCAGCACGTTGGATGAGAAAGTTAAGGATGAGAGAGGGAGAGAGAGGAAGAGAGAGAGGCTGAGAGACTCTAGGGAGGGAAAGGGGGGGAGAAGGAGAACAAAGGAAGTAAAGCAAAGCAGTAAACACATATAGTAAATTGGTTAGAAGAGACAAGTTCTGGTTGGTCTTTAAACAAGAGATGATTGAGGAGCGGTAATCTGTGGAAAAATAGTTGTTTTTATCATCCCAGTCTTTCACAGAGATAATGAATAAATAAAGACAGTGTAAGGAAAAAAGTAATACACATCAAAACACAACAAATCTTAAAAATGCTTTAAATCTGTTTAACTTATATTTTTCCAGGTTATAAAAAGTACAAAGATTCATTGTAGAAAATGTGGGAACATAACAAAGAAAAACAGCATTACTCATAATCTATTACAAAAACATGCATATATAATAAAAATGGCTTCATCAATTAACTTTATATATATACCATTTCTTCATGCCTTGGGAATTTTTTGAATAGGTCATTTTAATGGTTATTAATATTCCCTTCTATAAACATATTATAGGCTGTGTAATTATTCTCTTTTTATTGGATATTTAAGTTGTTTTCATTCCTTTAATTTTATAAATTACACAATTAAAAATTCATGTACATACATTTTATTTTCGTTTTAATCATTTCTTTGTAAAGATTTCAGGAAATTAAAATTTTAATCAGAAAGAAATATACTTACTACTTTATATATGGTGATAATTGTATCATTGATTAACTTTTGAAAACTAACTTTCAACCTATTTCTTCTTGATCATTAAAAAAAACTTCTTTCTTGAATTTAATGGTAGGAATCCACTTGATTCTTCCAATGTAATCTTTATGAAAACCATACAGGCCTCCGGAATCAGCCATGTCTTAACAGCTACTCACATTATTCTTGTTTCCTGGTATTATGAGTAAAATTTGATAAGCAGATATCGTGATTACTTTCTCCTGACTGGGAATAAAATTCAGTATTCTCTCACTTGCTGCTGATGTACCATGAGAGAGAGGGCCCCGACCTCTAGACCGGGGTCGTATTTCTTTTAGAAGTTTGAGTTCCAGGGACATACCAGGTAGCCAGGTAGCTTTCTGACACATGTCCAAGCTCTCTGTGAGTTAAACCCAGGTTGAGGTGTGTTGAAATTTGATACTTTACAATGAGAAACTTAAAGTTTTGATAATCAACATACAAGTCTTTTTGCCCTACATGCCTCAAATCCAACATCACAGTTTTTTTCCAATTTGTTCAGGAACTGAAAGTCGGCTTCTTTTTTTTTAATACTTTATTTATTTGTAGAGAGAGTGGATGGGAAGGAGAAAGAGTGGGAGAGAAACATCAATGTGTGGTTGCCTCTCATGTGTCCCCTACTGGGGACTTGGCCTGCAACCCAGGCATGTGCCCTGACTGGGAATCGAACTGGTGACCCTTTTGTTTCACAGGCCCATGCTCAATCCACTGAGCTACACCAGCCAGGGCTGAAAGTAGGTCTGTTAATTCAAGTGTGGAGAATTCCTAACACCTCACTGTGACCCCATCTTGCTGGGGGTCTTTAGAAAGCCATCCACGACTCGCCAGTGCTTCTGACACACAGTAGGTAAAATACCTGACCTGGGCAGGTGAGACTCAACCTAAATAAAACTCAAAAGACTCAAAAAGTAAAGGGGAGGAGCAATATTCAATCCAAATTTCACTTTAAGAATCAGAATCCGAAGCATTTTTATTCATGGGATTTGTTTTCCAAGTATTATGTGCTGCCTTAAACAAGAGAGGAACTGTGCCTACATGTCACGAGCCATTCTTGAAAAAGCACTGGGCTTGTCAAACTCATTTTAGTTTAGGTGTGTTCTAACCAGCCCCTGGCCCTGTGGCCATAAGGCCATTTAACCTCAGAGGTTTTTCTCTGTTGAAAAGTGGTTAGTTACATCTTGTGAGGATTCAATATGATAACAAACATGAAAGCATTTTGAAATCTGCAAAGTGTCAGAATATAAAAGGGGACAAACATGGAAACTACTAACTTGGGAGTAAGTCGACAGACGAGATCCTGGCCAAAAACAACAACAATAACAACAAAGTGTGATCTCTCAGGCCAGACCATAAACAATTCCAAAGGCTTTTTACTTGGCTGATCTCAGAGAAGAAAACTGCCCTCTTCACCCCAGACTTGGGGCACAGCCCCATGCCCTGTGTAGTTGGGGACTCGGAGCCACCTGGTGTATCCTTAGCCCCGGGCATCTCCATTTGGGGGTTTCCTATGGGGGAGGGAGGGAGTTGAGGACGGTAGAATTCTCTCCCCCCCCCCCCCCCCCCCCCGCCCCCAGTCTATCTCTGTGTCTTTCATACTTGTTTGAGGACGGTTTTCTGCACACTTAGTAGTACTCAGTGCTTTTCTGCCCTGGCCCTCCCCCACCTCTTCCTGGCCCCAGCAATAGGGCTCTTCATTCTTTCTCAGCCTCTGGCTCTGTGGCTGAGCGCACCCGATGGATCAGATTAGAAATCCAACCTGGAGGGGTTTTGGACCTCCTGCAGAGTGCGGCCAACTTTAAAATGCTGGTTTAAAGGCAGAGTCATATTCTCTTGGACTCTCTGTAAGACAGGAGTATTTTATGAGTTTTTTCTTCCCTATTTTCTGCATAGTCATTGATTCATAACTCAATTGTCTGTTCCAAATAATGGTGAACATCTTAATGTTGGACTTCTCTGTTTCATTTTTTAGATATTTGAGATGTTTAGATTTTCTTTCTGATATTCTTTACCTGTCTTTTAAAAAAAATTTTCCTCTGTGGTTTTATTTTAGTCATTTCTTTTTTTAAAAAAATATTTATTTATTTTTAGAGAGAGGGGACAAGAAGGAGAAAGAGAGGGAGAGAAACATCAATGTGTGCTTGCCCCTCATGTGTCCCCCACTGGGTACCTGGCCTGCAACCCAGGCATGTGCCCTGATTGGGAATCGAACCAGTGACCCTTTGCTTCACAGGCCCGCGCTCAATTCACTGAGCTACACCAGCCAGGGCTTAGTCATTTCTTTATAGCTTTAATACTTTGTAGAATTACTTTCTGGGATTCCTTTCTTATTAAAATAAAAATACTTTAGGGCAAAATATTTACCTGATTTCCATCCACATGTCAACTCATGTTTTCTGTGTTGTATATCACATGTTTTTTCACTTTTCTTTTTTCCTTCTTATTAAAATGAAATTCATATACCATAAAATTAGCCATTTTAAAGTTTACAATTTAATGGCATTTAGTATATTTATAATCTTGTGCCATTGTCACTCAAGTTCTAGAACATTTTCATTATGGCGCAAGAAGTCCATGTACCAATTAAACTATCATTCCTCACAAATTATATGAGTGTTAGGGTCTGGCTTCTTTCACTTGACATAGTGGTTTTTTATGTTCATCCACATTATAGCATATGTATCAGTACTTCTTTTCTGTTTATGGCTCATTGACATTCCATTGTTCATGCAGTTGGCTTATCTGTTCACCCACAGATGGGCATTTAAGTTGCTTCCACCTTTTGGCTGTTGTGAATAGTGTGGCAATGACCATCTGTGTACATGTATTAGTTCAAGTACCTGTTTTTTATTCTTTTGTGGGTATACTTAACTGTGAATTGTCGGCATTTCTATGGAAATTCTTCTCTTCACTTTTTAAGGAACCGATGCTGCTTCCAGAGCAGCTATAACATTTTACATTCCTATCAGCAATATACAAGCTTTCTAATTTCTCTACATCCTCACGAACGCTTGTTAGATTCTGGTGTTCTTATTATCACCACTCAGGGAGTGTGAAGAGGTATCTCATTATGGTTTGAGTTTTTATTTCCCTAACAACTCATGGCATCATGGCATTGGATATCTTTTTATGTACTTGCTGACCTTCTTTGGAGAAATGGCTATTCAAGCCCTTTGCCCAATTTTTTGACTGGTTTGCTTATGTTTATTGTTGTTGAGTTGTAAGTGTTCTTTAATATTTTAGACACTGGACCCTCATCAGATATATGATTTGCAAGTATGTTTTATATTCTGTAGGTTGTCTTTTTATTTTCTTGGTAATAGTGTTTGATGCAGGAGGTTTTTATTTTGATATAACCCAATTTGCTTGTATTTTCTTTGTTGCTCTGTCATATACTTTTTTTATACCTTCTGTGGTCCTGCATCGCCACACCTCAAAACAGTGGCGTGAGAGGGCTCGTGTGCATTCATTTGCAAGGAGGCTTTTCTCTTCTTTGAAACCTAGTGGTCCCATTTCCTTTCTTTTTCTTTCCTACTTATCTTTCCCACATGAGCTCTGCCTTTGTTTGTTTGTTTGCTTATTTGTTTCTGGCAGCTACTATTGTCCTGTTATGTTTGTTTAACCAGTGTTCATGTAATTTAAAAAATTTTTTTAACTATTTGAAAGAATTACCTTACAGTATTTCAAAGGTCTGTGTTACAGAATATTTCATGACGGCAAACTAGAATCAACACAAGTTTAAAGCAGGCCCTGAACTGACTTCCTCTTGGCCCTGGCCCTTGTTTTTCTCTTCTCCGTCACGACCTGAGGTGACTTTCCTGAGCACTGAATGGGGAAGGTAGGGAAAGCGAGGGAGAAGGAGCTGAATTAGCCCATCTCTGAGAATGAGCTCTCCACAGGACGTTGACCGATATATCTGAAAGCTCTGCATTTGTGACGATACCCCTTGGATCTAAATTTAATTTTTAAAACGCACGAAGACAGGTATTTATTTCAGAAGGACAGAGGTAGCATGGTACCATAATAGAACGGGACGGGCTTTGAGCTGGAACTGCCTTTGAAGCCCGGCCCTGCTTCTTCAGAAGTGGGCCCTGGGACACTCTCTCTTAACCTTCCCAGCCCTCGGTTCTCTCGGCCTGTTTTCTTTTGCTGCTCCACTACGGCATTTTATGAGGACACAAAATAATAACTACCGAGCTTTGTATGGTAAATATTTACCAAATGTTAATTCCATTTTATTCTTTTATGATTCTTATTGCGAAGGGAATGATCAGTTTATAATGTGATAATCATAACTGTTGAGGTCAGAAATATTTATGTTAGAGTTATCTAAGATTCAAGTATAGAACTTTCAAATGCAAAATGTTCTAACTCCCCGAAAGCTACAGGGAAGCATGGGCTAACCTAAAAACCAGCACTTTTATTCAGCAGAACTTATAATACATTTCCTCATCATCTCAAAACTACTTTTTCCCAACTTCACACCCATGTTCTGATGAAAATAAAATTAGAAGCTTTTCTGTATTCTAAAACAGAACTAGGAAAGAAAACACTACTAGAACTAACATTTAGATATACAATACAAGAAAAACAGGTATACGGAAGCAAGAGCTATCAGAGGGGGTGGATTAAAGGTGGCAGGTGTCATAAAATATTAACACATGGTTTAATCAGAAGTGAGATATGTAGGTGAGCTTAATTAGAAATACATATTATTATTTGACTTTAAAGTATAAAATGAAAAATTAAAGCAATCTTACAGGATACATAATCAGTGAGGAATAATATGTTGGAAAATGAGTCTGATGTTGTAATTGGTGTATGCAATTAAAATTAATTAATTTTAGTTAACATTCATGCATGCGAATATGAAATCAACAAATTTTAAATATTCATAATTATAGTGTCGCTGGTATGTTGCTATAAGGAAGCACGAGACTGCTCTGTCATGTGTGGTCAGCCTCAGCTATAATGTGCCGTTTCTGATCAAATCAGAGAGATATTCTTTGAACAGAATGTCTGGGCCATTGCACTGTATGAACTGCACCCTTGTCTAAATTATTTTAAATTAAATTCACAGTGATGTTTGCCTGTGTCAAATTCTCCATCCTATCACATTTCAAATTCAAAAAGGGACTTAATTTTAATTAACATATCATTGCAGGTACTCTAATATTAATGTTTCCTAAGCCCTTTATAAGTTTCATTAACAACAATTTAATGATGAAAGGACCCAGGAGGCAGATACAAAGTTGGGAGGGTATTTTTAGTGATTTCACTGTTGATGTTACAAAATACTAAAGACAGAAGTGCAATGCTTTAGGATTCCATAGTGAGGTATGAATGAAGTTATTCTGGTAAGCAGAGAGAGAGAGAGGGAAAGGAAGGGAGATGAATAGGTGAACAGATGGATAAAGTCCATCTATCCATCCATCTATTTCTTTCTCTCCTATCTCTCTCTCTTCCTCTCTCTCTCTCTCTCTATATCTGTACACACACACACACACACAGATGGTGGAGTAAAAGTAGGTTTACACTAGTGATTATGTAAAGCACAGTTTATTCTTGTATTACTATTATTTTATTATTTATTTGTATTTAACCGTAAACCTACTCTTGCCCACCACTGTATGTATGTATGTGTATGTATGTGTGTGTGTGTATATAGCTTAAAAGCACAAATTTAGGGGTTATCTTTTCTACCAAATGGAAACAAATAGTTATGGTTATAAATTTTTGTTTGATGTTGTTTCTGCTTTTACAAATTAATATCTACATTTACAAGTTTGTAAAACATCTGGGTTCAAATCAGGCATGCCTAGTGAAATGAACAAACTTACAGTCATCAAGAGAGAATGATGACCCTCGTTGGGCATATGAGAAGCTTAACATAGCATTAAATAATCGCAAAATTATCATTTTGCTCTATTCCCAAGTTATCTTGAACATAGTCCCTAAACAGTACGCTTCTGTGTTTCTGACATTTATGTAAATGGAATCTTGTGCTTATATCATTGTGTCTTGTTCCTCTGTTCAATATTGCATTTGTGTCATCCACAATGTTGCTTAATCTCCTGCATTTTTTATTTAATTTGATTTCTGTATTGTATTCCATTGTGCAGATAGAACATATTTCCCATTGTACTGATGAACAAGTTTAGAGTCCTTTTGCTATGTAAATTTTGTATACATATGTATGAGTTATTTATTGCTGCATAACAAATTACCACCGTTGCCATATTCTATTGGTTCGAAACAAGTAACTAGGCCAGCCTACACGCAGGGGAGGGAATGACACAAAGACATGCATGATAAGAGGTGGGCCTTTTTTGGAAGCTGCCTAGCACGACGTATATGATTTCTTTAAATAAATGAAATCTCACTTTACAAATGTCTCTGCCAGGTTTAATCCCTGAATAATAGCAGTTCTGTAGTAGGAACTTTGCTTAGCACTGAAAGCAAATAATCTCTAATCCTCTTAACTATCCTGCAAGTAATATTATCCTTCTTTTACAATTTAAGGAAGTATGGCTTCTCAGGGTTAAGTAATTTGACTTTGGAAATTCTGGTATGCAAGAGAGACTATATTATACGCTTCAGAACCAGTGTTGTGAGCATGCTGTATAAACATCATAATAGTAAGTATTAGTGATTACAGGAAATAAGTATTGCTGTTGCTCATGCTAATTATCATGGTCACCTCCTGTCTACACCAAACACAAGGTACCATCAAATGACTTTCCTTTACAGCTCATATTAGATGTAGTCCCCAGGGTAAAAAGTGACAGTTTAGCTCTACTTCATATCACCACATATAAGTAATTCTATGGACTTTTGATTCTTTGAAAGATTAGCTTGGAACCTATAATTCAATAATACGTAGGTACTCCTAACCCAGGGTTAGTACAATTCCATGCTTTACTGCAAAGAGTAATGCTTCCAGTCTGTGTAGCATTGGGCCAGTATAGGTGCAGACAGTATTGACGATAAATTCAACCAAACATTTAGATATAAAAGCACATTTTCTCTCACTGTGTTTTCAAAGTTAGAATAGAGAGAAATTCTCCTTTTTTGGCATTGTTTTTGGTTTTATTTTAAGTGGTAAGTTCTCTTCTCATGCGGGTATTCTTACAGGGGTGTCCAACTTTTTGGCATCTCCAGGCTATGCATTAAATATATTGCGACATATAACCACAAAAAAATCTCATAATGTTTTAAATAAATTTATGATATTGTGTTGGGCTATATAAACAGCCATCCTTAGTCACATGTGGCCTGTGGGCCTCAGGTTGGACACCCTGTGTGAAAGGATAGCATTGAAGAATCTGGAAATGACAGCCATGTCTGGCAATGCCCACCTCTTACATTGCCAACCGAAGGCCACAAAAGTTTGTATATAGACTTCATTGCACATAAATACATATTTTGGAGAATACTTTTTTCTTTTTTTTAAAGATTTTATTTATTTATTTTTAGAGAGTGGGAAGGAAGGGAGAAAGAGAGGGAGAGAAACATTGGTGTGTGGTTGCCTCTCACATGCCCCCTACTGGGGACCTGGCCCACAACCTAGGCATGTGCCCTGACTGGGAATTGAACTGGCGACCCTTTGGTTCTCAGCCTATGCTCAATCCATTAAGCTATACCAGCCAGGGCTGGAGAACACTTTTTTTCTATCAGCATCTCTTCCTTGAACAATTTTAATAACCTCCTAGCTGTACTCTTTGTTTTCATGCTTATTCCTCCTATTTGTTTATTTACTCCTTCAATGAATATTTATTAACCTTCAAGGTATTTGCTTCCATAAATCTTTTAAAAATGCGTGTCTCGTCATGTCGCTTCTCTGCCTGCCTCTTTATCATCTTCAGGACAACATGTACCAGTGTGGAATAGAGAGCTTCAGGCCTACTTACTCACCCCATCTGCTGTTGTAAACACATAATTGGGGTGTCCCAGATAAGTTTTCTACTCCAACGACTCTCTCCTGTTTTATTCCTACATCATTTCTGTTGCTTTTCTTACCTTGCCACATGCTGGTACTTTTACTGTATTAATATTTTGAAGCTCAAACAAATCCTTACCTCCTCTCTAATTTCTTTCTTTTTCATTCTCCTAGTGTTTTGTTTACAACTCTATTAACACTTTTTTTTTACTGTCTCAATTTGTATCTGTTTTTTATGACTCAAATATTCATAAAAATATTTTTACAGCAAAAGATTAAAGTAGCATGCATAAGCTGAAGTGATTACCCAGGTGATTTACTGGGGTACCTATTATTAACATTAACGTTCCATGGGTCCCCACATAAATCACTGGGTCCAACACAGTCTTTTTTGAGTGTATTATATAGCAACAATGTTATTTGCCTTTGGCAAATGGAACCTTTTACTTCAGCCATCTCTTATGTTTAGCACAAGAAAAACAAATTGGCAAATGAATATTCTCAAATTCCATTTTTGGGGGTACCATGAATATGTTCTTCAATAAAATATGTTTTCCTGTTTAGGAAACTCTAGCCACATTCATGGTTTTAAGGACAAGAAGCAAAAATTCTGTGAGGTACTGCTTAGAGGAGTGAACCTCTCCTATATACACCCCAAGTTCCTGGATTCATGTATTTGGCTATAGGGAAATGCCATCATGTATTGGTCACTGGTTTAAGAGTTATCACATGCTTTACATAGTATCCCGGCCTTGTATGGTAAAATCTCCCAGCTGGGCATCTCCACCTCCTTCTTTAGGAGGCCATTTCATGACTGTAGCAAGCCAGTTGCCTCCAGGTGATGGGATGCAGGGTAGACCAGTGAATAACCAGAGGTGTTAAGGCCACTGCTTACTTTATTGCATAGTGAGGTTCCTCACCATGGACAAATGGTGTGTGGTACCATGGCAGAGAATGCATCATTCTGTCAGTCTAAGATGAGGCTGATGGAAGAATTGAAGACAAACTTGCATTCAGAAAATTTATCTATTTCTATAAGGACAGATTGCTGTTCTTCCCAAAATGGAAATGGTCCAATGTAATCAACCTGTCACTAGGTGTCTGGCTGATCCTCTCCACCCATCAGTTCTGGGAATGATGCCATATCAGTGCTTAGGTTTGACCTGCGTTATTAGCAATTTGCATACTCCGTAGGTGCAGCAGTCAGATCATCCATGGTGAGCCTGCATGGAACACTCATGGCTGCCAAGTGTCCCTGAGTCCATGAAGCAAAACCTGGGATAGCTGAGAAAAGAGGCTTAGTTTTCTCAGGATAAGTCCTCTCTTCCACCTGGTTATTGACAGCCTGAGTCACAGTGAATTCAACCTATAAGCATTTTCATGGGCCACAGGCATATCTTTATTTTATTTCCATTTGGAGACGGATCCATATATTTCTTCCTTAGACTTCCCAGACACTAATTTTTTAATCTTATTCAGTGACTATGGGAACTCAAACCAGGTTTATTTTCATTTGTCTAGAATTTATTTTATTATATAAATTAGTAACACCTTAGTAGGCTACTCAATATATTTCATTCATATATGCTCTGTAAAAAATTAGTTACTGTCATATATTCCTGAAAGTCAAAACACTTTGCAACTCTGTCCCTGTGGGTTATTGCAGTAATTACACCCACCTCATAGGGATAATTAAGTACCACCTGCCACTCCAGGATCATATTAGTCTCACTAAAATAGGGAGTCTAAATTCATAATGGTGAAATGGGAACCCAAATTCCTCCTTTATCTCCAGACTGAAGAGACCACAATAGACAATCACCAACAATAGAGGTTTACAAGGATGCTGATGTTGCCTTTATCAAAGCATTTTCTAATGATGTAGTAAATAGAGTTTCCTCTGAGCACCCTAAAGGTTAGGATGTATTGCAATATACCCAGATCACTAAGCCTTCAAGTTCCTTTCTCTGTGGTATAGCAGAGAAGTCCTAAAATCTCAGACTTGTTGAATTTAGTTTACCACTGAACTCTAGCTTCAATATACCAAGTAAGAAAACTTTTAAATTCACTCCTACATCATGAATCTCTGTATTTCGACCTTCTTTGACTAAAATCCTTAGAATTTAAGTTCTACCCATGTTTCCCGATTTCTCTGGGAGCAGAATGTAATTATCTCTCTGGTTCATGGAGGGATTTAAGCCTCCCTGAGGGCCAGAAGGCAATAGACAATGGTGCACTTGAGCTCAAAGGTGAATGAGCATCATCTTGAGAAGAACTTGGCCTAAACAGGCCAAGTGAAATGTTTACATGCAGTGGAAAGCTAGTTTCCTCCTATGGTGGACAGGAGATTTTTCTTTTGGGGAAGGAAGATTTGCAGTTCAACTATTCCAGCTTCATCATCTGTGTCTGTTGAACTGTTCTCATTCTAAATATCAGAGTCCTCGCTTATTCCTAACTTTAGAACCTTAACTTTAGCATAAATCCTTGGCACAGGCAGCAGATATATCTATATATCTCCATGGATATGTATCTTCATACATGTGTACTCATATATATGGATAGAGAAGTTCTGAAGATCAGTTAATGATAATGCACAATATATTACTGTCACCATGACAATAATCTCATAGAGAGGGAGCAGAATGATATTTTGGATTAAAATAAATAATAAAAATAAAACTGGGGAAAAAGCTGTTTTGAAAAATGACAGATGAGGGTCAAAATTTGTTTGTGGTAAGAGGATAAGTTAGTGATCAATTATAATATTCTATGTCCCTTCCCTAATTTTATTCCCCAAAGAGATGTTTTTGTTGGTTATGAATATGGATTTATATTTTGTATTCATAATCTGCCACATGTCAAACTCCTATGGTAATTTCTATAATTTATATGATGTGTGTGAAATCAATTGTCATCATTTTACTTTTTGATGTTTAAACTTTGCATCTTGGAATAATTTTCTACCACCAAGTTACATGCATATTATCCCATTAAATATTGTAATACCACCATATATATTCAGATGGTGTTACTTATCTTCTTGGTACTAGCTTCTTAACCTCTCTGTCTCTCTCAATCTCTCTGTTTCTTCCTAAACTCTCCCTCCCTTCTACCCTCCCTCTCCAGATCTGCTGCCCTCTTTCTCCAATGTTATTTTCTTGAAGGAATAGTATGACTTTGTTTCAGTGACATTTGTTGACTTCCCCATATTTTCAACAGTAATTTGAAGTTCCATTTATCTAAGTTAAACTTCTATAAATTAATGAGTCTAATTGTGAACTCTGTTTTGTTAATCTATTTTTTCACTAATACTAGACTGTTTTAATTACTATTACATAGTACTATGTTTTAAAATCTGAAAGATCTACCCTATTGTCACAATTTTATTATATAATGAAGGTGTGTGTTTTACATTATCTCTCAGACAAAATAGTCCAGGTGGTTGTTGAGTGTCTTAACATTTTGTTGGGGCTTTGACTCTACATTAGAAACTATTTGCATCTAGAAATATGACATGAGTTTTTCTTTATTTATATATTGGCTTATGTCCTTCACTAAAGTGTTCTAGTTTTCATAACTTCACTTTATACTTGTCATTCCTGATTTAGTGAAGTTTTAATTTTACTGCAAATGACTCAACTTTCTAGTTACAGTTTTTAATATAGCTGGTATCTGGGAAAGCTTTTGATTTGTTTATGTTGATCTTTTTGTTAATATCTAGTTACTTGAACTTTGGTTTTTCTATGTAGAAAATGATATTAAGGGAAACAAGTGACATTTTATTTCTTCCTTTCCAGTATACTATTTATTTTTCTTGTCATTTTCTATTCATCATATACTACATTGTACTGTAAAAAGTAATTGTGATAGTATTTCCTATTTTCTTACTCATTTGATTTTAGTCAGAATGTATAAAATATTTTATCATTAAACTTTTACTTCATTAGATTTCTGACAGAAATATCTTTATGCTACTATCTAAAATACAAAATTCCTTTTTATTTTTAGCTTATATAAATAAAATTTGACTAAAGATGTTGAACATTTTAGTGATTTTGGCACCTGACTGATATCATCACATCTTTTAATCTGTTTGAATTTCCTCAAGTAGTAGAATAGCTTAATATTTTCTGAAATTAAACCACCTCTGCATTTCTGAAATAAAGTCTGCTTGATGTAGTAATCTTTTAATACACCTACAGATTTGTTGGGGAGAGGTCTCTTTAGATTTTTAATTCTGTTTATATCTGTGCTTGCTTCTAGATTTGAATTTTTGTGGTACCACTATAATAATTTGGCATCTAGTTATGAAAAGCATATAAAACAAATGAGAAGAGGTGTCATCATATTGTATGACTTGTGACTCTTTATAAAAGTCAAGATATTTTGTGTTCAGGCATGTATTTTCAAAACAATGCATAACATATTCGTGCTCTATGGCAGGCATCCAGTTGAGTATAGACTGAGCTAATGTAATCCTCTTAAAAGAAAACACTTAATATTGTTAATACTTCCGGTAATAGAGATAAGGAAGTGGAGGAATAGAGGATCTGTTATTTGTACATAATACCCTTGGTGGTGTATGGATTAGAAATCATACAACCTAAATTTACCTTGCTACTTTGAGCAATCTTGATATATATCTATCTAAAAAGTTATCTTTAAAATACATGAAATACTTATTTATAATCTCTAATGTGAAAGGCCCAGTTAAAGAATAATGATTCAATCACTGCTTATGTCTGCACCACCTTGTTTGAGAAATAGAATAGTATCCCTAACATTTAAAATCTCTGTGTGCTCCTTTATATTGTCCCAACTCCTCTCCAGAGATGTTACTTTTTTGAGTTTTGGGTTAATGAATCCTACACTTCTCTGCACAGTCTTAACCCTGTGTATTTATTCTAAAATCTTATCTACTTGTTCGAATGTTTTGACTTTTATATCAAGAGAATCAATAAATGGATTTCTTGGGGGCTTTATCCCTTCGTTTTATTGCTGCTTGATATCATATTTTTCAGATCATAAGACACTCGTAGGTTTTAGATGAGGAAATAAGGAAAAATTTTTGAAGCAAAAAAATGTGGTAAAATATTTCATAACATAAATAACATAATATTTTACCAGTGTAAATGTAAGCAGAGCTCAACAGCAGCATTAACAAGCATTATTCCTCCCAAATTTTGGGGGGGTGCATCTTATAGTCTGAAAAATACAGTAATGGATTATTGCTTGTAATGCATTTATTTATCCATTCTTCTATTGATAATCATTTGGTTTATTAAGAATTCTTTGACATCACTGTCCATAGTTTTGATCTTCTTTTTCTTAGATAAGTCCCTTTAACATTTCATTTAATAAGGGTTTGGTGATGATGAACTCCATTAACTTTGCCTTATATGGGAATAAATATACTTTAAAAACAGAATTCTTTGGCATCGCAACAATACTGTTTTGAGTATTGCTGTCCATGTCTCCCAGTGTGTACATGCAGACCTTGTCTTGGCTGTATACCTAGGACACTTACTGCTGAATTATTGGATATGGCTCTTCTCACATTTGCTAAGAAATGCCAAAGTATTTTCCAAAACAGTTGTGTCTATGTACAGAAACACATAAGAGATTTTGCTGCTCTATACATTCATGCCAAAACTTGATATTTAAAAAAAATTTAAAAATGTAAATATTTAAATTGTTTTAAACTATAGCCAATACTGGATAGGAAATCTCTTTCATTTTCACTTTCCTGATGGTATTGAACATTTTTCCACATGTGTGTTGTCCATTCCTTGTCTATATCACTCATTTACTTTGTCATATCATTTGTGTTATTGACATATAGGCATTATCTGTAGGTTCCAGATGGCAACCCTTTGTGGGTTTTGGGTGTTAAATATTTTTAGTTGATTACAGTCAAGTCACTCCTGCACCACCAGAGGAAACAGTAATAGCCTTCCCCAAGACAGCCGTCATGCAGGATAACGCTGGTTCTCCGCAGGACCCACCCCCACCGCCATCTGTGCTCCTAGACCAGGGATGTCAAACTCATTTTCACTGGGGGCCACATCAGCCTCATCATTGCTTTCAAAGGCCCCAAATAATTTTAGGACTGTAAAATGTAACTACTCCTTAACAGTTAAGGAGTTGAAATTACATTCAGCTGTTCAAAGGCAATTGCAAGGCTGATGTGGCCCCCGGTGAAAATGGGTTTAACAGCCCTGTTACATCAGATTCAATCCCATCAGGTTCCTAAAGGTGAGGTACAAAGTGTATCCTGTGGAGAAATGTGTTATGCTCATAAGGAAATTGTGATAATGCATACAGGCTTAAATCTATGGAATATGTGTGGGGATGGATACTAAAAGTGAGGTAATAATGTTAGGAAAAATGTAAAGTTGGATCAAGCTGAATTTATTGGCATGGGTTTCCTAAGCTGAGATTTGGCTTTTAATGTTGTAGTTCAGGTTGAGAAAGAGTTCTAATGGTGGGTTTGGTTATTGCTGAAACATGGACCAAAGGTGGCCCACAGTGAACACACTTGAAATAGCAGACACGGTTTGGTTTAATGGAGAGGAGAGGATTCAAAGGCTAAAGGAAATTGAAACATTAGATTGAATTTAGGCCTACTCACCCACTCTGGGAGACTCCGTAAGACGTGCCTTTCATTGATTCTGTGAGAAGTCAATTTGTGAGAGGAGCCCCGGTGTTCTTAAAGCGCTCCACTGTAGCTCTTCCCTGTAGGCCAGAACTCGCCATGGGAACTGTGATTACTGAACTGGGAAACCTAAATACAGGGTGAGTAACTCAGCCCTGGGTTTCAGGGGTCAAATGAGGGCACCCCACTGCCAAAGGCAAGGTAGGTGTGGTTACTATAATGGAGAGCAGAGTCACAGTGGACATCAGGATAGTTTGACTCATGTAGACGTATGCCATTGGCTTATTGATCATGGTGCTCCTTGGGGTGAAATAGATAGGAAGCTTACTAAATTCTTACTGATCTATAAAAGCAGAAAAGTTCCAGGTCCAGTGAACAAAATCTAACTTTAATCATAAAAACAGAATCACATCCCTTCAATTAACTCTGAGACTTGGGTTAGTTTACAGACCCAGATCTCCTTGAATGAAGGGGAAGCCTGGTCCCCTTGAGAACGGACCCTGCTACAGTGATGAAAATGGATACTGTGAATCTTCCTCCCAGTTTTCCCTGGGAGGGCCTAAGACCTTTTACCAGGATAACTGTATATCGCATAACAGGAAGTAATCTTTACCCTCAGATGCTCTGAGGACTGTTGGATACTAGCTCGGAACTGACACTGACTCCGGGGGACAGAATGTTACGGGGGTCCGCCAGTTAAAGCAGGGGCTTAAGAGTCAGATGATCACTGGAGTTTTAGCTCACATCCTTCCCACAGTGGATCTAGTGGATCCCAAGCTCACATTTATCCCACAGTGGATCCAGTGGATCCTAAGCCCTCCGTGTGGTTATCTCCAAAATTGCAGAGTGTACAATTGGAATGGATGTACTCACAGCTAGAAGAATCTCCACGTTGGTTTCCTCATCTGTGGACTGAAGATTATTATGGTGGAAAGGGCCAGGTAGAAGCTACTAGAACTGCCTCTACCTAGTAAAGCAGTAACCTGAAATCAGTACTGCACTACTAGAGGGACTGAAGAGATTAGTGTCACCTTCAAGGACTGGAAAGAGGCAAAAGTGATGATTTCACCACACCCCCATTCAGTGAACAAGCTACGTGGCCTGTGCAGAGGACAGATGGATCTTGGAGAATGGCAGCGGGTTATAGTAAGCTTAACCAGGCAGTGACTCCAGTTACAGCTGCCGTACCAGATGTGGTTTCATTGCCTGAGCGCATTAGTACCTTTGTTAATACGTAGTATTCACACATTGATCTGAGAAATTTCTTTTTGCTCTAATTCTGTCCATAAAGCCTACTGGAAGCAGTTTTCTTTCAGCTGGTAAGGCCAGGAATATACATCATCATTGTCCTGTTCTCCAGTCCTGTGTTACAATTTAGTTTGCAGGTATCTGAACTGCTTTTCTCTTCTATCAGATATCACACTGATCCATAACATGGATGGCAATATGATGACTAGGCCCAGTGAAGATGAAGGAACAACTATTACAGACTTATTGCTAAGATGTTTGTGTGTTAAACAGTGACAGACCTAAATTTCACAGGCCCTTTAATGTCAGTGAAATTTCTAGGTGATCAGTACAGGGCATTTTGAGACATTTCTCCCAAGATAAGTTGTTGTATCTGGCCTGTCCTACAATCAAACAGAGGCTAAACGCCTAGTGGGTCTCTGGATTTTGGAGGCTTCATATTCCTCATTTGAATGTGTTATTCATTTCCACTGAGTGACCCAAAAGGCAGCTAGTTTTGATTAGGGCCAGAACAAGAGAAGACTCTGCAGCAGGGCCACGCTGCTGTGCAAACTGCTCTGCCAGTTGGGCCACATGATTCAGCAAATCCAGTGGATTTTAAAGTGTCAGTGGGAGATAGGGATGTTATTTGGAGCCTCTGGCAGGACCCTGTAGTTGAGTCACAGTGCGGGCCCTTAGGATTTGGGAGCAAAACCCTGTCACTCTTTGCAGGTAACTACTGTCCTTTTGAGCAACAGTTCTTGGCCTTCTACTAGGTTTTAGTAGAACTTGAACGCTTAACTATGGGCCACCAACTTAGCATGCCACCCGAGCTCCCATCATGAGCTGGGTATTATCTGACCACCAAGTCATAAAGTTGGTGTGCAGAGCCACACTCCATTACGAAACGGAAGTGATAAATATGTGATCAGGCTCAGGCCAGCCTTGAAGGCACAAGTATTTACGTGAAGACGTGGCTCAAATGCCCATGGCCTGCCCCACCCCTGCTATGCTGCCTTCTTTCCCCAAGCCTGCATTGTGGCATCATAGTGGGAGCAGGGGTTCCCTGCCATCCATTGACAGAGGAGGAGAGGATTCAGGCCTAGGTTAAAGATGGTTCTACATGGTATACAAGCACCACCAGAAAGTGGACAGCTGTAGCACTGCAGCCCCTCTCTGGGACACCCCTGAAGAACAATGGTGAAGGCAAATCCTCCAAGTGAGCAGGACTTCGAGCAGGACACCTGGTTGTACACTTTGCCTGGAAGGAGAAATGCCTGATCAGATATGCAGTTATTTACCTAGTTACAGAATAATGAACTAAGGAAATAAAAGGAAGCTATCTCAGAGCCACATTGCATTATATTCCCATTTCTAATTTGTAGAGTTGAATTGTAAAATTCCTCTAATCATGGTTGTCTTTAAATCAAATAAAAAATCCATCGTTCCATGGATAGACAAGGTCTTCTAGTCGCCAGCCCTGCAGCTCCCCGAGAGTCTTTAAATTCTTTTAATAAACGTCTGTAACTGAGTCGGGGAGGCAGAGAGAGTGAAGAAACTAAGTATTCAAACAGCTTGTCCTGGGCCAGTTCCTATGGCCGGGGTGGGTTTTGAGCTTCTCGAAATCCATCTGCAGAAGGGACAACTCTATCTTTCCTTCCCCTTCTTTTCACTCCGCAGTAACAGTAAACAATGCCGGACTCTTCATGAGCTCACACTGGTAGGCTCGGAAGCCTTCGCATTTGATATTCATCACCTAATAAAAGGCTGTTGTGTGGGATGGTTGCACTGAGAGACGGGGCTTGGGAGTGTGTTTGCCAGAATATGGTTGGGGCTTTCAATATCATGTTTTCTTCATTTGATCAAGTTGTAAAACATCACCCTTTTATAAAAAAGCCTTGAGATGATCTACAATAAAATGGCATTAATTGGAATATATAAAACATCTGAAATAAGTGACAGCTACATAACTACACAGAACCACATGAAAGCAGCAGAAAAAAAAATAGTACTTGTTTACTGCAGCCCCAAAGGGAAAACTGGATCTTAAAATATTATCAACCTTCCTGGGAAAAAATGCACCTCCACACATAACCTAAAGCACTGGCTTTACTTTGACACAGAGGGAAGGCAGGGGTTTATTAAACTCACATGCTGCAGAGCTGCACGTTCTGAACTGAGGTGCTCATCGGGATTTCCTGAGGAGGGTGAAACCACACAACCGCAGAGACATTGGTTTGGTAGATCTGAGAGGACTGGAGGTGGGGGCCAAGGTTGATTATTGAAGTTATTATGTTTCATGTTTATATAAAATATTTATATATAGGCATTTTATGAAATTATTATATTGACTCATATATGAAACATTACCTATTATGCAAACCCTCACTTTTCTGATGAGACAGGGGCTCCCGGAGAATTGACGTGAGTTTTCCTGGGTTGTATGATGGTGAGTTATGTTGACTGTCTATGAGAAATGATCATCTTCAATGTTCCTGAAATAACAGTATGATTTGTCATATGCATTTGTTATTTTTAGAAATTATAATTTTATTTGCATATATACATCCATGTCAAGCATTGAAAAATAATCTGTTATGCGACTCAAACAGAGGGGACTTAATATTATTAAGAAATTGGTCTCTAGTCTAGAGAGTTGAAGGAGAAAAAAGGAATGCTGAAATAACTCAGGGTCCTAATAAGTTGGTAAAGAGGAGAGGAAGAGGTGGGCTGTCAAACCTAGGAGCTCAAAGGAGGCTCCTCTATGGAACTGGGGCTCACAACTCTCAGGGGTGTCCTTACCTGGCCACTGATGGCTGAACAGGACTGGAAGGGTCTTCCTGCTTTCACTAGCATCTCTAAGAGATTGTGATGAGGCTGATTCTGTGTATTGTGAAAGGGGCTGGGGGCTTCAGTCAGCCACCCCTACTGGGGCCAGCCTCTATAGCTGGGTCCTGCCAACAGCACCAGCCCAAACAGGAAGCAAGTCGCTCCTCCCCTCTCCCTTCATGTTGCTATGGAGGTTTCTATAGACCTTACCACTCACCACTGATGAGTCTGGGAGCTGTTTCCCTGATGATGCCAGGATTTACCTTTATCTGTAATTTTGGCTGGAATACTTCAGTTTCCCTGGACTCTAGCCATACCAACTCTGGAAGATGATTGCACAATTAACCAACCACTGCTTGAAGGTTTATTTTATCTACTAATCAAAATGCAGCACAACGTACAAGTTATTACGTGCATGTTGGAAATTACACATCTATGCTTTACTCTCCCTGTGTTGATTCTGTGGTTCTTCAATCCACGCAAACTTCTGTAAACATCTAATAAAAGCCACAACCACTAGTTTTCCATACCTAAAATAAATCAAGATCATGAAATAAGGTCATTCATCCTATATGGTCTAGACATGATTGAAATGATGCTTAAATTATGAAGATCTCAAAAGAACTAAAAAAAACCTCTGCTTTCTTATACTTATTCATTCATTCACTAAATATTATTAGAATAAGTTTTTATATTAAATCTGTCAAAAAAGCTACAACCATAGTTCTTTGTTCATAATTGCTTAAACATTTCTATCATTCTTTTGTAATTGTGAATATTTAAAAATGGTGATTAAATTAAATTAGTGTTATGAAATAGTAATTCATTACAGTAAAATAATTTTACAGGAAAATAGAAATATTTTGTCACACTGCTGAATAAAAATGTAGCAGAAGCACTTTTATTTTGTCATTAGTATTTTTTAATTTTTACTTTCAAATTCAAAGAACTGCTTAGGTTTGTTGAATTATTTTTCACAAAATTAGGCTTTTTTAGTGTGTTTTTTTCCAATTTTATAAATTATATTTGTGTTTATAATTGTAAATATTAACAGTGACTGAACAATAGTAGGCAGGAAGTGATCTCCAGAAATTCTGTTTTCTTGATGTAAAGACATTACTATATTCATGACTATCCTCTCATATATCTAAATTAGGAAAATGAGCTTTACATACTATTTATGAGTATGGGATTTTTTTCACTGGGTTTATTATTTTTGTGTAAGTGGTTAACCTTCCCTCTCCATCCATGATGCCCCTTCTTCGTGTAGCTAATGCTAACAACCAGGTGTATGTGCGAAGCTGAGTTTCCTTGCTTATGTTACCATGTGCAGGGACTTTCTCACCATTTAGTTAGGATCAGGTTATTAATACTCTTCGAAGCCAACAGCAGTTTTAGAACCATATCACAATTTATGTCACCGTTTCCCTGGAAACAGAAAACCATAGCATATTTAATTTGTGATAAATGAGTACATGTAATAAACATATTCCATACAGTATATTGTTTCTTTTTAAATATATTTCATTGGTTATGCCATTACAGTTGTTCTATTCCCCCCTTCATTCCCTTCCACGCTGCACACCCCCTCCCCCACCATTCCCCCCCCTTTAGTTCATGAACATGTGTCATAAGTTCTTTAGCTTCTACATTTCCCACACTATTCTTGCTTTCCTCCTATTTTCTATCTGCTGTTTATGCTACTTATTCTCTGTACCTTTTCCCCCTCTCTCTTCCTCCCATTCCCCTGTTGCTAACCCTCCATGTGGTCTCCATTTCTGTGGTTCTGTTCCAGTTCTAGTTGTTTGCTTAGTTTGCTTTTGTTTTAGGTGTGGTTGTTAATAACTGTGAGTTTGCTGTCTTTTTACTATTCATGTTTTTATCTTCTTTTTCTTAGATAAGTCCCTTTAACATTTCATATAATAAGGGCTTAGTGATGATGAACTCCTTGAATTTGACCTTATCTGAGAAGCACTTTATCTGCCCTTCTATTCTAAATGAAAGCTTTGCTGGATAGATCAATCTCGGATGTAGGTCCTTGCCTTTCATGACTTGGAATATTTCTTTCCAGCCCCTTCTTGCCTGTAAGGTCTCTTTTGAGAAATCAGCTGACAGTCTAGTGGGAGCTTCTTTGTAGGTGACTGTCCCCTTATCTCTTGCTGCTTCTAGAATTCTCTCCTTTATTTTAATCTTGGCTAATGTAATGATGATGTGCCTTGGTGTATTCCTCCTTGGGTCCAACTTCTTTGGGACTCTTTGAGCTTCCTGGATTTCCTGGAAGTCTATTTCCTTTGCCAGATTGGGGAAGTTCTCCTTTATTATTTGTTCAAATAAGTTTTTCACTTGATGCTCTTCCTCTTCCCCTCTGGTACCCCTATAATTTGATGTTGGAATGTTTAAAGATGTCCTGGAGGTTCCTAAGCCTCTCCTCATTTTTTTGAATTCTTGTTTCTTCATTCTTTTCTGTTTGGTTCTTTCTTCCTTCTGGTCCACTCCATTGATTTGAGTCCCAGTTTTCTTCCCATCACTGTTGGTTCCCTGTGCAATTTGTTTCATTTCACTTAGTGTAACCTTCATTTTTTTCATCTAATTTGCTACCAAAATCAACCAATTGTGTGATCATCCTGCTCACCAGTGTTTTGAACTGTGCATCTGGTAGGTTGGCTATCTTTTGGTCACTTAGAACTATTGGCTCTGGGGCTTTGGTCTGTTCTTCTGTTCGAGCCATTTTTTTTGGAGGGGGGTCTGGTTGCTTCTGCTATGTAGTGAGGGGTGGAGCCTTTGGTATTCACCTGGGTGGTGCAACCCAGTCTCTGAGCTGTGACACTGTATGCGGGGGCAGGGTGAGAAAGGGAACAATGGGGCTTGCTCCACTCTCTTGGATTTCAGTCTCTGCTGCTGCTTCCCACAAGAAAATTGGGCCCTTCTTGTGCTGGTTCCCAGGTAGGTGGGCTTGTGTATATTCTAGGACCCTGTGGGTCTCTCCAACGAACTCTCCTGTGAGGCTGGGAGTCTCTCCCGGCACTTTAACCCCCACAGGTGTTTTCAGTTGGTGCTGTTAGGCTTTATTTCCCGGCGCTGGGGCTCTGGATTGCTCAGTCTGTCTCGCCGCCCATTTTCCACCTGATTTATCTGTGCACAAATGTGTGACTGTGGTCAGGCAGCCACCTTGTGCACCTACCTCACTGGGTCTGCCCACCGCCAACTGCGTGCCCAGGTCCTCCAGCCACCATTTTTTTCTTCCTCAACCCCTCTCTGCCAGCCACCGACTCTGCTCCTCCTACTTGTCTGGATGAAAGGTTGTTGGACTTCCATAAAGTTCAATTTTCTGTCAGTTCTGGTTGTTTTTTTGTTTCTAAATTTTTGTTGTCCTTAATTTTGGTTGAGTGAGGAGGCACAGTGTGTCTACCTACACCTCCATCTTGGCCGGAAGTCTCAGAATATTATTTCTCATGTATACTTTTATTTTTGAGAGATGGATTTTCAGGGATGAGATTCCTAGGTTTTAAAAATAGACATAGTCTTAATTTTAATATATATTGCCCGATTGCTCCTCCAGCTGTCCGTATCAATTGGTTTCTCCAATAGTGTATAAAAGAACCTATTTCTCTGATCACTTTCAATAGTTGATGCTATCACTCTTAATTTTTGTGGATCAGATAGTTTAAGTGATATCTCATTATTTAATTTTCATTTATTTTCTACTAGTGCTTGTGTATATTTATGTCTTGTTCCTTTGTTTCCTTTTTAAAACATGCTGATTTGTATATAATTGTGTATTTTAAATAGTTTTTTCCATTTTATTGAGTTTATTGGGGTGACACTGGTTAATAAAATTATGCAGGTTTGAGGTACACAATCCCACAACACATCATCTGTACACTGTATTGCCTGTTCACTACCGCACTCAAATTTCCTTTCATCACCATTTATTCCCCCTATGCCTTCCTAATGTCCCCCACCCCCCTTCCCCCAGGCAATCACCACACTGTTGTCTGTGTCCATGAATTTTTTCTCTCTTTTTTCTTCAATCCCTCCACCCCAACTCCACCCTCAGTAGATGTCAGGTTGCTTTTTATCTATGAGCCTGTCTCTACTTTTCTTTTTTAGTTCATTAGATTCCACATATGAGTGAAATCACATGGGATTTGTCTTTCTTTAACTGCCTTATTTCACTTAGCATAATGTTCTTCCAGTCCATCCATGTTGTTGCTGAGGGTAAGAAGGTGTTCAATGTCACTAATCATAGATAAATACAGAATAAAGCCACAGTGAGGTATTCACTTCACACCTGTCAGAATGGTTGTCATCAATAAATCAACAAACAAGTGCAATGATGTAGAGAAAGGGGAACCCTCATGGTCTGTTGGTGGCAATGCAAATTGGTGCAACCACCGTTGAAAGCAGTATGGAGTTACTTCAGAAAATTAAAAATGGATCTGCCTTATGACCCAGCGATTCTACTTTGGGAATTTATCGGAAAAAACTCAAAATACTGGTTCAAAACGATATGTGCACCCATACATTGACTGACGCTCTATTTGCAATAGCCAAGATTTGAAAGTAGCCCAAGTGCCCGTCAGTAGAGGAGTGTATAAAAAAGCTGTGGTACACTTACACAATGGAATATTATTTGGCTGTAAGAAAGGAAGACAATTTTAAAATAATTTTTGAACACATTACTAAGAACAGACATTTTAAAATATGATTGCTTTTGTTGAATACTAAAATAGGGAATCACTAGCAAACACTCATTTTCTAAAGTTTTAGTGAAATCCGTTGGAGGGGTAGTATCCTAAAATTAAGGTATTTATAGCAATTATTTATTTGTACTTCTTTCTAGAATTTTTTTACCAAATTGTGGAAAGTATTAGGAAAGGAAGCATTTTCAATTGCGTTGACACATAACAGTCAATAGAATATGAATACCTTTTCATACTTGCTCATCTCTTTCTTTGAGAGAAAAAAATTGCTAGCTCTTAAAAAGTTTACTGGAATTTAATCAAATTTCAATAATCTATAGCTTGATTTATTTCATAGAACCATACAGAGCTGTACAAGAGGTCTGAGGTTGGAAGAGAAAGAAATTGGGTTTAGAAAACATTTGTTGTCAAAGGAACTCAACGTGTAAGTAGGTTGAAAATAACCATTCTCTGCAATTGTCAAAAACTAACATACCACATAAACATGCCAGTTTAAGCCTCCTCCAAAAGGGAAATTGTTAAGTGAAGTTCAGGAATTCCAAATTTATGGCAACATCAACAACAACAATTGGTCGCTAAATCTTAAACAGCAAACAGTTGGCTGGATACTTGTGTCAGAGAGACACGTGTGACCTCCACAATGTATTTAAAGTCAGTGGAAAATCGCTCTCTGAGTTTGTTTTGAAGAATGCTTTATTTCTGCTTTCTCTCGGGCTTTGGGGATCAGGTCTTAACTCAAAATCCAAGTCGAGAGCTCAGTAAAAGGCAAGATGTCAGCCCATCCCGATAGACCTGAAAAAGACTAACACAAGTGGGGGAAACTGCCTCAAGGTTTCCCTTTTCAGTTCACTTTAGATAATCCTGGGAAAGTTCAGCTGCCTCCTGGAGACTTATCTGAGGGACCTCCAGGGACACCAGAACTGCTCTGGAAACTGTTTCCTGCAAGATGTTTAATGTTTTCTTCTTTCTCAACACAAATAACACCCAAACACTTTTTTTTTTTTTCTTCTCAAGGAAGAAGTTCTTTTGCACTTTTCTTTACAGATCGTTTCTGGAGGGGTGAGAAAACATTTTAACAGAGTGAAACTGGAGACAGTGTGTGAATTTTTAAATAATTTAATTAATGAGTTTTGAGAAACAAGCTATGGGTTAGAAAGAGAATGTTTATCATGGGTTCCTGATGACTACATTCTTATGTATAACTTTAGAGCCTTTTACTGGAGTTATAGCACCAGCTAGGCATAAAGAATGGAAGCAGCAATATTCTGTATCAAGTTATGAAAAATATTTTGTTCTTGGGCTTCTTAATACACACTCTGTTACTTGTTGTCATGTATGATTTTATTTCTGAGGAGGCTTAGAGGTCACAACTGTTGTTTATCAATGTGTAAGTTGATGTTAATTTCTCCTGGAATGAAAATCACCCAAGTATTTTGACCTATTCCATTTCTATCACCTACACATGGTAGAATAAACTTTTTTAGACCTAGAAATATAGAATCATTTTATATCCTGTGTGCTGTAAGATTAACATAGAGTCACCACTTTTGTACACCCTTGTAGCTTTTATGGCATGACGAGGCACCACTAAACTGGTGGTTAAAACAACTACTGTCTGCCTGTGGTAGGGTGGCTTAGTCTTCAGATCCTAACCACTTGCCTGATGTCTTCTGCTGGGCCTCTGTCACATGTTTCTGTGTCAGCTGGTGGTGGGCTTGTGACAGGATGATCCTGGTTGGCCTTAGTCATGTGTCTGGTGGTCGAGAGACTATTACTGAGGGTGACTTGGTTCTCCCCACTGTGGTCTGACTGGTTAGCTCAAGCTTATCTATGTGGAGTTCACAGAGAACATCAAGAGAAAAAAATCCAGAATAAAAAAGCACTTTTCAAGTACCTACGGCACATAGTCAAGCCCAGGGTATGTGTATGAAGAGATCACAGAAGAGGTGCTTACAGGGAGCCATGAATGAATTGAAAGGCATCAGTGAAAATTCTGTCCCTTTGACATAGTTTCTACATACAATAAACCAAGGTCCAAAGTTCTTACACAGTTTGGAAGACACAGCCCCATGATGTATTTATCCGACTGCTTCTTTCCACCTTTGGTCTAAGTTGCTCTGTCCCTGTACAACCCCCCAAAACCTTATACTTCTTTTATAACAATTGTTTACATGTTTGTCTTCCTTATAAGATTCTGAGCTGTTTCAGGTAAAGGTCCTCTATTTAGCACACAATAAATATGACATCAAGTAAATGGATGACCAAATGAAGAATTAACTGGTAAACAATTTTCTCAGAGGGAATTCCGCGAGCTGAATGGACACGCATATGTTATCACTCAGTCGGTAGAGCTACTGTGTGGTGAAGAATTAACCTTACGCAAAGAGAGTTCTGGTCTTTGTCCTCAGCTCCTGGGAGGTGATCTTTACACTCTGAACATCCTGCATAATAACAGTGTTTTTATTTACCTGGGCTCCTTGGGCCACACTAGAGAGTCAATGATTTATGGTGTGGTCTTCAGACCATGAAATGTCCGCCCTGTCTCTGGAAGAATTGGAAACTCAGCCACATGGACAGTCAATTCTGTGAGCCTGATCAAGCCCCAGTAAAAACTCTGGACCCTGAGCCTCAGGTGAGCTTCCCTGCTCAGCAACGCTCCCAATGAGGTGCTGCCGGGGAGCTCGGGCTGCCCATGTCTCATGGACAGTGGGCAATGGGAAGCTTTACGTTTGGAGTGTTCCTGGCCTCCGCACCACACACTGTCCCCTGGGCTGCTTTTAATCTGGGTGCTTTTACTCACACAAACATAATTGTAAATATAACATATTTTGATGAGTTCTGCTAGTTTTTTTTTGGTAAATTATTCAATATGAGGGTTGTCTCAGGGACTTCTGAACTCTGCAGTTAGTGGCAAAAGTAAGGGTATTATTGTGGACTGTTCTCTAACTTTGCAGTTACAGATCTTAAGTTGAAGCATTATTTTTGCAGCAAGTATAGTCAACATTTCCCAAACTACGTTCTAAACATCTAGTTTCTTATAATCCGATAATAGATGTTTTTGGCAAATAAGTGTCCATGTCCAAAGTAGGCCTTAAAGATATAGCCTGGAAAAACAGAGAAGGTCTTTGCTCTCACGGGTTTCTATGGGGGCTTGATCAGGCTCACAGGGTTGGCTGTTCATGTGGCCGGGTCTCCAGCTCTTCTGGAGACACAGAAGACACTTCGCAGCCAAGAGACCCCACCTTAAATCACAGAATGGCTGCTGTGGCCCAAGAATCCCGGGCAAATAAAACATTTTAGTGAGGGTGACAGGAATTAAATAATTTCAGCTACAGATGCTATAAATTTAATAAAACAGGCTAATATGAAAAAATCTATTGTTAGGGGATCCAGAAGAAGAGAAAGTTTAGATTGGTCAGAAAATGTGTGTGAAGATGTGATATTCGTCCTGCAGTCTGAAAATTTAGGGACCTGTCGTACCCATATGTATGGCAAGGGACTTCAGGAGGAAAATATTGTAGAAAGAAGGTCAATGTGACTGGATCTTGGTGATATGAGTCAGAGTTTAGGGAACTGCATTCTCATAGTAATGTAAGGAGGCACACAATCATGGAGGAAAGTGGCTCTCAAAGTGTCACTTCTGACCAGTGTCATCAGCGTCATGTGGGAGCTTATCATAAACAGAAATGCCAGTCTAGCCTGGACGTGTTGAGTGAGAAATTCCAGTACTACAGCCCAGCAATCTATTCTAACAAGACCTCCAAGTAGTTCTGATATAGGTTTCAAATTTAAGTACCACTGATGCTGAATCTCAAGCACCTAGTAAAGATACAGCTTTTTTTCTGAAGTGCAATGGAAAGTGATTGAACTGTTGAATGGTTTTAAGCAAGCGAATAAGATTTCATTTATATTTCAAAATGGCACAGCAATGGCTGTGCTGTGGACAGTGGAGGATCCGAACTGAAGTGGGGAGGTCAATGCCTGCGGTGCTGCCATCATCCAGGTGTGGGAAGATACAGGTAACAATGCTGCAGAAATAGTGGAGGGATATGGGGTGTATCTGAGGGTAAATAAAATTGGTTAGTCTTTACATGAAGGACTTAGCAGAGCTTCTTTAACCCTTACAGGCACTGCGAGTCACTAACGAGCTTATGTAATATGTAAATGTTCTGCATTTTTACTTGATTATGGGATTCTTTTTCTTTCATGGCATTACAAATTTATAGACGATCTCCCAGGATGCTAGTCTTCAGGGAAAATAAACACAATTTGGAAAATATTGCATTGTAACTAAAAGAGAAAGAAGTTAAATACTTTCTAATTTACTAAGTCATAACTACATAGCTTACTTTAAAAAGAAATGCAATTTTCAAGACTATTCATCAGGTATAATCAGGCTCACCAAGCGGTTTTTTTTTAAATAAAAGTCCCACTTTGGAAAATAGGTAAGAATAATAGGCCTTTCAAAAAAGTTCTCCAAGAGAGCTACTCTCTCTCTAAGTGATAATTACAGTCATTTTCTGCTCAAGTGGTCATTTTAAAATATGGAAGAATATTATAATCAAATTAGAAAAATTGTATTTACTCACATATTTATTTGAATAATTTATTTGGCAACTCCCTCAAAAAAGTAGAAAGAGGTATTTGGCTCAGAATCTAGGAAAGTCATATTTTTCTAATCTACTCAAGTGTGGGTTTTAAACCATTTAATATACAAATGTTCAATACTCGTTATGTTTCTTAGCAAGGTCTAAGTTAACTTTTCCTTTCAGGATAAACATAATGCTCAGGATCTTTCCTTTTACACTAAATAATTCAACGACAAAATACAATAAACCACTTCACTTTGGAAGCACAAAAATGTAGAATTCGTAATTTTGTTTAAGTGTTTTTATTTCATGCTCCTTTGCCCTTTGTTTCAACAGTATCCAAAGGAGACCAGAAAAGGTAAAATTTAGACCAAGGTCCTAATTTTTAATAAATAATCTCTGCCCGTGTGAGGCCTCACACCCACATTTATAAGATGAAGGCCTGGGGTAAATTCTATCTTATGTCTCTTCCGCCAGTGTGTCGATATTTGTAGGAATATGTGTATTTCCTAAAAGTCTAGTGACCCCTTGAAAGTGGGACCAAGAAAAACTTCATGCAGCAAAGGAACTTACTTTGTAAATCCTTCATATACTACTTTTAATTTCTCTACTTGCTCCAGCTTTAGATAATAATATGTTCTCTTAAAAGTAATATGCATCCCCAACCAAAATATTCACATGTCATCCCAACACTGCCAGCTTGGGCCACTTTGCAGCAAAAGCCTCTACAGGTCCCAGGTGACCTGTGTCCAATCAACTGACAAAAGGTTTATGAGATACCCAGGAAGTTCTGGGTGCACCAGGCACTTTAGAGATTAGTGTGTTCTTTGTGATTTTTTTTCAGAATCACTGACAATTTGTGTCTTTTAAATGGAGCAAAATTCAGATGACTTCATAGCTCTTGAAAGAAGCTGGAAAATATTCAATAAACACCAAATAACTGTTTACCTTGCAAGATCTGGTTCTTCATTATTTAGGGAGATAATATATTGTAGCAGTCTCAGAATTCCAGAAATCTTTCATATTTATCTTCTATGAAATATGTAAAATATGCAATCGACCATGTTGTGGCTAAGATAAAATCACATAATATTTATAAATGCCCGGCATAATACCTCATGTTGTAAAAACTTAGCTAACATAATTTAAATGAATAATTAATTTACCCATCAATCACCAAGACCTAAATCCCTTATTATTTCAACCTAAAGGGCTTGGGATATGACAGAATCTTTGATTATCAGGTCATTCATATTATAAAACAACAATTAGCAACTTGGGTTCATAAAGCAGAGGATATGTGAACTCTTCTGATGTAATGTGGGACCTATCAGATTCTGGACTGCAAATGGGAGACCAAAGGTCTATAAAAAAAAGTCCTAGGTGCCATCTAGATCTGACTACATTTTGCCATGCAAGCCTTGGACTATTTCTTATAGGCACAAACAGATTTGGCTTTCTAGTTTACCTTCTACCAAGGCAGGGGGTGGGGGCAGGAATTTCTACAAAGGCCAGAATATTCTGCTTATGAGGTTATCTGAGGATAACATCACACTGTAGAAATAGTTTTTATGATTATTTTAAGATAGGGTAACAGCCTTTGAGGTTTTAATTGATAAAGTCACATAGTGGCAAATCTAGGATTCATTCCTATTTATTTCCCCAACTCTGTATCTTTCCCCTATTATACATTCCCTTCCCAGGTAACGGCACTGAATTTCAGTTTTCTCATATGTAAGATCAGTTAATAACACCCATCACATGGTATCACTGGGAAGCTGAAATGAGATAGCAAACATGAAAATGCCTGAAGAAGAATAAAATGCCATGTGATGGGTGTTATTGACTGCCATCTTACTGTCTGGGTAGTTTTCTGTATGGTTGTGATGTAACTCTCCTCAAACTGTAACTACTCCTTGCTGACTCCAATAGGGAAGGCCCATGTTTGGAACTGGTGAGGTCTGTTACACAGGGTGGGACAAAAATGCGCTTACAGCTATGAGTACGTTGCACACAGAGTTTATTCTTCTAGTATTACGTATTAAGTACTGTACTGTTTTCCATTCACATAACCTGTAAACCTACTTTTGCCCCACCTTGTCTATATCCCATGTCCTCTCTCATATCCCAGCATGTATGCTCTGGAGATGGGAAAATAGATTTTCAGTAGCTATTCTACTGGAAATGACCTTTGGCAATATTCAGGGATGTTATTCAGCTCAGTCTTTGGTCCCAAATCCCCGTGAAGTAGCCTCAGTCAGTATGGAGGCACCATCATTTCCTGTGACTCCTTACTGCCTCTTATCATTGTGGGTAACTAAATGGCCCCTATCTCTCAACATGAAAGTTTAGGGAATTTACTAGAAGAGTGAGTTTCAAAGACCATGGCTCTCGTAAATGACAAGGAAGTCCATATGATTTGTTTTGTGTCCACTTGAGGTAGGAGGATGTAAACCAGCCTTACACAGGGTATCCGTGGAGTTCAAGGTCCATCGAGTTCCCCAGTCAGGCTCTTCACAAAGAACATTTTGAAGAAGTGAGGATGTTCAGTTGCCATTCTGTGACTTTGAAATGCCCCAAGGCCTCACCTGTTGTGTGATACCTACTGATCCGGAGGATCCCATGATGGCTGGCAGTTTGCATCCCTAACCTGGTAGAACCTCCTGCAGACAATGATGAATGGCATTAGCAAACCAATACTCCACATGCTCCAAAACTGGCTGGAATGTATCCTCTTCCAAATGATACTGAATGTAATTTAGAAGCGTCAGACTCGGCATGTTCGTGTTCTCATGAAAGTTCACTGGGGAAACAAGATAATGTCCACTCAGGAGTCCTTTGGCAGAATGTCTGAGCCATCACCATTTTGCTTAACTCGTGTGAAGGTATTTTTTAAATCTGTGAAGAAATTCGATATTGAGGTCTTTTCTGATACTCCTTTTTTATTGTCAACAATTTCATCTTTCCTCCATTCAGCATATTTTTTTCTCTTTCTGAATTAGCTTTTGAAAATGCTGAGCTATTACTAAGGTACAGCAAACAGAACTCTTCTACAAGAATGCTGGTTTCAAGTAAGCCCCTCGGTTTTCATACAGGACAATGGAACAAAATCCTTTAATTATCCTTCCCACACCGAATGGGTGAATTCTGACAAAACATATTTGTGCAAAAACTATCAGCACTGAGCACTCCTCTCCAAGGTCAGGCAGTTGACCCCAGGGAATGACACAAATACTGAAGGTATTTTTCTCTGTAGTGACAACAGTTTGCTTCATAATAAGGAAGAATTATCTAGTAATTAAGCAGGACTGAAGTTTAATGGCATGAGGTGGCCAGTTCCCTGTCGTTGGGGGCGTTTTGGCAAATGCTGAGTTTCCACTGAGTTAGAATGTGTGCAGAGGAATCAAGTGGCAGACAGGAGACCAAAATGCAGTAGTGTTTTGAAAACTCTGGGCCACACTGTGTTAGTAGGGCATAAGATGAAAATAATGGGTCTTGATCAGTGTTTTAAAATAAATGTTATTTTTTACACAGTAGTCATTCATGTTTATTGCAGAAAAATGCAAATGGGATACATCAAAAGAAAAAATAATCCAGAAATAATATCAAAGAGGTCACTTAATTATTATACTTTATTTCATATATTTCTGTGTGTGTTTATACATGTATAAAAATATATGGATATGTATATATCGATATAAATTAGAGACATTTATTGAAGAAGATGCAAGAAAGAAGAAACATTGTACACAGGACAATGACACCTCAGTCCCCTTCACAGTAGTCATCTTGGGACCTCACACAGCGCTCCTAATAGCCATCGGCTACCCTGTCATTTTCCTCTGAATATCACTGACAGTCTGAAATCTCCTCCTTTTCAAAGGTGACTTTAGTTTGGGAAAAGGCAGAAGTCACAGGGCACCAAATCTGGGCTGTAGGGGGCCTGAGTCACCTGGGTGATTTGATGTTTCACCAAACATCTCTGCATGAGACCTGATGCATAAGCAAGTGCATTGTCTTAATGAAACTGCCAGTCACCAGTTGTCCATAGTTGGGGCCTTCCGAACCTGAATAGTTTCCCCAGTAATGTTCAAGCTTAATGCAAAGTCTGATGAAGATTCGTTGCTCTACTTGCTCAGCCATTTTTAATGTGACGGCCGCACAGTATAAATGCTCATTCAATGTGTCTCTTGCCCCCACTGATCAGTGCAGTGAAGTTGTCACTGTTCACACATGCACGCTCCAGTCGACTCTTCTTGGCTGCAGGTTACATTCATGGTGTGCAAACTATTCTTCTTTATTAACAATGGCTGGACTTTTTCCAGATGGACCAAATCATATTTATCTGTCTGTATATGCATGTGTGTGTATTAAGTGCATATTTAAATATATTTTAATGTTCACTTAAATATATCTATATAGTTATTGGGAACAATTTTATAAGGCAGATGCAAGTAATTTATCAGACATATAATTTGCAAACTTTTTCCCATTATGTGGCCTGGTATTTCATTTTCTTCACAGTCTTTTTAAGAGCAGCTGTTCTTCATTTTCCTGAGGGTCAGTGTTCATTTTTCTTTTTTGCACCTTGCTTCTTCTGTGTTATATCTAAGAAATCCTTCTTCAATACATGGTTAAAAATATTTTCTCCAATGTTTTTTCCTTAAAGTATAATAGTTTTAGGTTTTATGTTTATGTTCATGATCCATTTTGAGTTAATTTTTGTATAAGGTATGATATATGGATTGAGATTTATTTATTTGCTACATGAATATTCATTTATTCCATCACTATTTGTTGGGAAAAAATCTTTTCTCAATTGAATTGCCTTTGCACTTTTGCAGAAAATGAATTGATCATCTATGCCATCTATTTTTGGATTTCTATTTGTCAAATTGATTTATGTGATCAGAATTTTTATGAGATAAATATAATTTTAAAAGTAAAGGAAAATAAAAGCGATGCAGAACACAAAGATGGGAAGAGAAGAGAAAGGAGAAACTCCTGATAAGGGCAACTCTGGTTTCAGGAAACTTCTCGTTCACTTCAATTTGTATAGATGTGTGTGTGCGTCTGCATGTGTGCTTATGGAATCACTGGGCACAATACATTTGTGGTTTCAGTCACACATGTGAAAATACTAAATTAGATGCCTCTTTCTGCCCTCTTCTTCAGTCTCTAAGGTTCATTCATATCCGAGTGGTGCGAACTCATTCTGGAACTTCTCTCCCCTTTGTAAATATGTTGTACATTTTTGCATGAAATATCAAGATAGCTGATATGATAGTATTTGCAATTCTTTGAGAACATTTGACATAAAAGAAATGGGATGTGTTCAATTAGGAGTATATCCTCATTTAGATCCTTCCCATATTTTATCTATATGACTTTAGGAAAATTAGCTTCATCCCTTTTATTCACTTTCTGAAATAGATAGATAGATAGATAGATAGATAGATAGATAGATAGATAGATAGATAGATCATTTGTTTGATTGATGATTCTCTCCTAATTGTATTTTGCTTCCTGCAATGGTTCATAATGGTGGCAATGTCTTCTACGTTTCCTTCAACATAGGCTCTCTACCTCTACAAAAACTGACTTTGACTTTAGGACTGGAAATATATATATGCTATATGTATGTACATAGCATATATATATGCTATATTATATATAATTTCTATAGTACTTGCAGTTTTGTGTGCCAATGTGGTTTTTTCTTACCAATAGAATGTAAGAAGAAGTATAGAAGTATCATGGGGCAGATTCAGACAGCTTTTTATTTTAATTGAACTTATTTTGTCCCTGAATGAAGTGCTGTCATGCAGACTGCACCCTGCTTCATTCTTTCCTTTTTAATCATCCCTAGTGACTGGAACGAGCTCGCAGGCCTGTGAGTCTGCAGATGGAGCCTACACTCACCGACACCACAAGTTTCCTGAGCTGCTGAAAACTGCATAGAGCGAAGCTGTCATTCCAACTGTAGGCTGCATAACAGTTCATTTAGGTAAGGGAAACTCAGCTTGAATCTTGTGAAGTTTTTCAACCTTTTGCTAACTGCATTTTTTTCTGTTACTTGCAATGACATAGGCACCATTCCTTTTGGAAGTACACCTCACCACTGTACCTAGTCTCATTGTTTTCCCCATCTTTATAAATCATGCCACATTGTGACCGGTTTACACCGGTGGAACTGGGATCAACTTTGACTCTTCTCTCTCCCCATCAGCAGAATGTCTCTACTCTACCTTTACAGCTTGCTCAGCAATTACCTTCTCATCATTTGAAGCTGGGCAGCGCCATCATCATCTCTCCTGTGGATTGTTACAATTACCCCACAATTGGTCTCCCTGCTTGCCCCCTTAATTCAATTCTCATCAGAACAACCTCAGGGAGCCTCTTTGGGTGAGTCACATATCACTTTCCTCTCTGTTCAAATCTTGCCAATGGCCACTAGCCCACTCAGTAAAATCCAGAGTCCTCAAGGTGTCCTTCAAGGAACCAGTATTTCTGACCCCCAGTACCCTCCTACTGCCTTACACTCTGCTATCACTTTTTATCTCTCTTTCACCCATCCTGGATGGCATGCTAGTTATTTCGGCCAGTTGCCTTTTACCCCAGATATACTCATGGTTCACCTCCTCCCTACACTGAGGTCTCAGTTTAAATGTAATTACAGAAAATATTACCCCTTTTAACTTTTTACATCTCCTGTACTTGGTTTCAAATTATTCAGAGCACCTAACCACACAGTATTGTCTTTTTAAATTCATCTATTGACACTCCTCCTTCACAGACACTAGGGCTTTGTTTTATTGACTGGTTCACCTAGAGCTGTGCTTGGCATATAGATGGCACCAACTCAAAAAGAAAACTATTTCTTGAGTGAATGTATAAGTGGATGAAATGAAGAAGATGTGATATATGCTGTTGAATCAGGACTCTGATACTTTCTACCCATATGGTCTCAAGTAATTAACTTATTTCTGGCCCTCACTTTTCTCCCTTCTCAAGTGTATAAAAATATTTACCTTAGGGTGTTGGTGTGAGATATAAATGAAATTATCCTGGTAAAAAAGGATTCAGCACAAGGCTCTTCGCAAAGATGGATTCCATAAGAGTTTGATAAATCACTGCATGTTGAAAATCAAATGTAACCAAAGGCATCTAATGATGTTCAGGGGAAGTATCTTGCAAGATTTTCCAGGCTAATGACATGAGTAAATTCAGATAATCTCTAAGCATTAAATAGAATTTACAATGCCTTACTTTAGTTCTCCAAAGCATTAAACATCCATGATTAAGAAATATCTGTGTATTTTATGACTTGTAAAATGACTGGTATTTAGTGTTATAAATCTGAAGTCTTCGGCTAGAAGCTCGGGAGCCCTTGTGGCTTTTGTCTAACCCCTGAGAGCAACCTTGGTGGAGAGAGATTGTCACTTGCCAGTCGGTCCCCCCAGAAAAGGCTGCTGTACTTTGCAGTGTGCAGAGAGGGATCATTCGTTGCTCTGCTCACATGGAACATGTCTCCCCTGAGAGTGCAGTCGGCTCTGACCCGAGCTCCTTTTCCACCTGAGTGAGCCAGAGACGAAATACTTTGGAAACCTCCCTGTCATTCCTGACGGACTCGTCAGTCTTGATTTCATCTGGTGGACTCTTTCCTCCCTGACCTCCCACCCAAGCCTCTCTGGTCTTCCTGTTCTATGTCCCTAGCTGTGTCTACTTTCCACCATCCTGACACTTCCCGCTGTGCCCAAAGAAATCCATTTCTCCGCTTTAACATTGTAACCATTTCTCTTCTCCTTCTGGCATTAACATGAGTATTTTTTTTCCTCTAATGAGGACCTTTGCCCTCTAGAGTTATCTCAAGCTTGTGCTCATGCTTTCATACTTCATATAACTCAGGCTCTTAAGGCAGGTTGGGATTTTTTCTCCCCTCTCAGCCATAGGACGTTCTTCAGTGATGGAAATGTTCTATATTCTGCAGTCCAGCATGGTCGCCACCTGCTCAGTGTGCCTGGGGCACTTGAAGAGTGTTTTTGCATAACATAGGAAGTGATTTTTTATTTAATTATTAATTCAAATTAAGTAGTTAAATATAGTTAATGTCTACAATATTGGACATCACCATTCTGCACACTTTCTCTTCTACCCCCAAGGAAAAGAATAATTTTGATTCTAGAAACACCACCCTCTACACTTCACCTTCTGACTAAGTCAGTTAATCCACTGAATTAATTCAGTTCTTTGTCTCCCGGTTTGCTGCCCTGTGTTCTGTTCCCGACCATTCATTACTCCGGGTAACTCAGCTTACCTGTAACATCTGTTGAACTCCTGATGCCCCAAGTGTTAATAGTCTCACATTAAATATAATGTACTCTATACATAGGTTACTCACACTGAAAATATTAAATTCAATTCATGCTACCTTCTAACCACCATGCTACACAGCGAGGAAGAGGAAGGTTAGATAATGTCCTGCTTGCCTCTTAGATGGCCCATCTGCTAGAAAGTGTTCCCTTGTGCTTTGGTTTAGCTCTTTCCTATTATGCATCACCACACCCACCTGGTCCATAATGATGCAGCACTTAATGCTATTCCAGCCTAATGCACTGTAGTACCTAACAGCACTTATTGTAACTACCTCTGGACTTACCCATCTGCTCTTGATGACGACTTGCATTTCTAACTCAAATTTAGTCTACCTATCAGGTCCATTTGGTAGGTGAAAATTCATAATTTCAGCACACATTTGGAATTAACAGAGTTCTCAACTACTCAAAATTCACAGCTTTTATTAGAGCCTTACACTTTGAATTTTCCCATTGAGCTCTGGCTGGTGTGGCTCAGTGGATCAAGCGCCAGCCTGTGAACCAAAGGGTTACTGGTTTGATTCCCAGTCAGGGCACATGCCTGGGTTGCAGGCCAGGTCCCCAGTAGGGGCTGTGCAAGAGGCGACCACACATGGATGTTTCTCTCCCTCTCTTTCTCCCTCCCTTCCCCTCTGTCTAAAAATAAAATAAATAAAATCTTTTGAAATTACTTCATTGAAGTTTCATTGGCATACAAAAGGCTTTACATATTTAATGTATATAACTTGAAGAGTTTGAAGAAAAGCATGTGCCATAAAACCATCACCACAGTCTGTGTCCTAAACGTCCATTACCACCAGAAATTCTTCCTGTCTTCATTTACACATACACACACGCACATGAACAAGCCAGTCAGAGAAAGCCAAGTACCAAATGATTTCTCTCACATGTGGAATCTAATGAACAAACTGAACTAACAAGCAAAATAGAGCCAGACTCACAGATAGGGAGCAGGCGGACAGCTGTTGGCAGTGCGGTGCTGGGTAGGAGGCATTGAGGGATTGAGCAAAAAAGAAAAAAAAGCATGGACACGTACAGCACTTTGGAGATTGCCAAGAGGAGGAGTAGGGGAAGGAGGAAGAGGGTTTAGGGGAAATAAATGGCGATGGACAGGGGAAACCTGACCTGGAGTGGTAAACACACATTGCCGCGCACAGATATTGTGTTGGAGAATTATGCTTCTGGAACCTGCATAATTTTGTTAACTGGTGTCACCCACATAAATTCAACACAAAGAGAAAAATAAATACAATTTTATTCTATAAAAAAGAAGAACACTTAACATAAGATGCCCCCTTTAGCCTACCTGTAAGTGTGCAGTGCACTGTTGTTAATTTGCATCAGGTCTCTGGGACTTTTCATCGCACGTAACTGAAACTTGTGCCTTTCACCAGCAACACCTCCTCATTCCTTCCTCCCCTGCCCCTGGGAACCACCCTTCTATGCTCTGGTGCTGTGAGTTTGACAATTTTAGATTCCTCATATAAGGGAGATCATGTAGTATTGGCTCATTTCATTCAGCAGAATATCCTTTGGGTTCATTCATATTGTCACAAATGGCAGGGTTTTCTTATTTCTTAAGGTGAAAAAATATTTCATTGTATGTAAATATTATATTTGTTTATTTGTTCATCTACTGATGGGCATTTACATTGTTACCATGTCTTGGTTATTGTAAATAATACCGAAGTGAACATGGGTAATTTTGGGGGTCCCATTTTCATTTTCTTTGGATATGTACTCAGAGGTAGGATTGCTGGATCATATAGTTCTGTTTTTAATATTTTAAATATTTTCCATAGTGTCACACTAATTTATAGTCGGTTGAACAATATACAAACATTTCCCTTTTTTCTACTTGCTTGTCAGCACTTGGTATCTTATGATTTTTGATAATAGCCTGATGATCAGAGATAGTGAGCACTGCTTAATATTCCTGTTGGCCATTTACATGTCTTATTTTGAGGAATGTCTATTCAGGTTCTTGCTCATTATTATTTCATTTTTAAATTTTTATAGTCAACTTAAGTTTACATTCAGTACCGTTCCACATCAGTTTCAGATGATATTAAATCTTAGTTTAAAGTGTTCATCTAAAAACCATTTACCATGATATCTCTATTCTGCAGCATATTGTAAAATGTTTTCCTGAATATTTCTTATTTTAGTATCAGTTTGTCAGTGTATTTCTGTTTCCATTATGCAGATAACCTAAGAAGAGCAATGACATTTTTTAACGACCTAAATCACATAACTAGGGAATGGAAGAAACTTGCATTATGCCCATTTCCTCTGATTCCAGTATTCATGCTCTCTGTCCATACCACAGGGCCCGTCACAGTAGGAGACACCCAGCATCTCCTTATTGCCGATGGTTCAGCACTTCAGGCTCTGTTCTTATTGAACCATGGTGTGTACAGCCGCTTTAGCTGCCTGAAAGCTCCCACTGGGGACCCCCGACGCCAAACCCACACTGCCCACATATACGCTTCCAGTATCTGGTAGCCATGAGATTTGCACTCAGGTTCGCCTTGCTTTAAACATGGCTCCACCCCGCCATTCCTGAAATGAGCAATCTGGTGACATGTTAAATTTCAAAACGTTTCTGGTGAAACATATTAGTCCATGGGTGTGCAAAAGCTTATATTTTTGTATAAACTTTGATCAGTTAATAACTTTGAAGAATTACTTGACAGGACATGAATAGTACAACTTTTATTTAAGTTATGAAATAGGATAGACCCTCTTTGTTTATGGCTGCAAATGATCTTTATCTCAAAATAATAATGATGATGATAATAATGATGATAGTTTGATGCTAAAGGGCTATGAGCAAGTGCATACATACAACACAACTTATCATGGCTGTCCTTTCCTGAATCTATAATAGTTTGTGTTCTTACCATTGTGACATTTTTGGCAGGGACAGTTGAACTTGATACTGTCAAAACATGTAGAATGTAGGTCTCCATAGAAATTTTACAGAAGTGACTCTAAATAGAAGAAACTAATAAATGCCATAACTTGTCAAATCTGAGACAAATACAAAATTCCAATATACTTCCAAAGCAGCATGAGCTTTGGAGCATGAAATTTGCCATAGACATCAATGAGTTGTTGAGTATTTTTGAGTTAGGTTTCCTCATCATCGAGATCATTTTGATAATATGTACCCATGATGGTAGCATTAAGGATTAAGTCGAAAACTGTGGGTAAAGCTATCAGCATAGGGCCTGCCATGGATGAACTTCTCTGTTAATGGTGAGGGCAGCTGCTGGCCTTATCATCATCATGGACACCACCATCATTTCTAATGTTTTAATTAAAACCTCCCATGTATGTGCCTGTCTCGAGTCTGGAATTTGGATATCTTTTCTTTCTCTATAAAACAGGTTTAGCTGACCTGGAGTAGCTGTACTTAGAAATCCCTGCAAATGCCTTGCTAGGACCTGAAATTGGTAACTTTGATACTGGCACTGATTAAAAGAAGGACAAGAACCCACTTCACTGGGCGATGCTTTATAACACAGCCTCGGAGAGGACAATTTCCTACCTCATGACAGTTTTATTATTACAGCTTTCATCTCAACAGGCAAAATAAATACAGCCTTCATAAGAAGTGCCCCAGATAGGCCAGCAACTATTATCCCGACTTCTAACACCAGAAACTCTGCTATTATAAATGTTATATTGTCATGTTTGTTTTGTGCTTTGGGAAACCAGCTAGAATATTGAGTATAATGCTATTGTGTAGAAATGTTAATTATGCGTTAAACTATATTAACATGAAGCAACCTCTGTTTTCTCCCTCCAGATCTTTTTTCTGTCTCTCTCTTTGTCATATAAACACTGATTCTGAATTAATTGTTCTTTATATAAACATACACATGACCTCTGGATGAGGTTAGAAAACATGCTGAAGTCTGCCTTATGACACTCACTTAGGATCAACTCTTTCATTTTTGAAACACTAAGGTAAACTTTACGTGGAGGAAAAACTTAAGACAAAAAAAATCAAAGTCATCTCATCCCAGTGTAGTTTGCTCATATCCTAAATTTCGTGTTCAGGATATAATCCTTGAATTAAAGTTGCTGATGTTAGGGATATACACTATTAAGACAGCTCTGTAACATGTTGAGGTATTGGGGATCAATAGCTGGTATATTAATAAAGAATACGTAGACTTCGACCAGCTAAGTTAGAATGCAGAGACCACCCAGTTGGGATTGCCGAGAGACCCCTCAGCATCCAACCTCCTGTTTTTTGCAGAAGTGAAACCCCAGGTTGTTTTGATTGAAGTTCAGTTTCAGGAAACTTGCAAGAAGGAAGTAGTTACAAGATTTATTACTTACAGATCCCAACAACCAGGGTAGAGGGGATTGCGGTGAGCCTGGGAAAGGCCAGCCCTCCATTCCAGGTCACAAGTGACAGGAGATAGAGGGCAGGGTAGTTAGCGCCTGTTACTTGTAAGGCGGTTAGGGTGAAGGTCACTGACCTTTTGCAGCCTCAACTCTAAGTGGTTATTTCAAAAGGTGCCCCAGAAAAAGCAAAGCAGGAACCTGTGGCACTAACCCTAAGCTCAGGTCCCTATCTAAATGTCCAGACTCTAAATGTCCAGACACGGGGTGTGAGCAGGAACTCCAAATGGCTGTTTTCTCTTCACATTTGGTTACTGGTTCATCTCTGAGGTCTGAGTTTGGTCTGCCTGGGTTCATACTCTGCCTTACCAGCCATGTGATTTAAATGAATTATGGAACTATTGTTTCCTCTATTCATAGTATTTATTGAGCATCAGCTATGGGCCAGGCACTGTTCTAAATTCTGCGGACACAGCTTCCTGTGAAAGATAAAATTTTGTACCTAAATAATGCTTACATGCTAGAAGGAAAAGATCAACAAACTGTAAAGCAATGTGTCACAATGCGTGTTGTAGTCAGGATTCTCCAGAGAAACAGAACCAGTAGGATGGGGGAAGGATATATATATATAATTTTTACCTAAAATTATATATATGTGTATATATATATATAAAATTATATATATATAATTAATTTTTATGTAAATAAAACCTTTGACGTGTTTGACCCTGTGTCTAGGTATCGTGACCTAGCCATGTTGGTGTAGAAAATGAACCATCACAAGGTTACACACTGTCAACTTGGCACCGTAAGCATCTCCTAACCCATATGCTTAAATTCTGAATGAAGACAATAACAAAGATATCCTTCCACTTAACATGGTATGTCCACCCTGCATACAACCAGAAATGTATGAACAGTTTCCCAGGAGAGGATGCAGTGTTCTTGGATGATCTTTATTCTTTTTCATGATATCCTATAACTTACATGCTATTATATAAAATCAATACATTTTATATTATAATGGAATAGAGAGGAAAAAAACAAAGACTTAACACACATGTTTGCAACAAAATAAAGAAGAAATACTCTTGGCAATTATAGTTCTCATTTCTGTGACTGGTCACATGGTTGTAGCAGGTATTTATAACTAACTTCTTCCACTACTTATTCCATATTTCCTTGCCCTGAGCAAGCACTTCAGCTAGTTGAGGCTCTTTACCTGGTGAACAAAAAAGATAAAAGAAAAAAATCCAAATCACCCTTAGTCCCACCTAGTTTGTTTATACCCTTAATTTCATACAGAGAATATAATAATCCCAGAACTAAAGTTACTGATTGTAGGGAATGCAAACTTTTATTCCTGATGGGTCTAGGACATTTTGTAGTTCTGTTTGAACTGGGTTGTGGTTTTCCATTGACTTAATAACGGGGCATGCTAATTCTAAGAGAGATGCTTGAACAGATCTCTTGTATTCTGAACACTGTATTCCTGACTCCCCTTATGGAGTTGCAGTCCAGTTTCCCTTGGTAGTTAAGATTATCACCCCAGCCAGTGCAGAAACTCCCTTATTTGCCTGTGGCCATCATATCTCCCAGTTCAATAGAATTTTTGTTTCTTCTGGCAGAAGCCTTCTTTCCTTTAGAACTAAGACTTCTAAGCCACCAGAACGTAAGCCTGTGGTGAACGAAAACTAACTTTTTGCTAGTGGACTACTAGGAGTAATAGAAATTGGTGTCTCTCACATTTCTATGTCTTGATTACTGGACCCTTAAATCCTGACTATGAAGGAAATAGCACCAAGTACCAGGTGCTGATAGAGAGTAGAAACCTTCTGCAGAAACTTGTCCCTGTCCAAATTGTCAGCACCTAACTGGCACTGTAACTGAGTTTTCAAAAATCCATTCCACTGTTCTGTCAAGCAAGCTGCTTTAGGATGGTGGGGAGCATGGTAACGCTGATGAATTATCTATAGTAAAACATTATTTTTCACTTGTAATGAAAGATAGGAACAATTAATGATATTACTATATCCATATCTCTTCAACAATGTACTAGAGATCCTAACCAATAAAATAGGACAAGAAAAATATATATTCTGACAAATGCCATTCATTGCAAAAATATTATTGTTGTGTAATATCTGCAGATAAACAATTAAAATTATAGTAAATGTTATTGTGGCCTTTAGATGTAAGATTTACACACGTATAGTTAAACACCTGCAACAATTTATTAGAAGTAAAAAATTTTTTAAATCCAGATTAGCAGCTGTGTATATATAACACTTAAGAATGTGTTTTCAAAAGATATTAAAGGATTTTACAGAGGAAAATAATTAAAATATAATAACACTTAAATAGATGGAAATATGTGTCCTATCTCTGTATAGAAAGACTCGGTGCCATAAAGATGACACTTTAATACAAACATACATAGATGACATCATTTAAATCATGTCTCCACATTTTTTTAATGAAAGAAAACTATATAGGAGGTAAATTGCTAAACAGAAGATCTTCATTGTATTCTCTTTTCACTCTCTTCTGAAAGAAAGAAAGTGTTAAAGAAAGAAGCCATGAGGTCTAATATCTTTGTAACAGTTTTTGATGGTAAGGAAGATTTTATGAATATGACTGTTTTCTGGATATACCTGCTCATCTAGGATTTTTTTTTGGTAAAGAACCTGTTGCTTAAATCTGTAACACATGGCTCCATATAAACTATGTACCTGAATGTAATATGGAGATATTGCAGGACTGCACACCTTGCGTAGAAGCCTCTTATGCTTCTCTGGGTCCACAGAGTGTGTTGATGCTGAAAGAAGGGAACTGCACAGCATTGGGTTTCCTAGATTTTTCCCTGCTTGTATCCAGGCTTCGAGATTATTTGTATCCTTGGAGTTAGTAGTAAAGTTTGATAGTGGGTAAGGTTTCTGATTCATGTTAGTCTTACATGGCCATCTTATTCATTGTCGTATCTCAAATCTAAATGTTAATATGGAAGAGTGAATGGGAAAATATCACATGGATTTTTAAAAGAGGAAATAGAAATATTGACTCGTTGTGGCAGATGTCAAGCTTATTTTAAATCCATTATATGAACTTGGGTTATATTGGATGAAACAAACACAATATAGCCAAAAACCAGGGAGGAAAAGGTCATCCTGAGAATGGGAGAAAATACTTGCAAGACAGCATATTTTATGTTGCCTTTGTCCACTTACTGAAAAAATTAATCACTTTGGACATTTGATTAATAAGTTCATTTTTAATCAATACCAAGCTTGATGATATATTTTTTATGGTATACACTTATAAAGTATCTTTCTTTTAAGCAGATTAAGGAGTCATATGCAATTTATTAAGCACATTAGTAAAATATCAATTAGGTTTTTAAAATAATTTATGATCTTTCATTTAAAATATTGTTGATAAATTATTCACAATTACAAAAATAACTCATTGCTGCAAAGTTAGAATTTTAAAAGGAGATTTCCATTTCTTATAAGCAGTATGTTGTCTTTAAGGTATAGTTGGTTTAATGCTTCCAAGATATGCCACATTTAGATGGTTTCCATGGAAACAATTTCTGCTTAAACTTAGGTGAGAATGTAAGTTAATTTTAAATGAGTTGAAGAAGTGGAAATTTCATAGAGTGAATGGTAACCTTATCTATCTAGCTAATCAATTTTGAACCCCTGAGTTGGTCAAATCTTTCTCACCATATTTTTTTCTCCCTTTTATCCTCTGCCTATTTCCTCCTCTCTCTTCTCCTTTCTCTCTTCTCCTTTCTCTTTACCTTATTCTATTTCCTTTTCCATCATCCTCTTAGCTTCACCTTCTGCTTCTTCCTCCTATTTCTTGAAGATAACAAAAAACAGTACAAATTAGAGCTAATAAGTGTAAAATAATTTTATTTCTGTAAATTTCATGTGCTATTGTGTCAATTATTTGGTGTCTGTAGCATTTTATAGTAAATGCAGATATAGCTCACCATCAGGATGAACTTTCGCAGGGTGGTAATTGCTTCATTCTCTTACCTCAGCCTAGAAAGAGAGGCTCCCAGAGCTCCCTGGAGAACTTGATATTGTGTGTTGGAGGTGGTGGGACACGTCAGAGATAGACTCAAACTGAGCTAATAGGCAGGTCAGAGGCTGACTGCAAACCTCATTGACTCAATTTTAAAAATATTTCTGTGTTCCATTTTAACTTATCAACTGTCATCCTAGCTTCCTCTCTTTATATTATTGTTATGTATTATTATCATACCTTCTTTAGGGAACTACATTATACATGACCTTTAACAATCTATTTAGAGTTAATATTAGGCTAGCCAAAAAGTCTGTTTAGTTTATTTCTGTAAAATAGAGGACACATTTTTCATTTTCTCCAGTAACTTTATTGATATGGATATTTTGAGTATGTCAGCTCTCCACCACGTGGTATAATGTTGGTTGTTCTCAATTAATGTCTCAATTTGGCTGCCATCAACTTCAGCTGCTCTACCTGCTGGTGGAGTATTGTCTAGTGAGAAATCTCCAGCGTGAAACTTCAAAATATAAAACACTTTTACCTTCTCATAGGACCACACAGGCCCCTGTGAATATCCCCAGTATAATTTACATGGCACCCCAAAAGCAATTTTTGCTCTAAACTGTCATACCCATATTTTAAAAAATTAAGGAAAAGTATTTGTGTCTACTCAGATATTTATAATTTCTGTTGCTCTTCATTCTTGACATTTCAGGTTTTCTTTTAGTATTATTTTGTATCAGTCTAAAGAACTTGCTTCAGTGTTTCTTACAAAGCTTGTGTGATGGAAAACAATTCTCTCCTGTTTTTCTTCATTTGAGTTTCTTTAGTTCATCTTCATGTACCATGATCTTCTCTTCTCAAAGACTTGACTTCTATTTCCTGTATGGAGTGGTGATTTCCCATTTCTCCAGATGTTTTATAACCCACTAACGATTCACTTGCAGATGCCGCTCCCTGCTAGGGTGTACATAAGAGTCTTGTGAGTGGCAGCATAGTCTACTTTCTCTCCATGTCTCTACTGTCTAGCACATTGCCTGCTACTGACATGGCACTCAAAATATGCTTGCTGGAGGAGTGAATGAATGAGACTTAGAGAATTTGAAAGAATTTTAAATTCAAGTCCTGGGGATGATTCTACTAAGCTAGTTTATGGTCAAGATTTTATTTAATATGGATTGTATTTTCTAGAATATAAACACAAAACACCCATATGCACGTGCACACATAAATACACACAGGATCTCCCCAAGCGGTTCCTCTCCAGCATTTTTTCTGGCCTGAGAATATTCTCCATCTCACCCTTCCTGCCCCTACTCTCACCACCAGCCTTACAAAGCCATGAGCACTGAGCATACGTGCTCATCATTTTCCTTCTCTGTCTTCCGCTATATAATTCTCACTGCAGAAGTCTCATATTTGCCTATTTTCTTGTACTGAACAGTAAATTAAAAAAATAGGTAGAGATTGGTATTCTGTAAATATCAAGTTGTTGTCAAATGCTTTACTTAGACTTATTACAGTCTCACAATCTGTTAAAATTAACGTATCAATTTCCATTTTCTAAACTGGGGAATTGAAGTCACAGGGGTTTAGTATCAGAAACCTGATATCGAAGTTATGATTTGGGGGTACAAAGGTCTGCCTCCCTAGTTTTCTTCAGTGCCTCATGCTGTATGGTTGTTGTTAGGAACAAAAGGAAGTATGATTATAAAGATTTTCTATGATTGTACTATATAGATGTAGTATTCATTTTATAGGAAATCAGTCCAAAGTTAGAAATTGCGGATCAGCTCCAACAAGATCATAATGTGGGCTGAGGACCGGGTACCCACTGGAAAAGCAGAAGGATTATGGGCACTGAGGAAGTCTGGCAGGGAATCAGAGGAAGCTCAAGTCACTTATTTTGTTGTTTCTGTTCCCTCTTTTGTATCTTTGGGATATTATTTCATCAGCTATTGTGTTTCTCTTTCCTTCTTCTGATTCTTTCTTATCTTATAATCCTTTCCACTTAAAAAAAATCTCTCTTCAGTCATTTTTCTTAGTTCATCTCTAATATCACACTTTTATTTCATTTTTATATGTTTCTGAAGCTAATCTTATGTATGCCCTAAATGCTCAAATTTCAAGTTCAAACTTTTCTTTTGACTATAACTTGAAGAAGCCATTCACAGCTTGGTGATCACTAAACCAAATTTCCTTTTCCATCTCTCTCAATGATTCAAGGAGACCTTATATGAGTAAAACTCATGTTTTCCTTTGCAAACATTTAGGTGTATTTCTTAGGCTTCTCTATCTGAATCTTATATATATATTTTTTACTATTTTTAGGTTTACTGGCTTCTTTTTTTTTAAGGATTTTATTTATCTTTAGAGGGGAAGGGAAGGAGAGAGGGAGAGGAATATCAATGTATGGTTTCCCTTCATGCATCCCTTGCTGAGAACTAGCCTGCAACCCAGGCATGTGCCCTCACTGGGAATTGAACCATGATCCTTTTGTTCTCAGGCCTGTGCTCAATCCACTGAGCTACACCAGCCAGGGCTACTGGCTTCCTTTTAGGCATTTCTTTTCCATCACTCACTTGCAACATAGGTATTTTCTAATCCCAAGACTTTGGTTTTCTTTTCTTCTCTTACACTATTACCACTCACAAAGTGGTACTCACTTTCCTTCTGTTCTTTTGGTTACCCTTGCTTCTGCTGTTCAGATGACTCTTAAATCCCCAAGATGAATTCATACTTCTGATTAATAGTATAATAAATAATGAGTTCTGGTTGACTTTTCGTCTCACTCCAGAATTTATACGTCCAACCCTTACTCCACATCTTGATCTCAAGTTTCCTGATTGTAATGGACACTGTCATCTAGATTTCTCTCTGACAGTTCAAATTAAATGTAGCCTGAGCAGGACTTATCTTTCACTCCCCTAACTTTTCTATTTTTATTCATGAAAATATAATGACTCATGTTATTCAGGCTTGAAACCTCAGATTTATCTTTGGTTTCTTTCTCTTCCTTTGTCATTTCCACCCTCATTTATCAATTCTGTGATAAATTTATTCCCGCGGTGGCATATCCTTTCCTTGAGCTGTAAAAGGATTGAGAGGAAGAAGTTGGGAACCAATTACTTGGTCTTGAACTTAGTTCTGCCACTTCCTCAATAGATGAGTTTACATAAAGCACTAAATCTAGACAATGATCATAATAAAATTCCATACGTTGGCTGAACAAATAAAATGAACTTTTATATATAAACCTCTTGGCAGGACACAGGAAATGTTAACTTTTATTATTGGCCAGGAAATTTTATTTGTTTTCACTTAGACTTCTCCATTTTCCTCAAAATAACTTCTGGCCTGCAGACTCTTACCTATACCAGTTTATCCTATATGTTTTTAGGGAGGCACAGTTATTTCCTAATCTTGAAATTTCCTTTTATGTTCCTGGAGCCACCCTGCTCATTCATCTCACTCTATACCAGTGGCTGAAATCGACTTTTCTTGCTGCTAAACATGTAGATAAGCCCTTCATGCTGGACTTGGATCTACTCTTCTGCAGCAAACTGGGGGTGACGCCTGCTTGGGTTCAGTTTCCTGGGATTGGCTGTGCACATTGGTCTAATTCTGAAATACAGTTAGTAGGCCCTGGTGGTTCTCACACCGAACTCCAAGTTAGCCCCTACCAACAATAATGAGCATAGTCTGGCCAGCATCTCCCACAGCACAATTTTGTTTCTCAGAAGCTGAGAAAATGAACTCCTCTTCTGATGCCTCTTAGAGAAAGACACACATCCTGCTCTCAAAGCTCATTCTCACCACGCACATCAGAAGGAGCACAAAGTATGTATGTATTTAGTCATTCATTTAAGCAATGTGAGCTAAAGAGGAGGATGGGGTAGTGGGTAGGGTGTCAGCATCTAACTAATGTTGTGCCATGTGTTAGAAGAGCAATGAAGTAAAGCCACTGTAGGCTGGGCTTGTGCTCTTGCTCACTGATTCTGCCATCTTAGGCTTAAAGATTTATGGGGTCCCTGTAATGCTGAATTTTGTCAAACCAGACAGATTGGAGATATACAGAGCCTTCATCTTTTGTGCTTCTGCTGCATTTACTTTATTAAGCACCCATAAAATTTATTACACCATTCCCTGTATTATAATTGTATGAATTTTTATTGCAGTCAGCCAGTGAGAAAGCAAGCTTCTTAAAGAAAGACACTGTATTTCAAATAGCTATCCCAAGAACTTGCACCAAGAAGAATGCCAATAAATATTTGATGAATGAGCTAATTTATACCAGTAGAAACTGTATTATCCATTTAATAAAACCGACATACATTTAATGTCAGATTCATCTTTCAATAAGCAGTTTTCCTTCTCATATATTAAATTGGAATAATAATACAGAAATAATATGAGAATTAAATAAAACAGTATATGTGAACACACATATCACTGTACCTGGTTGATGGTACAGTATATGGTTAACGCAAGTTAATGTATATACACATTGCCCACATACTGACATTCCTCAATACTGGGTAAATGTGTGAAAATTGTAAGAAAAGTACAGGAGTCTGTTTGGTTTTATCATTTTTTCTAAATTGCTCAATATAAGTATTTGAGGAATCTACTTTGATACACTGTTTTTTCCTCTAGTATGTATTTTGTAACAGTCTGTATTCATACTGCACGATTTGCATCTTGGAAAAAAAACTTGTACAAAAAACTCAGGATGGCTGACAAATGCCCAAATAACCAAAGACTTCATTAGAAGATATGTTGCCATGTAGAATTACTGACCTTTACTAAGGCAACAGGGGATGCTCTCTGTGTTCTCAAATCTTACAAGATGGCATTATTTAGATTTTTGTTTCAGTTGCCTAGTTACCAGTCTCGGTAAATCTTTTCATTTACTTGTAAGAGTTAAAAATAAAGTGTGTACAGTTTTTCATTTGTTCTTAAAAATAACACACGTGCTTATAGGCTGAAAGAAGGAAATCTCTCCTTTTTAGGGAAGTCACAGCTGGATATGAGGAATTGCACGTGAATGGAGGTAATAACACCATCCAGATAAAATTCTGGGGCAGGAGAAGCTGGTAGTAACAGAATAGTTTCGCAGAGACATGAAGCAAAACCAAACCAAGCATTAGCAAGCAAGAGAACATGGGTTAAAATACCCTAACATCACCTCAAACAAAGCTAGTGCCCATTCATTGACAACAAAAGAGATAAACTTCTATTTTGTATACTTTATTTGCACAGCGACTGTTTGTTTGATGTTTGTGTAGTTTATTTTTTCCCCCTCGTTGACTTGTCTGGAAAATTGGTAAAGGAAGTTTCTTTCTTCCCACCATCAGTTAAGTTACATTTGGTTCATAGGAAGTAGAAAGAACTTGAGTAATACCTCTGACTTCATATTTAAACTCCTATAAAACTGAGACTGAAATGCAGTGATAATATTTTTAATGTTTTTATTGCAGTAAATTACATATAAATGAGTAAAATTTTATTTTAACCATTTTTAAGTATACAGTGAAGTGGTATTGACTATATTCATATTGTTGTATAATCATCACCATCATCATCTAACAGAACTAAAAAACTGTTTAATGCCAAATAAATAATAACTTCCTGTTTTTCTCTCTTTTTAGTTCCTGGCAGTCATGATTCTACTTTTATCTCTACGGGTTTGATTACTCTCAGTACTTCAGGTAAGTGAAATCATACAATGTTTGTTCCTCGGTGAGTGGTTGATTTCACTTAGCGTAATGTCCTTAAGGTTCATCCATGTTGAACCAGGTGTAGCAATTCCTTTCCTTTATAAGGTTGAGTCATACCATTGTATTTACCACATTTTGTTTACCCATTTGTCGGTTATGAGCATGAGCGTGCTGATATCTCAAGACCCTGTTTTCAGTCCTTCTGAGTAGCATCCAGAAGCAGAAATGCTAAATCATATAGAATTCAATCTTTAACTTTTTGTGGAAGTTTTCCACAGAGACTGCACCGTTTTATATCGCCACCAACAGTGCAGAAGTTTTTCAGTTTCTCTACATCCTGCCAACACTTGTTATGTTCTGATTTTTTTAATAGCCATCCAAATGGGTGAGGTGGTATCTCTATGTAATTTTGATGTGCATCCCTTGATCAGTGGTAATGAATGTCATTCCAAATGATTAGTGACTGCATATCTTCTGTGGAATAATGTCCATCAAGTCCTTAGTTTATTTTTGAGTCATTTGTTGTTGAGTTTTATGAATTCCCTATATATTCAGATATATGATTTACAAATATTACCTCCTATTTTTGATTGTTTCTCCACCTTGTTTACAGCATCCTTTGCTGCACTAATGCAGGCGGCTGGGTTTATGTGTTGGGGACTTGTGGGTGTGGCCCTCTGTTTGCTCCTGTTCCCTCCATGAAATACACATGAGGGTGTCTGCTCATAGTGAATACAGAGGGGAAGCAGTGACATTTTTATCTGCTTAGTGTTTTTGTTTGTTTTAGATTTGCTTTTAAATATGTTGAGTCTTGGAAAAGAAATCTATTAATAAAACTGAGATGTGATTGATACTTTCCAAGAGAGCATGTATAGCTTTCTAAAAGTCTCCTCTGGATTCCACTGTTGTAACACGGGAGAGTGAGTGCATGCCAGCTTTGGAAATTCTCTCTTAGAACCACCGATAATGGGGCGTGCTCGGCGGAAGACACTGAGGACCATCTAAGTCCAGTAATGTCTTTACTGACATACATACATCCTCTCACCTTTACAGAGACAAGAGTGAGGAAACAGCCAGCCACAAAGTATTTAAGAGCAGTGAACAGGTATTAGTCTTTCAGAATATACAGTTTCCCAAGTAATAATAGTTTTATTCAATTTGTCAGGAATGAGTGCTCATCTTTCTCAGAAGATGAAAGATTACAGAAGGATAGCCAGGCAGAGAAGGGTTTCCATTTAAACAATAAACTCTAGACACCCTTTCTAGGTAAATGACCTGAAATCTAGTCTATAATTATGACAAATAGGAGACAGCAGCACCACACGTCGAGCTCATTAGCACCCTGCATCTCTCCCGAGACAAAATTCAAGCGATCATTCATCACTTCAATTGTATTAGCCACCATTTGTCTGTATTATTTTAACATTAACCTTTCTCACCTAATATCTTTCAACAGAATTTGCTTTAAAAAGCTCAGAGAGGAAAGGTGACTAGCCCCTTTCCATTTATGCATTTGGTGTTTGGAGGGGTACATCTAGAAAGACAGAAATTATTATTTAAGCTAAAAGATCATCCATCAAAAACTAGAAGGTTGCTTGTATCTGGTTGATTTGCCTTGTGAGAGGATAAATAAAACAACTATATCATGCATTACATGTGGCACATGCATATGTGTGTATATGTATGATGCTCAAATTCCAATGAATAATGTAAAAGTATCCCAAATCAACACGACTGTGGTCCATGGGTGAAATCTAGCTATTGATCATTCTTTTCCAACCAAAGATACAAGTGGCTTCTGTTACCAAAATAAGAACATTTTAAAATCCTTTTAATCCCCTCCCTACTTGGTTGAGGAAGGAGTGAGAGTTGGTTCATGGGGCCTTTCACATTTCTTAAAGTACCAATAGGGAGAGAGGGGTTTCTAGGTGGCCCAGGGACCCACTTGGTGCCTTACTCGGGAATAAAAATCAAGCAAGAGAAACAGGCTATAAAAGTTTTAAAAAGAAGATTAAAAAGATGAACAGTGAAAGGACAGCAAACTCACAGTTCCTAAGAACCACACCTAAAACAAAAACTAAGAGGACAGCTAGATCAGGAGAAGAACCATAGAAATGAAGATCACATGGAGGGTTAGCAAAAGGGGAGTGGGATGAGGAGAAGGGGGGAGAAGGTACAGAGAATAAGTAGCATAGATGGTAGGTAGAAAATATATAGGGGGAGGGCAAGAATAGTATGGGAAATATAGAATCTAAAGAACTTGAGACACGTGGTCATAAACTAAAGGTGGGAATGGTGGGGGAGGGGTGTGCAGGGAGGAGGGGAAAGAAGGGGGGAAATAGAACTGTAATGGCATAATCAATAAAATATATTTTTAAAAAAGTTTTCAGAGGTGTTAGGGTATCAAGTTCCTTTTCCAGGGGTAGGCAAACTCTTTTCCTAAATGAACAAACAGTAAATATGTTTAGTTCTGTGGCCCATACTGTCTCCGTCATAACCCCTCAACTCTGATGTTGCGGCAACCATGTGAGTGTATGTATTCCTATCTAATTGTGTGTATTCCATGTAATCTCTGCAATGTAGACCACTGAAAATTGCAGGGCTCATGGGAAATATAGAGTAGCAGAAAATCATTTATGACTTATGGAATTATAACAACAATCCTGGAAAATTATTGAAAATTTTTTAAAAAGGGGAAAAAACACAACACTGTTAAATCTCCAGCATCACCCACGTCATTATCACAAACATCTCAACCAGCTGATTCTTTGCAGCCTTAAACTGGAACTTGGGCCTTTTTTTTTTTTTTCAGAATGAGGCCCTTCAGGTCATTCACTTATAAGGGAGAAAGATTCTTTAAAACTAAAAATCTGATGTAGAGTGTAGACGTCTTCACATTCAATTATTTCAGTCCTGGGGGGATATGTCTTTACAGCTCCTTCATCTGTATTCCCAGGTTCCCTGTATAATTTAACATGATGGGATGGATGGCAGTTTTTCAAGTTGCTAAAACAATGGTATTAGTTTTCTGTTGCTGTATAATAAATTATCACCAGCTTGGGGACTTAAAACAAGAAACATTTATTACCTCGCCATTACTGTGGGTTAGAGTGTGGCTGGTTAAACTCTGTCCCCTGCTGAGGGCCTCTCTTGGCTGCAGTCCAGGTGTCAGCCATGAGTCCCTTTAGGAAGTGGGGGTCCTCGTGCAAGCTCACGTGGCTGCCGGCTGTCAGTGGGGGATGCTGCCCACAGCTCTCACTGAGTGTCTTTCTCACAGGTTCTTACACAAACCTCCTGGCCACATCGCAGCTGCTGCTTTTAGGCTAGGAGAAAATCTCTACTTTAGTCTGATAACTGAAAGTCTTTTTTATTATTAAATATTTTATGTATTTATTTTTAGGGAGGGGGAGGGAAGGAGAAAGAGAGGGAGAGAAACATGAATGTGTGAGAGAATTTTTGATCAGTTGCCTCTCATACACACCGACCTGGGGACCTGGCCCACAACCCAGGCATTTGCCCAGACAGGGAATCAAACTGGTGACTTTTTGATTTTGGGACAATGCCCACCCAACCCACTGAACCACACCAGTCAGGGCAGGAACTTATAACCCAACACAGGGCCCAACTACATTTAAGATCGAAGTATTATAGAAAGGTGGGAGTCATCGGAAGCCACCTTAGGGTGCCACACCAACTAGTCACTGCTGATTCTAAAAGAAGGTATTTTTGTAGGAGTTTCACCTTTGAAAATCAGACTTTATATTTGCTAAACCTTGCTCTTTACATTTGAAGCACCTTACCTGTGGATGTTTAAATAATTAATGTATTAGAAAAATCTGTGTGAACCAACATTTTTTATGTTATAATCACATCACTCCTGTGTTGACCAAGTAGGTGTGAAACAATTTGGGGTAAAAAGTGAGTTGCCATTCAACAGTTGTGTTTGTCTCACTCTGTTCTGCAGATGGCCTCTGGAGTCCTAACGTAATAAGCTAGGGTGGGAGAAGAGCACTGAAAGATTGTCAGGCAATCAACTAGGTGTGTCCCTGAGTTGTTTGGGATGAAGTAGGACATGGCTGCGGGCTCGCTGGTTTCACTTGTTCAGATCTCCCATCATTATGAAGATGATAAGGATGGGAGGAGTTTTAGGGGCCAAGGAGTCATATTGTAAAATACAGGGTCTTATGATAGGTAAAATGTAAGAAAATTTTAAATATAGTGTATCATTTTTCAAAATGACTAATTTTAATACGAGTTTTTAGAGATTGAGGAAACACAAAAGTACTTTTTATGTGAACTAGATTTCTTGCCAGCAGTGTTAATGAATAATCTAAGAAAATCTCAGTTCCATTAGCCCTCCTTTCTCCATTCTCTATTGTATTTACATACCACTGATAAAGTGATATATAAATGTTACCATATCAAACCCAGTTGTTTGTTTCTTTTTTTAATTTTTATTTAGTTATTTTTCAAGTATAGTTTTCTGTTTATTTCTCCCATCCCAGCCCACCCCTTCCCCATGCACCCCACCTCCCTCCTATCTGGTTTTGAAATAACATGTTTAATTCTTATTCATTAATATTGAAAGTATTCTTTTTTAATATGTTTATTATTGTTCAAGTACAGTTATCTCCATTTTCCTACCACCACTCCCCCCTACCCCAACCATCCCTACTTTCCACCCTTGGTCCTACCACCCTTTGGCTTTGTCCACGCATCCTTCATACACATTCCTGATAATCCTTCCTTCTTCCCCACCTGCTCTGTTTACTGTCAGTTTGTTCTTAATTTAAGTATATTTGGTTATATTTTGCTTGCTTGTTTGTTTTGTTGATTAGGTTCCACTTATAGGTGAGATCATACGGTATTTGGCTTTTACTGCCTGGCTTATTTCATTAGCATAATGCTCTCCAGTTCCATCCATGCTGCCTCAAAGGGTAGGAGCTCCTTTCTTCTTTCTACTGCATAGTATACCATAGTTCTTTGATCCATTCATTTACTGATGGGTACTTAGGTTGTTTCCAGTGCTTGGCTATTGCAAATTGTGCTGCTATGAACATTGGGGTGCATAGATTCTTTGAATAGGTGTTTCAGGATTCTTAGGGTATAATCCCAGCAGTGGAATTGCCAGGTCAAAAGGCAGTTCCATTTTTAGTTTTTGAGGAAAATCAATACTGTTTTCCACAGTGGCTGCATTCCCACCAACAGTGTACTAGGGTTCCTTGGTACCTTAGTTTTCCCTGCTACCCTCGTCAGCACTTGCTGTTTGCTGATTTGGTCATGATGGCCATTCTGACCAGTGTGAAGTGGTATCTCATTGTGGTTTTAATTGGCATCTCTCCAATGGCTCATGATCCTGAGCATCCTTTCATACTTCTATGGGCCCCCTGTATGTCCTCCTTGGAGAAGTGTCTGTTCAGGTCCTTTGCCCATTTTTTAATTGGATTGTCTGTCTTCCTGGAGTGGTAATGTTGACAGTGATTCTTGATGTGTTTGAATCCAGTTATACCTAAATATTATGTTCTGTCCACTTATCATGCTTCCTACTTATTGATTTGCTCATTTTCTTTCTGGACTCTTTAGTTCTATTGAAAAGTTTATAATTTTTTAATTATCATTTTGAAAGATAATCTCTCTTTTTGTTGGCTATTGAATGTTTTTCTTTTTATTCTTATTCAGTTTACATAGTTGTAGACTTATTATTACTTATCATGCTTGAGGCTCATTGTATTTCTTAGACATGAGAATTCCTGCAATTAATTTTTTAAAACCCCTAGCCATTGTTTCTTTGGTTATTGTCATAACATTGTAACTTCTCTTTCTATGCTCCATGTATCTTAATCTTTCCCTCATCTTTTTCTCCTCTCCTCAATACTCTATATTTTACTTTAAATTTTTGTTCTGATAAAATTGTATGAATTTTTAAAAAACTTGCCTATTCCCTTTTGTCATGATGTCTTTTCATTTCCATTTTGTCATGAGGTCCTTTTACTTCTTTGTTTTCAATTCGTTTTCACTTGTGGAGTTATTTTAAACAGAAATTTATTATAGAGACATTCAGATCCTTCATTGGGGTTGGGTTTCCCAGGAGAAAAATTTTAATTAGTTCCACCAGAGAAATAGAGAAGAGATGATTCCTTGGTTAACCTGGGCTAGTAGATAGAGTTTTTTCCCCCCTGATTCTTGTTGCCCTTTGTAGATTCCAGCTTTGTACAGGATCTCAGTTCTAACGGGACACCTGAACTAAGCCCAAGGCCTTGTGTCCTAGTCGTACATGGACACTGAAACTCAAAGCCACATTTGATTGAAACAAAGGGCAACCTGCTTTTCCTCCCCTTCTGTCTGGCCCCCAGACCAACACTGATGGATGCTTAGAGCTCTGGTTTTAGTATTATTTTCATTTCAGCACCTGGTGACGTACTTTTCATTCTCAAGTGCTTTTTTAAGCCTTTAATATATGTTTTTTTAAAATTATATTTTACCTATCCTTCAAAGGTATCCGTAGCAGGAGTATTTTCAAATCATCATAGGGAAACTTATTTGTTATTTTTCTATTTAAAACATGCTAAGTTAAACTTATATTTTATATCACTTTATGGTTGTTATTTATGGATCCTCCCATTTGCTTTTTCTACTGACTTTAATATTAGCATATATCTTCAAGTGCTGTGTTAATTTCTGCAATCTCCCCCTCAGCTAGAATTGTTTTCAAAGGTCTTATGTTGACTTGGAATGTTCCCAAGAGTTAGTCATGAGCTTTCTTCCATGGGAGTCCTGTACATTTTACAGGATGGATTTTCAGTTAATTTATTGGCTCAGAGTTTCACAAGTTTAATAATTGATTTGGTATTTCGCACCCAGAGGTAGCCTAGGCTTGTGTTTCCAGGCTTCGGCCAAATTTCAGAGAGTATCTAGATGCCTTGCTTTCTAATGCTGTCATTGCAATTGCCACTGTTGTTTTCTTTCCAGTGTTCAGGGTGGGAGAGAAAGAAGGTTATGATACTTCTTACTACACATGGGTTTCTTGTGGATATTTCATCCCAGACCCAATGTGTATCTGATTCCTATAGACTGTATTCCTTTGGCTTCATCCCCTATTTACTGCTAAGGCTTAGAAGTCCATCTCTCCTGGTACCTTGAATCTCCTTCTTTCTTCTGAGATTGCCTGTTTATCTTATAAATATTTGTTGTTCTACAGCAAACTAAAAAGTTTTTTGTACAGCAAAGGAAAACATCAACAAAGTAAGACAATTCATGGAATGGAAGAACATATTTACTGATACATCTGATAAGGGGTTAATATCCAAAATTTATAAAGAACTTATAAAACTCAACACCAAAAAAACAAACAACCCAATTAAAAATGGGCAAGGGACCTGAATAGACCCTTCTCCAAAGAGGACTTACAGATGGCCAATAGACATATGAAAAGATGCTCAATGTCACTAATCATCAGAGAACTACAAATTAAAACCACAATGAGATATCATCTCATACCTATCAGAATGGCTACGATCAATATATTGACAAACAACAAATGCTGGTAAGAATCTAGAAAAAGGTGAACCCTTTTGCCTCATTGGTAGGAGGGCAAATTGGTGTAGTCACTGTGGAAAGCAGTATGGAGGTACCTCAAAAAATTAAAATTGGATCTGCCTTTTGACCCAGTGATCCCACTTCTGGGACTATACTGCTAGGAACTCAAAACATTAATTTGAAAGAATATATGTAACCCTATGTTCAATGCAGCATTATTTACAATCACCAAGATATGGAAGCAGCCCAAGTGTTCATCACTAGATGAGTGGATAAAGCAACTATAGGGCATTTACACAATGGAATACTTCTTGGCCATAAAAAAGAAGAAAGTTTTATCTTCTGTGACAACATGGATGGACCTGGAGAACATTATGCTAAGTGAAATAAGCCAGTCAGACAAAGACAAATACCTTATGCTTTCACTCATATATGGAACCTAATGAACAAATTGAACTAACAAGTAAAATAGAGCCAGATTCATAGATAGCAGAATGACAGCTAAGTGTGGGAGGTCAGGGCACGGATTGAGCAAAAAGGAAAAAGGACTCATAAACTTGGACAACAGTGTGGTGATTACAGGGAGGTGACAAGGGTAAGGGGACCAAATGGTAATTAAAAAATACAATAAAAAGGTATAAATAATAAAATATTTTTATTATAGTTTAAATGACATTTATATGTATAAAAATGTGCAGGAGGCAGAGGCTTCCTGTTTAACTCAGTTTGCATACTACCCAAAAATTAAGAAGTAGTGAATAAGGAGAAACACATGCAAAAAACACAAAGTATATTGTTTTAAGTAGTGGCAGCTCATCCATCTAACAATGGTATCGAAAAATAACCCAAAATCTATCTACAAATCCAGATATACCACATTATTAAAGATGTCATAAGTATATAAAAGCAAAGATGACAAAATGAACTAAATTTTCCAATACCAAAGAACCTTCCTGGGTGAGCAGAGACAATCCACCATTGGTCAGATTGGGAGATGGGTGGAGACTGTGTCTTTACCATGACAAGAATGCACTAGTAGAGTTTTGATAGCTGCGTGGACTGGCATGGCAGATTGAAATCTACAAAATTTTTAGTTTTCTTCAAAAACATCTGCGGGGATCAGCTCTTTGTCAGGCCCCCCATATGAAGAACACAGAGCATCAGTAGGAGGTATCTAAATATACCTATCACATTTTTTTTTTCTGGAGAGAAAAAAACGGAGGTGAAGTGAGTCTAAGTAAACCTGCAAGGTAACTCTTATCCGGCTCAGCTGTGAAATGCGTTCATAGGTGAGCCACCACTAATCCTCCCTCCCAGGAGGGAGCTTTTGAATTCTGTGGGTGGAAAGCATACTGGGTGTTCTCTCTGAACACAATGTAATCAAACTAGAAATCAGTAAATGAAAGTAAGTTTGGAAACTAAGAAATAAATTTCTAAAAACCTACTGATTGAATCAAAATGTACAGGGAGTTCTTTGAAATTTTGAATGAGCAAGCGTTTTAAAAATTAAGAATCGAAACTTAAGGGGTGCAGCTAAATTTATAACTATAAATGCACATATTAGAACACTGGAATACCAATTAGTTAAATTTCATCTTAAGAAGCTGGAACAATAGAAATAATAACCTTATGCTTATTATTAAAAATATAATGAATTGGAAAAAAATCTTTGAAAAAGCTGAACTTACCATTATGGGCACAAGAAATAGAATATATGAACATTCCTATAACTTTTTAAAAAACTAATAATTTAAGAACTTTTCTATAAAGAAAACTTCAAGATGAGATAGCTATCCTAGTGATTTTTTTCCAAACATTTAAGAAAGAAATTTTATCAGATCTTTTACAAAATCTTTCATAGAATAGCTGAAAGACTCTCCAGTACACTTTATAAAGTAAACAAAATGCAGGGAGCAGAGCTTGCTAAGTAGAGAAGACTCTTACAAAGTGAAGTATCTCAGGAAATCCTACAAGTATTCTAGAAATGATCAAATTATAATAAAATTTAAACAAAATATTATTAAAGCTATATAAAAATATACTGTGGCTCAAGTAAACATTTATTCCACAAATTCAAGATTGGTTTAACATTTGAAAAGCAACCAGTGGGATTCACCACATTAACATGATAAAGGAAAAATAATTCTAACCATCTCAATTGATACAGAAAAAGAATTTGATATGATTCATTACTAATTCATGATAAAACTCCCAGCAAAGAAGTACCTTTAAGAAATAAAAGCTTTATTCGTGTAAAATTAAGACCCTTGAAATTCCTCTTCATTCTGGTGGGGTTGTAAACTCATATTTCGTGACCAATGATCTTTGCTTAGCACTTTGGTTGCCTCAAATCTCATTAGCCTCAGTTACCTCCCAGGATCTCGTAGCAACCAAACAAGTTTGTCCCATTCAGTTCCATTCAATTTTACGAGCATCTGCTTATCACCTAATGTGTCAGCTCCAAGCTCCTAAGATACTTGTCATTAGTATAGGAAAGAAAGCAGAAAGAAAGTCAAAGAAATGAATACTTTAACAATTGAAATTTAAAATGTTTATGCTTTAGGGACACTATAAAGAAAATGAAAAGATAGCACACAGAGAGAAAATATTTGCAAATTATTATCTGATTAAGGATTAGTATCTAGATTATATAAAGAATACTTACAAAGCAATTTGAGCAAAGCTGTGCTTGCTCACCTGCTGCTCACCTCCTGCTGTGCAGCCCAGTTCCTAACAGGCCTGGGGGCTGAGGACCCCCGTCTTAGGGAGCACCTGGGAAGTTTTTCGAGTAATTGAACTTAGAGCTACCTTATCACCCAGCCATTTCATTCTTTAGTATATACCAAAAGAAATAAAAGCAAATGCCTACACGAAAACTTGTATATGAACATTTATAACAACATTATTTATAGTCAAAACAAGGACTAAAAGGTGTGAATGACCCAAATGTCTATAAAATGATGAATGGATATAGAAAATGTGGTCTGTTCCTAAAAGTAGAATAATATTCACCCATAAAAAATCAATGAAATACTGATACATGCTACAATGTGGATGAACCTTGAAAACATTATGCTAAGTAAAAGAAGGCAATGACAAAAGATCCACGTATTATATGATTCCATTCATATGACTGTCCAGAATAGGCAAATCTATAGAGGCACAAAGTAGATTAGTAGGTCACTTAGGGCTGGGAGAGGGTTAGGAGAGGGACCTTAACTCAACTAACAAACAAAATGGAAACAGATTCATAGATAATGAACAGTCTGACACCTGTCAGAGGGTGAAAAGGGTAAAGAGTTTCAGCAAAACAACAAAAAGCAGAACACTCAGACACAGACAACAGTCTGGCGATTGCCAGAGGAAAGGGGATATAGAAGAAGATGTAGGGAGGATACATGGTGATGGAAGGAGACTTGACTTGGGATGGTGAGCAAACAATGCAATATACAGATGATGTATTATAGAATTGTACACCTGAAATCTGTATAATTTTATTAACCATTGTCACCCCAATACATTTAATTTAAAAAGTAAAAGTGATAGCCAAAGGGCTCTTTTTGAAGTGATAAAAAGTTCTAAAGTTGAGTGTGGTTTGTATTGCACATATCTACGACTGACTAAAAGCCACTGAATTCTATACTCTAAATATAGTGAATTGTATGTTGCTAGGAATGCTAAGAATTTTACCGGGAGAGACTGGTAGGAGATGCAGACATAGATGAATGATAAAGCCGAAGAGTCTTACTTCATTTGAACCAATGGGGTGAAAGAAAATGTGTGATAGACATGCAAAGTTGTACATTTCAATTTTAAAGGGCCATAAACTAAGGCTTAGAAGAGGAGGCGACAGATCAGTGTGCCATGATTGGTGGGTGGCAAAGGTGAGGCCTGACACCACATCTGAAGCACCTTTACAGTGAAAAAAGGAGCTGTAGTTTCTGTTAAAAATATATGAAGGCGTAAACAGTTTTGATTCATGACCCAGAGCTGCGTGATAGCCCAATTTTGAAGTTTTCATATGTCGGTCAGGATAAGGGGTCCTGACTCTACATTCACTTCCAGATTCCGCTGCCATGGCCTCAGTGAGGCCGCGAGCCTCAGCAGAAACTGTGTCTCATTCAATATCCAGCAAGATAAAAGCATTCATGATCAGAATAAAATGTGTTATTTAAGTAAAATATATTCAGTGGTGGAAAGCGTTAAAATAAATTGAGCGTTCTTGAACCATAAACATCCTGGAAAAGTGTCTTAAAGAACACATCATTTTTTAAAAGTGACTAGCTGAGACTCTTCAGAAAATAGGGGTTATTTCCCAATATTGTGGACAAAAAAGTATATAGTTTGGATGCACTTAGACAGGCAAGGAATGAAAAATAAGTGTTGGTATCAAATATTCATTGGGATATGTATGCAAAGAGTTCTTTTGCAGCAAAGTAATATTGTAATTCCCCTCCTGTGACTACTCAAAATATAAAATTGTGCAGCAATTCCAGGAGAAGCTCTTGTCTAATAAATAGACAGTGCCTGTGCTCACCTTTGTAAGGGCACCCGATGGTGGTGCTTCAGTTTTCGTCCCCGAGCTGTCATAAAAACGTATTTCAAACCTTTCGGGGCTGAACTGTTCAAAGGCACCTAACATCTAAATGCAAAAGTACTTAAAAATTATCTTCAGTGATAATGAAATCTCAAGCACAAGTTCAAAAAATATCTGCAGAAGTTTTCAGCAAGTTCATTTCACAAATTCCACATATATCCACAGAAACACAGTAGCTATGATTGTACTCAATGGAATATTAAAAGTGTATTGTCCTTTATGTGTTTAAAACCTGTCACTTTAAAGATGCTGTTTGACATATTCTTAAAAAGGTTTATGCACACGTTTTGTGTGTGCACACTTGTGCATGGGTGCACGCTTGCGCGTGTGTGTGGCATTTGTTCAGAATAGAATCTTTAGTTACTTTACTTTCTCTGGTTGCCTATGACCATTTTTTTCTAGCCACTTCACTACCCCTCCCTTTTGCTTTTGATAATTATAGCATCTAATATATAGAAATAAATTATATTTTACCCCAGCTGGTGTGGCTCAGTGGATTGAGCACTAGCCTGTGAACCAAAGGGTAGCTGGTTCAATTCCCAGTCAGGACATATGCCTGGGTTACAAGGCTGGGTCCCTGTTTGGGACACATGAGGGGCAGCCATACATTGATGTTTCTTTCCCTCTCTTTCTCCTTCTCTTCCCTTCTCCCTAAAAAAATAAGCAAATAAAATCTTTAAAAAAGAAATAAATTATATTTTAAATGTATATTCTATCTTATGTTATATTTTAATATTACTTAATATTATAATTTAAAGTCAAATTGGGTTTCGTCTCTGGTAGATGCAATATTTACTCCCTTTTACAATGGACTACTGCCCGCATCCCTAACCTGCTCAGTGTGTGTGGTGGCTGCTGATGACTCGCAGTCCCTGCATTTCTGGTGAAAATTCTCCTGGGATGAATGGCTACATCTCACTCTGGAAGGGGTGGCCCTCATTTGCATGGGAAGCCAGGGCCTACCTCAGGTGGGTGTACAGAAGGCTGTCCCTCTCACCTAAGAGCAGGGACGGCGATGCGGCAAACTTGACATTCCAGAATGGGTCACCAAGGAGGCCAGGGCGAGGCTTACTCTGAGACGCTTTTGCTCAGGCCCTGCCCTATTTCTATCCCACTGCTTTCCTTCCCTCATGTATGTACACGTGTGTGTGCACACACACACATGTACACACATCTTCTTTTTTGAGTAGCAGGGCCTTAATAAATGACTTACAAGCGAATTCCTGTCTCAGCCCCTGTTTCTGGAAAAACTAACCTTTGCGCAATTCTTCAGTGAAACTATTTATATCTACGCGTATTTATCAGAACTTACGAGACAGTATTCTTAGACCAACAGCTGCATAAGTGATGTGCTAAATGATGGCAAAGTTGACAGAACAATTCTACTCCCTACCTGGGGTATTTTTGGATTGGGTGGATTTAGACAACTTATGCATGTGTAGTATTTTGTAACCTTGAAAACAATAAATAAGGAGGGAAAATTTGTGTTCACAGTTTTTAACATGAAATAAAATTGTTTTGTGGAATCTCGGATGCCTCCTGATGTGTACTCTTCGGATGATGCATCGCCCATTCTTGGTGGGTCCAAAATTTATTTTTCTCTAGGCGTTCAGACTGTTTTCCAAATCTTGTATCACTCACTACAAAATTATTTCCTCTGAGTAGTCAGCTGGTGATATAGAGGAAAAATGAGATGATATACATGCCTTTATGAACAGATTCTAGAACCTGATATTCAGAAGTACAGTTCATCAGTTCACTTTCATTTCAAGTTAATGAGACTGTGCATGCAATAATTACTTTAATTCAGGTCTCTCTTTGCCATTACTCCAAGCTAATTTAAATATATGGATTACTTTTCTCTCCATTCTGAGGCAGTGGGAAATGTGGACCCTGTCCTTTAAGAAGCACTTGAAGTCTCCTCTCTCAAAACATATCAATTTATCTAAACATGTGTCAGTGGAATTTTAATTGACCACACTGGCCTTTTGTTTTGTAGAATCTGCTTCTTAAGAATGATTATGAGACTAGCTTCCTGCCAAGCTCTCCTTTCAGACAGAGGGGTTCAGCCATGGGGGTGCTGGACCCTCATCACTAGATTGTGTTTTTATCCCCTCCTATATTTAGGGATAAAATTAACCAACAAATACTATTATAAAATCTATATTTGAATTTTATTCTTTAAAACATTGCATAATGAATAGTTCTTGCCAGGGGAACATGTATAGCCCTGTGAAGCAGGTGGGCCAGGAATGTTGGGTCTGGTCATCAGACATGATACTTTGGAAGTTTGAAGTCTCCAAACTGTTGGTAATGTTTGAACTAATTTCTGCTTTAGTCAGACTGTGTCAACCAATAGTGTCCCTGTGACTGAGGCATTCCCTCAACAGTTCATGTAGGCATGTGCGTATATACATTTGTATGAATGTCCATGTATCTGCATGTATTTGTTTTCAGGGACTCTTATTTTCAAGGTTGATTTTTTCTGTGATGTTAGAGGAAATGCCAAGCATGGTAACTCTCCTTTGGGCAGGGCAATTAACAAGGAAATAAAAGTAGCCACTGATCAACTGTTAAACTATAATTATTTTTAAAAGCCTATAGAAAACAATTGATATGGACTCAATGCGATGGTTCCTCAAAGCAATGTGTTAGGTTTTATAAAAAGTTAACTATGAAAAGGATCTTCAGCAGTCAAATTATTTCAATAAGCTCTTGGATTAATGAAGTTAAACAGTGTATAGAGGGCACTTTACTTCAGGAGCACACAGCACACAACTTCCACAACATTTTAGTGTAAATAGCGGGGCGATGCCACACCTGCTAAACTCTGTAAATGTAGAAATGCTCTTATAAGAATTGCGTAGAAGGAGAATTTGGGAATCACAGGTAGATAAGTAGATTTTTTTAAAAAGATATAAATTGAACTTGTGTATAAGTTTATATAATACCACCCTATTAAGCCTTTTTAAAATTTAAGGCTTGATATGAAATAAGCAAAAAAAAAAAAAAAAAGGTAAATGGATAAAATAAAGCCACAGAAAGCAATGTTTTCATTTTTAAGAATTTCACATTTTATTCATTAATGGTCACTTGTAAAATTACATTATATCAAGTTACTTTGAACTTTTGTATCAAAAAGGAGATAGTTCCCTGATTTGGAAATGTCATCTTCCAAATGAAAATTAGGTTCCTTCTTTATAATGCCCTTGAGAAAACTTAGAGCTAGATTTAATGTTCAATCACATTAACTTTATTTGCTTACACAGGGATGTCCAACCTTTTGGCATCTCTGGGCCACACTGGAAGAATAAGAGTTGTCTTGGGCTGCACATTAAATACACAAACACTAACAAAAACAAAAAAATATCTCATCATGTTTGTTTCTTCTAAAAAGATTTCATTTATTTATCTTTAGAGGGGAAGGAGAGAGGGAGAGAAACATCAATGTATGGTTGCCTCTAGTGCATCCCCTGCTGGGAACTGGCCTACATGGAACTGGCCTGCAACCCAGGCATGTGCCCTGACTGGAAATCGAACCACAATCCTCTGGTTCACAGGCGTGCACTCAGTCCACTGAGCTACACCAGCCAGGGCCTCATCATGTTCTAAGTAAATTTACAACTTTGGGTTGGGCCACATTCACAGCCATCCTGGGCTGCATGGGGCCCACAGGCTGCGGGTTAGACACTCTGGATTAGGTGGTGACTGCATTTGACTTTTCTTCTACAATTTGGATTCTACTTTTTCATGTGTGTGCATGGGGGGGCGTGTAACACTCTTGTTACATACATTTCCAGTGTGAGATGCTTCAAATCTACCTCCTCATGGGTGTTAAATATATACATTTGTAATTCAAGAACAAGGAATTGGAGATTTTGTCTACATCATCACACAATTATTTTAGTCTTAATATTATTTAATGTTTGCCATACATTTTGGCAGTAGAAATGGTTTCTTAAGGAGCAAGCCAGTTACAATGCTCTAGACAGAACTGAATATCCCTGAAGCTGGGATTCCCAACATGTGTTCCTCCATAACTGCTCCTTGCAGAAACTGTTAAGACAGATAACTGGTTAAAGCAATAATGAAAATAGTGCATTGAGTGATTACAGTATGCAGATAAATGAAATGAATGACCGTAATGTCACAAGTGACGGGAGGGAGGAATTGGAAATACTCTGTTATAAGGTACCTGTACTACAGGTGGAAAGTGGAGTACTTTTGGAACTAGACCTGGGGTATTTTAATAAATGTATATTGTAAACTCTGAGGAAACCACATATGTCTTTTAACGAAGCACAGTGATAAAGGGGATCAATTCTCTAAAAAGGCACAAGAATGTAACAGAACATCAAAATACATGAGGCAAAACTGGTAGAACCAAAAGGAGAAATGGGCATAGCCACATTAGAGCTGGAGTCTTCAGCACCGTTCTGTTAGTAACTGATAGACCGAGAAGGCAGAAAATCAGTAAAGATACAGATGACCTGAAGACCACTGTCAGTCACCGTGACCCAGTTCCAACATCAGCAGAGACACATTCTTCTCACACTCCCAGGGCACACTCACCAAGGGAGAGCACATTGGGGGCCATAAAAGACTCCTTAACAAATTTAAAATAATCTACATCATACAAAATATATTTTCAGACCAGAATGGAATTGCACTAGAAATCGATAACTAAAAGTGGCTGGGAATTCCCTTAGGTATTTGGAAATTAACCAACTTATTTCTGATAAACCATGAGACAAAGAAGAATTTTCAAGACAAAGCAAAAAATATTTTGAACCTAATGAAAATGCAAGTTATATTTGCTATCTGCCAGAGGGCCCATCTAGTAAGAGCTTTTGGGGGCATTAATTTTTGTAATTGCTTAAGAATATTATCTGAATTGTTTTTTATTATAAACTGTTAATCTCTGCTATTTATGGTAAGCTTAATTTTTTCATATATATTAAGATTACTGATATATTTTATCCTGTCTGTTTTCACTTGATCAAATTTTCTCTGCTTCTTTTATTTTACACTTCTTGCCTTCCTGGATTTATCACATTTTCATTATTTCCTTCCATTTATCGCTTTTTAGTATTGCACATAATAGTGATAGAGTATATTATATGATATAATATAACAATGTAAATATAATATAGATTATGTAATATATTTTAATTCCTAGGATAAAAATTAACGTAAGAGGTCCATAATAACATATTCTCATTCCACGGTGCTAGTCTTCCCGATTTAGCCTTTTTCAGATTTCAGGAAGATAACACAGCACGTAGAACCTGTTACATATTGTCTCCCATCCAAGTACTAACCAGGCCCGACCCTGCTTAGCTTCCGAGATCAGCCAAGATCGGGCGTGTTCAGGGTGGTATGGTGGTAGACAAACTTATTACATGTTTGTTTTGGTTCTTCTACATCTGTCTTCTGTGTTCACACTTATTAATATTTACCTCTGTTTTGAACTTAAACTCCCAAATGTAGTAATCACTATTTTTACATTTCATTTAGATTCAGCAATAGATTGCCTATTGCTTTGCTTACCATTCCTTCTTGCATCCATGCCCTGCTTGTGCGGTCTTCTTCTGTGCCGAGGAAAATGTTTCCTATTTCTTTAGTTAATCTGTGATTGGTAAGCACTCTCCATCTTTGTAAGTCTGAACATGTTTTCTGTTTCACCTTCACTCTTGAATAATAGTTCAGTTATGCATAGAATTCTAGCTTTATACTTTCTCTAAATGCTTTACAGAGAGTATATTTGGTTTTCATTTTTGCTGAAGAAATATCTTTTGATTCATGATCTTTCTTTTATAGGAGTTTGAGTTTTTCCTCCAATAACTTTTAATGTTTTCTTGCATTCTTTGAGCTCATTTCCTTGCATTTTCAATTTGAAAGACTATAGTTTTTATGTCTAGACTTGCTATTTGGTATTTCTTAGGATATGCCTAAATGCTTCTATTCTTACTTTTGATCATCTTTAAAAAAATATCTCTATCTGAAAGTCTCATTCAGATTGTGTTATTACTTCAAGAGCTTAGAATCCTTGTGTTTAAAAGGTTTGTTACCTCTCTCTTAATGGCCTCTTTGGGTATTCTTTTGGGAGCTGGGTCATCTCACTGGGTGCATCAGTCCAACATGTTGCTCCTTACTGTTACTCCTGCACTGATTCTGCAACTCTCAGCACAAGTTTGCTGGTATGACCTCATGGTTAATGAAATCCTGTGTAAGCACTATTACCCTACTGTCATGACCACCACCATTAGTGCAAGACATAGAGCTTTCTGGTCCCCCTTCTTATAATGCAATGCATGGCATCAGTTATAAGGAGATCCCTCTGGCAGCTTATACTTTCCAAATGTATGTTATCATTAATGGGAGCTGTAACAAACATGGAAACCTGGAAATGTTTTCCTTCACTGAGATATTTTCCATTATATGGAAATCATAAGAGTGTTTGGGGCTTGTGGAGTTATAATATGTAATGAATATATTTTCAATGTCACATTTTTCTTTCCTCAAAACACATGTGGAATCCCTTGAAGTTTCCTAGGTCATGAAGCTTTCAAGTATCATCTACTGTACTCAATTCAGGACTAGTACTATCCTTTGAAACTTTGACTCTCTTAACTGAATTTAGCCTCATTCTCAGAGGCTGCAGAGAACTCTTAGCAAATGGACATTTGGGCTACTAGCCCTGAAAATCTCAGGTCAAAATATGTGCCTATGTGACTCAGAGCAACTTTTTACACAGTTGGAATTCTTCCCTCCAAATTCTCTTCAAACTCTATATGTGTATTGGGATGCAAGTAAGGATTATTTTGAGGAATCCCCAAGGGCCAAAAATATTCAAATATGTGCCTGATATCCCCCTATATATGAGCAAAAGACATTTTTTCTCTTAAATTTTGCTCAGAATCTCTTCATGGAGGTAGATGGAGGCAGAGATCACTTTAGGGCTTATGTAATGGCCATCATGAAAATAAGTATTGCCCCCATCACATGTGTCCAGGGTACAAGGTTCTCACACCTTTTTCAGACATGCCTCAGTGGGATTTCATGTAATATGTGCATTTCATTTTCTTTAGTAGCCACTTCAAATGAGAGAGTCATTAGGGCAAAAACTCAAAATCATTCATTTGCAAAAATGTTTCACTATTCCTCTACTGTGTACTCATAGTAATTTTTGGAGAGGAAAATAAAGTAAAATAAAAAAGAAACTTATAATGGATATTTTTAACAAGATTTTTGCTACCATGGTTCAACTGTTAATTTGGTTTCACACATTTCTTTTAGCTCTTATTAGCCTTAGTGGTGAAACTTATAAAGTGGAATGAGTAACCTAATTTACCATTAATAGAGCTATGTTACAGACTGTGGTTCAATTCAGACAGGCATCATAACCAAGAGCAAAAATGTGATTGTAATAGTTTTTGTAAGGAAGAAACAGGTCCTATAAAAGACAGAAATATAAAAAAGAATCATCAGTGAGTATGGATACTTCCATTAAAGTCTTGAAAGAAAATATGGCAGCTTGCATTCATTAATTTTTTTCAACAAACATTTATTAAGTGTCTACTATAGACCAGTTCCTGTTTTGGACACTGGTGAAGCGGAAGAGAGAAAAATAGGTAAGAATCTGTTGGCTGGGACTTAGGTTCTAGCATTAGGGAAAATAATAGAACAGTAACTAAAAATATATAGATTATGAAAGAGGCTATGGAGAAAAATAAATGAAGGAAGTGAGGAGTGTGTGATGCCATGACTTTGCAGTGGACGCTTGAAACATTGGGCAGGTGATATTTGAGTGGAGATGGGTTGGGGTGAGGGGAGTGCATCTGGGGTCTATCAGGTGGGAGAACATTCCACAGAAGAAATAAGAGCAAGGGCAGGAACTTGGCTACAGTGTTTTACAAACCACGTGGAGAATATTGTGACCACAGGGGCCTGAGTGAGGAACAAGGAAACAAACTCAAATGTAGACCAGAGAGGGATTCTTTCAATGTCTGAGAGTTGTTTCTAACAGGCACATAGAGGAATGGGGAAAATAGTTTTAGACTTGTTTGAATGGGGAAAAAATTCAGGTTATGATTACTACAATAGCTTTATTCATCTGTTTTGTGTACTCACAACTGTATTATTATAGTATAAATACTTCTCATTAAAAATACAAATTCATCCTATGGTGGAAGCTAGCCTCATCTTAACCTACCAGTCCAATTTCTTCTTGTTATCTGCATGATACTCTAGTGTCTAATCTCAGTGAATTCCCGCCATTCTCCACATTAGCTAAGTTCTCCCTGGCTCTAATATTTTCATGAAGAACTACCTTTGTCTAGGAGACTTTCCCATTCTCCCTCACTTTAACTCAGATACTGTTCTCCCTTAAGAGATTAAATATGTACAGAGTCCCTCTTCAGTCTTCCTTCTCTGCAGAATTGGAGAGCATGCCTTCATGTGCTACTGGATGACCCTGTGCCTGACACCTTTATCTCTTCATTCACACTGTACAATAAGTATAGGTTTGCTTGCCAGCATCTCTTTCTGCTTTAGGTTTCTTGAATGCAGAGGCTGTCTTTTTTATACATACCTCTTTTATATCCAGCCCAAGCCTTGGCACAAGAATTTGTGAATATACAAAAGTTTACTTGGCCTTAAAAAAAGATGATTACCATGATTGCTTTTACTTGAAGATTATACTAATCTTACTTTGTAGTGAAGTTTTCCACCCTGAATGTGAGAACAATATAATATTAAATGCTTTAAGTTTGCTTCACTAGCATTAGAAAAAATTATATGCAGAAAGGGGAAGTCTAACTACTGATAAAAATCTTCAGATGCATCACTAAGAGTGGAGTAAATTGCTGTTGGTAGACATAGTTTCACTTTTTGACACATGTATTGCAGAGTAAAAATAATCCACTTGAAAAGCAGATTAGGCAGTTGATTAGCTTCTATTATGATAACAGTATTTCTTGTGTATTCAAAATATGTCCTATGTTCTACTAAATACTCACACTTCCAAATTCCCAACACTGTCTTTGTTTGAAGTACATGAGTTTTTTTTTTAAATATATAATAAGGATCTTAAAAAAATGGCATCAGGAGAAAAATAAAGTAGCTATGATACTGTGATATTTTCATTAATAATTAAAATGGTTCATGCAATACTTACCCACTTCACTTTATATATGTATTTGATGTATTTACACACACATATATATAAAATGTAAATTTAAATGTATATATTATGTTTCACTCACTTTCTTTCCTGCTGGCTTATTCGTGTTTTTCCCCCTCTGTGAAAGCACTTACTGAGTAAATTCAGTTTTGAACTTAAAACCATAGATTACTTTCCACTCTGTTTTAGCTGAGCTAATAGTAATATTTGTAATAACTCACATGAAGTGTTATTCAAATATTTTTGCAGTTTATTTATAGAGGTATGAAGACAGTGACTAGTTTCTTAATGCCAGCTATGAAAACAGCAGGACATAATTAAGAATAGCATGTAGGTAAATATTCCTAAAGTCATCTCTAAATGATGAACCTCTAAAAGCCTTACATGGATCTTGTACCTGTCACCCAAATTATTGCTTAATGTCACCTGCAATGCTTAACGGGTCTGTTTTCAAAACATTCAAAGCATTACTGAATAGATGGAAGTGCTTATTGCACATCTATTTTGCTCCCTTACAGTAAAATTATAGCAAGGAAACCCACCTGGGCAGCTTTGGAGACTTTATTTGGATCTCTTTGTGTACTCAAGATTGAGTCTGCTAAGCAAATACAAACCACCATCAAAAGAACTATCGTAACAATTACTCATGGCTAATGCAGCCCACACCACACACCTAGAAGCCAGCTCCACACAGATGTCTGTACGTGTCTAAAAGTATGTCATCCTCAGTCCTGGGGAGTCATTAGGTACAACAACTGAATCTCATCTGGGCATGAAAAGATACCCGCTCTAAACTCATCAGGACAGATAAATTTAAAAGATTGACATTACAATGTGTTGATGAATGCATAAATCTGAAAGCATGCTCATATATCACTGGTAGAAGTATAAATAGGTAAAAATGCTTTGGAATAAATGCTTAGCCGTTTCTACTAAAGCTAAATGTATAAATTCTCTTTGACCCATGAATTCCACTCCTGGGCATATAACCAAGGAAAACTGCATGCTTACGTATACCAATAAATGTACAAGAATGTTTGTAGATGCTTTAATCATAATAACTAAAGGCAATAAAATATTCCATATACCCATTGACAGCAGAATGGGTGAATAAATTGTGACAGATTGATATAATAGAATATCACAAAACAATGAAGAAAATAGACTCCTGATATGCTCAAGAACATGGATACATTTCACAGATATAATATTCAGTGAAAGAAATCAAGCATAAAAACAATATATCCTATATGATTCTGTTTATACAAAGTTCAAAAGCAAGCAAAAATAATAAAATTTAGAATAGTAATTACCCTTGAGACATACTTCTGGGGAGGGAGTATGAAGAAGCCTTTGTGGAGCTTGTAAATAATCTACATCTTGATTTGTACCACACAATCATATGGATGGCATTCTGTGGGAAAGGCCTGTATAGACTTAAGATTTGCATATTTTGTTGTAATGTGAGCTTTAGGTCATGTTCAGAATATAACCACATCAATCTGTTTTAGAACCTAGAACTCCCTTCTCTGCTGGAAGTAGAAAAAGATCTCTGGACTGTAAAACAGACCAATGTTGTTTATAGGATGATTGTACCCAGACTTATGACCATGGCATCTAGAGTCTAATGGGATCAGCTGATCAGGAGGGGCCAGAAAACAAGAAGCAGAGTAGGGAGAAAATCCACCTGAACAGTAGGAGAACAGAAACCAAATGTTAAGCTAAGGAATAGCAATAGAGAATAGACAAAAGGGAGACTATTCAAGGAGATTTACCTCTGGACATGGGAAGAGGGAAATTCAAACTATGTAGTACCTGAACGCAGTGGAGAAAGGATCAGGAAGGCTCAGTGAATTTCAACACAAGACTTCTCACCCCGTCTTTTGGATAGAGAGGAGCTATAATCTCCCCTGGTTCGCTTCTACTCTAGACTTTCTGAAGTTTGGAGGCAGGCTCTCTGACCTGCTCCTTGAGGGTATACTCAGCACCACTGAAAAAAATATTCTGTATATTGAGAATTTATAATGTGCCAGATAAGTAATCATCATGGCATCAAGAGCTCAGCACTTACCTCAAATCTTTCTCAGTTTTTGCAGCTTGAGTTACCCTAGTCGGTCACTGGGGTTAGAGGGTGAGATATTAAGGGGATGCATGAAAGCTGAGCTGTTGTTGGGAATATAACTGTGAATCTAAACAGGTTCTGTTATAAACAGCACAAGATACTCATATCAAGTGTTATGTCCTAGTCAATATTGAGTCTGTTCATTAAATGTGGGCCATGATTAAAGCAACCAATCCCTTTTCTTACCTCTGGAGTGACTTTACATGTGACATAGCATGGCAGAGTCCAGCTTTACAACTACTAGTCAAGTATAATTGTTAATGAAACCCATTTTGTTCTCAAAATATCTGGGTTTGGGTGATAAAATGTGTGGTCATCCTACCTACCCTGTAGGTCACCCTATATTCTTCACATGTACAAATACATCATTTTAATGTTACTGTGTAATATTGCAATGTATTGCTTTTCTGTCTCTTCTTTCAGTGACAGTTTCATCTTTGTTCTTGCCATGTGTTCAGTATTTGCTGATTGAATATGTGAATCCTTAATAAAAATGATTATTTCTATGGATTACTTCTGTAATTTGAAGTGGAAAGTGAATGTGGGCCATTAATATGCGAGAGGATTGCAATGACACATCACAAAGTGGCCAGTGGTTACGAAGGTGCAGAAAAGCAGGTGACTACCCTGAGCATGCAGAAGAAGCATTTATTAGCTAAAATAGACCCTAATTTAGGAAATATAATATCTCTTGGATACTTCAAATTATGCTAGGTAAAATTGATGATCAATCCATAGTCATTTATCTATCTCTTTTAAAAAAATAGATAATTGCACCATCAAGTTCAGGTCAAGTAGCTTGTTAAGTTGAGTTTATCCAGGATGTGGAAGAAGCGAAAACCATCCATCACTTAAAGCTATTTTAAGAAAGTTAAGCCCTCACTGCAAGTATGTGCTTCGTCAGCATGACTGTTTACTTTTCTTAACATTTTTAGCTTCAAAGACTCTTCTTTTAATTGAAGCCCAATATGTGTTTATTGCTGACACATGTTAAAAATCTTGCTTATACAGTACATAGATCTCTCTCCAAAGCCAATAGTTCTGCATTGTTTGTTTCTTAATTAGCACAGACACTATATGAAAAATGCAAGAGACATCTGGTAGGTGGAATGCCTATGAGTTTTAATTGATTCTTTTTTTTTTTGTCCTGGGAAGTTCAGAGGCACTGATGGTTTTGGCTTATTTTGATAATTCCTTTAATGAGCACATTTTCCAGGTGCATTAACATAATACTGATTTGGAAATATTTTTAGTAAATTCTGGATTCACCTCATACGCCTTGGTCCAGAGTTGAGCAGCAGGAGTTTGTATAGTCTTGTTTGGAATGACCTAGAGTTTGAGATGAAGTCACATGATATCATAAATTCCCTGATATCAGACTTGTATAAGCTACATAGTCTGGAGAATTCATTCAAAAAATGTTCAGTTGACTAAGAAGCCTTTTTAAAAAGTTTTAGCTAATCTTAGGCAGAGCTTAAGGTATAAACTGAAAATCACCTATAGGCCTTTTAAAAATTAGGATATGGTTATTCCTGTGTTCTAGCCACTACCTGACAATTAGTTGCATATGTACTAACTATATGTGTGGTTTCATACAATGCCATCCTTATCTCTCCCCCACCCTACACACACTTTGTATGTGTGTGTACAACCCTATGCTAGCATCACACACTGACTAGTCATTTACTTTCTGTTTTACCTACTAAGAAGTCCACCATCTGAAATCAAGACCATTCCAACATTCATCTTTGTATTTTCTGGCATACCAAAGGAGCTCAGTAAGTACTTGATGAATGAATAAAATCTTGGGCAAGCTAGGATAAGCTTATGTCCTCATCTATGGAGTGGAGATAATGGAATCTAATCCATATTGCATTTGTGAAGCAAATACCTCACACAAAATATTTAGTTCTATGTCTATAGTGTATAATGCACATCAGAGAACTGTTCTATTTTGAAATAAATTAATATGCTTTTCTTTTGGCATTTTGTTTTATATGTGTTTCCCTGGATTTAGCCAGAAATATCCATGGCCTTGGTAGGGTCTAGGGTTGTGATAGCTGGAATGCAAAGGGGAAAGATAGCTGGCCATTTAGTTAAAAGAAGGTTTTGGTTGGAGGGTGGGGAGAGGTAACAGTACCTTTGTACATAGTCAAGAATAAATACATGAATTCCTTCCCAATGTGTGACCAGTGTCAGTGAGAGGGGACATTGATACATATTGGAAGTTACCTCTACTCCAGTTACAGCAACTATCTGATTTACCCAAATCCTCTCAATTGGCCATCACAACAGACTCTGTGGTTAAAATTATTATCTACATTTAACGAAGAATTGCACTAAGGCGAGAGATGAACTCAAATCAAGTGCTGGTGACTGGTATTGGAAACATAGTTATCTGAGGATTACATTCCTTAGAGATCCAGTAGGCTGAGATAGAAGAAATGGGATGCTCCAGGCAGAGGAAAGCACTGAAGATTCCGTCAAGAACCCAAGAGATATGTCTGTGAATTGTATTTTCTAGATTCTGTTCTCTACAATCTATAAGTCAAAGCAAAATAGAGTTTGACAGGTGTTCACTAATTTTTTTAATTTTAATTTTTTATTGTTTTTCAAGTACAGTTGTCTCCGTTTTCCTGCCACCACTTTCCCCCACCTCCCACCCTCAATTCCACCCCCGTTTGGCTTTGTCTGTGGTACTTTGCACATGTTCCTTGATGTTTCTTCCTAATTTGATCTAACTCCCTGGTCTTATTCATGTCAGTGATGAACTTGTCAGTGGAAATTTCTTTTCCATCTTTTCTTCAAATGCTTTCTCTTCCCTCACCAAAAAAACTTTCCTATCTCTTAATCCAAAGCCCAATGATAATCAAATTATAGCTGCCATTTGCTTAGTAATTTTACATAGCAGCAACCATTCCTCTAAATGCCAACCTATAAGGTAAAATTATCATCAGATGAGTAAAACTTACAGACAAACTAAAGCTCAGGGTTATTAAGTGGTTTACTCAAGGTCAAAGTCAACAGGGGCAGGCTCCTCTTTCTGACTTTAAACTCACTTCCCATTACTTTGTGCATCATCTGATGTTGAAATCATTCAACACAGTGTAAAGCCAGAGCAACCAGTCAGTAAGCAAACAAACAGAACTGAAGCTGGGCTGTCTTAGGGCAGCGAGTAAGGACATACGCAGAAGTACACGGAGTTGAGACAGAAAGAGCACAGGTTTGAGAAGCCTCCTGCTTACCTCTCATTTCACCTCTTACGGTTGCCACAAATCATCCCTCCTCCACAGAGAGACTTGCTTTTAGCCTCTAGAATATGTGTCCTCTACTATTTTTATTTTACATTTGTTTTCTTTCCTATTTATTTGTTTTTACATCCTTTCAACTATTTGTCACCTTCCATTTTATATCCTACATGTGAGTGAAATCATATGGTTCTTAACTTTTTCTGTCTCAAAATGTATTTTCCTTATATCCTTGACTGATAACCAGGTTAGTTCCTTCCAATAGGAAGCTCACAGGAGAGATCAGAATACAGAAGGAAAAATTAAGAACAGTCAAAACAATACCTTCCTGCTTCTGGCATCAGTAGGGTAGCAGTGACTAGCAATTCTAGAAAGATCATGGGAAAGCAATGTTCCTGGACTCTAGTAGCCCAAGCAGAAGCAGGACTTTTCTGCTGGATCTTTAAAAAGGTGTCTTTAGGTCCACAGCAATAAGTGAAGACCTTTAGACCCTAAACCAGAGGTAGCAGTGCTTCTGATGTCCAGGAGTTCTTTAATTATTTCTTTTTCTAGTCCTTTTTCTTACTTTTATGCCGTAACTCTTGCAGGACCAAGCCTGTGTGTGTGTGTGTGTGTGTGTGTGTGTGTGTGTGTAAACACACACAAAGAGAAAGAGAGAAAGAAGGAGTTCTGCATACTTGGTTCTGACTAACATACTATAGATATATTGCTCTGCGGCCAATTTTAAGACTTTTAAAATAAGACTTAAATATCACTTAATCGAAATAGAATTTATTAATGTCTGATATTTATTATGATTCGTGACTAAGCTCAATCTTCTCCATCACGTGTTGCCCAAGTATCCGGGTTAACAGAAGCCTTTTAGATCTTTATATCCACCTCTGTGCTGAAAATCATTGTCTGTTTCAAGTTTTTCAAATAATTTATAAAGAAATTACTTCCATTGATTTCTTACGCATTGTTGGTCCACAAACAGCCACGCTTGCTCAGCAATGCAATCCATAATATTCACTTGGCTGCACTGGAAAACAAAAGGTTGTCTCCTTTGTTCCTTGATCATGCTCCTTGTTAATGAGCCACGTACACTTTCAGGGGATAAAGAATTGTGCTGTTAGATCAGCATCTTTTTAAAGGCACATCTACACAGACCTGAGGTTCTTCCTCAAGTAAATTGGCCTTATAAAGAAATTGAGATGTTCTAGTTTCTTTTCCTTCAAAATGTATCTTTTGTGCTTGTAAAGAAAACAAAAACTGTTTCTCTCTCCCTGTGTCTCTGCCTCTCTCTCTCTCTCTCACATACACATACACACACACACCTTTACACAAGGCTTTCTTGTGCTTAGTTTTCCTGATTTTATTTACATCAATATACATTTGGAGTTCAATTCTAATAAGATTAGAACAAGGTGTGAGTAGAACCTAAGATAGCAAATTTTGCAGTAATCTTCTCATTAATAGAATCCAATCCCTGCACATGTCTTAGAAATAAAGCTTGTATGACAGCAAAAGAAAAAAGCAACTCATTTCTTTTCAGCCTAATCGACTTAGGGAAGGCAATAATCCTTCGTTAATTTCTTCCATCAGAGCAAGCATATGTTGTAAAGAATCACTCTTAGAACAAAAGCAAGCTGCATTAAGTGCCAAGAAATAATGCAAACAACACTTTGCATTCTGAGTCTATCAGATTTTGAAGGTTCAAAGAAAAGACTTTTTTTAATGGCATACGTGAATGCTTTCTAAACAGAAACCATGAATTCATAAGGTTGATTGCAACCTAACTGATTCAGATTAGTTCAGTGTGATACTGATTCTTCCTTCACACACTCTGTTGTTTAAAAGTTGCAATACAAGTCAAAGCAATTGGGTTGCAAAATAACCATTTTGAGGAAAAGTTTATTTGTTTAAAGTGATACACGTTATCTTATAGTGTACAAGCTGACTTCTACTGCAAAGAAAACTATTCCAATACATAGTACCCTTATTTTAATCTGTCCAGGCTGCTATACCAAAAATAATGCTCTCGACTAGGTGACTGAAACAAGAAGCATTTGTTTCTCGTAGGCTTGGAAGCTGGGAAGTTCAAGGTGAAAGTGCTGGCACACAAGGTGTCTGGTGATAGCCTACTTCCTGGTGCACAGACAGGCATCTTCCTGTTGTAGCCTCACATGAAGAGAGGAGCAAGGAGCTCTCAAGGGTCTCTTTCAGAAGGACATCAGTCCACTTCATGAGGACCCCACCCTCAAGGCCTAATCACCTCTGAAGACCCCACCTCCAAATGCCATTACATTGGAGATTAGGTTTCAACTTACAAATTTTGGGGGCGGGGGACACAAACATTCAGTCTGTAGCAGCCTTGAAGCAAGAAACATGTATAGAGACCAGGGGTCAGCCAATTAAGGCTCATGCAGCTCAAGAGCATTCTTTGGTTTTCACAATTTTAATGGATTATAAATGAATGAAGAATATGAGGCAGAGAAGGCATGTGTTTCATAAAGCCTTTTTAAGGAAAAGTCCATTCACCTCTGATACAGATCATGCTTTTGTTGGTCAGAAAACCGACATTGGGCTCAACAGTATAGTTCTTTGGTCTTTGTTAGGCTCGGACACATGTCTCTGGTCTGTTGCCTCTTAGTTAAGTGATTCTGCTTCTGGAGATGACTGGTTGTTGGGAGTAACTTGGCCACCTGTCTCTTATCCAACAAGCAACTCAGGCTTGTACACGTGGTGGCTGGCAGAATCTGATAGGAAGTACCCAAGTGCAAAAGGACTCTCCAGGCCTATGTTTGAGCTGCAGTATCAGTTTCTTCATAATATGTCAAACTAAGTCACAAGACCAAAGAGACAGGGCAGAGAAGATATGTAGCTGTTTTTGCAAACTTCCAAACACAGAAACCAAAGGCTTCAGGAGCAGAGAGACTTTGGCTGGAACTGCAATGAGGAAGAGGGGCGCTATCAGCCACCTGCACTGTAGACCCCGCCCTCAGGCCTCAGACTCTCTTGTTTTGATTTTGTTTTTCTTTCTCTATCTCTGCGCCTCTTGCTCCTTCACCTCTGGTATGGTCCTCATGCCTGCCCCATTTTTAGCCTTCTGAGATCCAGCTTTCTTTGCTTCTCTTTGCATAGATGCCAGACATGTCTGTCCCCATCTGGGCATCATGAGCTCTTATAGTGTCTCTGGGGGAATTAGGAAAAGTTTGCCTCTTCTCATACAAACAGCTGGCAGTGGAAGCTCAGGCTGGATTTCAGGTAAGACCACTGCATGGGGTAAACCTACTGAGTCCTTTTCAGGAGCAGTGGTCCCAGCCTGCTTCCAGCTCTCTGTGTCTCCTCATTTGGATTATCAACTGATACTGACTCCAAGAGAGAACCTGATTGTGTCTTGTTTCACGTAGCTAATCCTTGTCAAATTATTTGGAGTTTAGAGAGTGGTGAGTGGCATCCTGTGCCCGACACCCACCCTGGAAGAGAAGCAGGACTGGTCAAATTTTTAACAGAGAACATGGAGAAGAATTGATTATAAAAGAATGTCTTGGGCTCATAAGTATATTTTGTACTGGATATTGGAAAAAGTCTGAGCTTTATATGTACCTAGAAATTATAGTAAATAACACAAGGCTTTATTCCTATCTCTGTTGTTTATTTTATCCATCATATAAAGATAACACAGATCACACCTAGCCTATATTAAAGCATATTAATAAAAACATTTTGCTTCTATAAGTTTTTTTGATGGGTACCTGAATATTAATGTAAAAATTTTAAGTTTATTTTAGGCATAGTTAACATACAATATTATGTTAGTTTCGGGTATACAACAGTGATTAGATACTTATATAAATTTTAAAACAGGGGCCCTGCGATCCATTTAACATTATAGCAAAGTCTGGAGGGATGCAATACCTGGAATATTTAATAAACTATCACAAAGATGAGCTAAATATTACCAGACACATCACCTTGCAGTTTAGTTAGGCATAATTGCGTATAATTAAGACATACCCTCAGTCCTGCTGTAATTTCACTAGTGAAACACTCAATGACTTCTGAGTAAGGAAAGAGCCTATAACAAGTATAGATGCTCTGTATTTGTCCACACTCTGCTGCTGCTTCCCTGAATGGTCCACACTGTAGTTATCCCCTTCCTACCGGTGTGGAGAAATCTGTATGTGCTCTTATGTTCTCCCATTCCTATGGTCACGTATTACTATCCTCAGTTTCCAAGTGTATTACTAAGCTACATTATGTAACCTAACTGCAAGTATATATTGCAGGAATCATTTCTGGCAGAAACCAAGAATGACGTCCCAATCTATTTGCTCAGTACTGTCTGACTTGGCTGGGTGAAGGTGGGAAAAGAGAATCTGTATTTGATTATCTTTTTATCAAAAGATAATACCCCATGCATATTTCTGTAGTTTTTTACCCCTATGTCTTCAATAGCTAAAACTCAAAGACCTTACACACACAGCATGACATGTCCCATCTTGGGCAGGCCTGGCCTATTTTCATTTTTCTGTGTCTTTTATCATCTTTTCAAATTATTTTAAGGTTAGTCTGAAAGGTGGGTTTTGGGGGCAAGCAGACTTGACTTTGGATCTCAGGTCCATAACTCACAGTGGGTTAAAATTTAAATAAGACATGTGCTCTAAGTCTCTATTGCCACATCTGCAAAATGGAAGTAAAAGTATGTGTCTCATAATGCTGGTAGGAAGATTTAAAAAAAATTATATTAGTCATCCTGTGCCTGGAACCATTTGAAGTTATTGGAAAATATGTTATTTTGTATTTTTAAGTCTCTCTGAGGAAAACCCTTCTGCCCTCACCATTTTCATAGAGGTTAACAAAAGACCCTGCTGCTGTTAACATACTGCTAACAGAGACGTACTGTGTGAGCATTTTTGAACTCTCTGAGGGCCTCCTTCTTACACGCTGTACTTTAAGGATTCAGCCACATGCAGAAGAAACCAAACTCCTGTGGAGCAACCATGTTCAGAGTTGACTTATTTATTTTTCTCAGAGCACAAGGAATCCACAGATAGGAGATCTAGGATTAGTGCAGTGATTTCAACAAGACCCCTTTCATCGCCTGTTCTGCCATCCTTAGCCCTTGGTTGCAGGCTAATTATATAACCTCTGGGCATCACGTCTGCATTGTAGGCTGGTAAAAGGGATGCGGGGGAAGCAAAGGCATGCCCACTGCACCTGCCACTACTCTGCACAACAGACTTCTTGCATGCTCTGGCTGGTCAACTTCTGCTCGTGTCACATGACAATGCCTGTACATTTTTGTTTGTTTCTTTTTTTTTTAAACAAAGATGATCAAATTGCCTTACCAAATAACATTGGAATTCTGTTTGCAAGAATGAAGTAGAATGTGATTATTCATAGGCAACTAGCAGGTTTGACACAGATGCCTCCAGGAACTTCCAAGTTATATTCTCCAGAAAAATTGTATCCCTCCCTTCTTCAGATGAAGCTACAATGGTGATATTATCCAAGCAGAATAAATGAGACTTTGGCAAATATACTGATGGATTGCCCATGGATCGAGTTGCAGGGGAGATGGTAAAGGATGCTGTCTCCCTAAAAATAATGCAACTATTCCCACCTTATAGATATAAACTAATAAGCATGGCAAGATATAAAGACTAAGAACTGAAAGATGTACAAGGAAAGGCAATTGAAATGGGCTTAAATTTTGGAGTATATTTCCCCTCATCAGAATAGGTATACTATTTAAAGATTTTTAAAATTCTCTTAGTTATCTTCTTTACTATGTTTTATGTGGCATTAAAGTATTAATTACATATAGAGCTCATATGATGGTGTTTCGGAATAAAGTCATGAGACTGCACGAAGAACTCTGGCCCCTTATGACCTTCTCCCCTGATGCTGACATTTGGGCTGAATTAGCAGTGGTGTGTTGAAGGAACTGTACACAGTAACTCCATGAAGTGCCTGAGAGTGAAGTATGAGGTGGCTCACAGGAAGGAATAATTATGAGATCCTTGTAGGGGATGAGCTGCAGGAGTTGAGACAAGCTCCATTTTTTTCAACATATACTTGAGGAAGATGTTTCTTGACAAGATGGAAGCTGTTGTTGGGTTACAAAGGTATGAGGAACAGGTTTTAGAGTCAAGAACTGGATATTAGACACTCCATTGCCATTCATAGAAATGTGACCTCATTTCCTTTGGTCATAATTTCTACTGCTGCTAAATCATGGTATTATTATACCAGATCAATTACCTGGGAATTTTTTCAGGGACTCTGAATTTAAATACAGGCTTGATGAGCTTGGAGAGGGTCCAAAATGCTTTGCAGTAAGCCAGGTCTGGAAAGAGCTGCAGATCGCTGTTCCAGTGTGTTCTCCACCATGGTCATGAATGGGTTCAGCTGGCAGCAGGAAAGAACACTGGGTCTTCGTGCATGTGTATGATAAGTGGTGTTACTGAAAGTGTCATTATCAAGTACTTGCCCTCTGTTTCCCAATGGAGACACCATTGTATTCATTCTACAACTATTCATAATGAGGTATTCTAGGCAAAATTCTGTATACACAGATTGCCAGAGAAAGCTGACTGGGAGATCATGAGCTATGCTATAAATTTTAGGGAAATACTACTGAAGTGTTGCTGAAGTGTAGGTGAATGAAAATTATATTTATCTGGGGGATTAATCCTTCATGGGGAAGGTGGCCTTTCAGCTGAGCTTCAAAATTTGTACAGGGATTTGATTACAGAAGGTGGTTGGTGTACTCCAGAGAAAAGAACACTTAAAAAAACATGGAGTTATAAATTAAAATATTAAAACAGAAAAGTATAATGCCAGATCTATAGTGTTAACTTGGAAAAGACTTAGAGATAACTGCTGTTTTTTTCCTTTCTTTCCCTTCCCTCCCTTCCTTCCTTTTAACAGATAAGTAAGCTGATTCAAAGAAGAAGAAGGGATTTATCTAAGGTCTCACGGCACATTACTAGCAGTTAGGACTCGCGCTGATTCTTCTGACTTTGCCACTAAAAAACATGATGGAGTCAGATCATGAAGCACCTTGAACTCTAAAGCAAACAAATAGACTTACTGCTGTAGGAAGTCAGGAGCCGAAGTTTTAGCACCGTCTGGCTTGTGGTTTAGAAAGGTAATTTCAGAACTGCAGGGAAGAGTGTGATTAGAGTTGGGCTGAGTAGTAAGAAAATAGTGATGAAGCACCAGGCCAAACCTGAGGAAGGGCATTGAGATGGGATGGGAGAAGTTGGACACTGACAGAATGAAGAAAATTGCCTAAATGCTGATATGCCCCGCGTATTGGACCTAAACAGCTGTACGCAATGATCCATCCTCTATGGGTCTACTTATCTATGAACTTGTATGGTGATGACAGCTTATAAGATCCTAAGAGTATAGAAAATTGAATGTGTTTCCACCCCCGTTTCCATGTATGGGAGAAAAAGTTGGCACACAGAGCGATGGCCTTGTTATCTCAGAAAACAAATATATGTATTAAGAAAAAAGAGAAGCAATTGAATCATATATTTAAAGCATACTAGTAACTGTGCTAATTGCTCAACTGAATCCTATATCATTTTATAGCCTGTCTAGCACATTATCTGCAAGTAATTTCCCCAAACATGTTTTCTATCCTTCAATAGCTAGTACCATGCTTCTAAGCTTCTGTTTTCTAATTTGGATGAATGAGTGAACTTGGCTGAGGGGATGCATTGTCAGAGCTGATTTATGTTGTTGTCAATCCAAACTGCTTAGCTCTGCAGTTAAAATTATCCTTACATGCCCATTGTTCAGAGTTCAGAAAAACACCGTCTGTTCTATTGTTCAGCCACAGTCAGGATACAGTGGTTGTTCTCTTCCTCATGCATCAAGCTATCCTACAATAATAGATGGCTCTCCTGCAGAGGTTTGTGGAGGCCTCACAGGAAAGGAGAGAGCAGTTTTACAAATGGGCAGCAGTGCGCTGGAGGGGAGGTAGGAAGAATATCTGAAAGCCTGAAAAACTGCCAGCCATTTTTATTTTCATTGAATACATTCAAGCACTAATGAGAGACACCATTTTATTTTTTCATTATAGCCCAAACCATCAGAACTGCAGCTCTGCTTTCTTAGGCAAGACACAAAATGCAGAAAGTCAGAAATACAATAAGGTATGTCCAGTGATCATGTGTAGAAAGTCCTGGGTGATTTATCCCTGGGTAAAGAATCAGCTCTTCCCTTTATACCTTTGCTGCATCAGAATCAAATAGGAAACAATGGCTGTACTCAAATTAGGATAATTTGAGAAAGGTTTATTTATAAATGGATCATAAAGGTTTTTGTTTTGTTTTGTTTGGAAAGAGAGAGTCCACTGATCTTGGGAAAACTTTGTGCTTTTAACACCCTTAGGCCTAAGTGAATGGAATAGTTTTTGGAATCCAGCAGAAGAGAGAGGTGTTGAGGGGGTCCACCTTGAGAGGAAGAGTGACTTTGGTCATAGGACACAACTAGCCTTCTCTGGCTCTCAAGGAGGGAGCCAGAGGAATATATCTGTGCTCCTTTTTCCACATCTCCTAGGGTCCCCATGGACTAAACATAATTGGGAACCAGAGAACACAGAATCCCAGTACAGGTTCCATAACAATTACAAGTCAATCTCTAAGAGAAAAATAACAGTTCTTTTCCAAGGGAATTCAGTTCCTGAGGTCATCATTTTATTATTACACCATTAGGAAGTTTAAAGTCCCATCTTTTCCCACAGATAATTTCTAGCACTGTACCAAGAGTTTGTTCTGCATTCTGAAGCTCTTCCTTCAATTAATGACTTCATAGTATCCCTGACCTAAATTTAAGGGTCTCATTTTCTTCGCTGATTTTAGTAATAGCCTAAATCACTTTGGTTTTTAATGATGCCTATATTCCTGAAGTAACACCCTGTGTTTCCTTCATTTTGTATGGAAAGGTCAGACTCAAATTCAAAGTGAACATTTCGTTAGCCTTCGTTTAATCACTTTGTAAAATATCAAATATGAACCTGGAGATGTAAAATACTGTAGGAATAGTCTTCCCCCCCAATTTTATAATATAAGTTAAAGTGAAGAAATTCATAGACTTTTTTCATCTGTAGTGAGCTTTCAAAAATTTCTTAGTAAAATGCATTCCAGGAAAAAAATTTAATGAAGCCATTTTTTAAAACTTCTCTCTTCCCACATTTGAGCTAACGAACAAGAAACAATCACAGCAACGAATTAATTACTCTAATAACATCTCTCCTAATCACATTCTTGCGAGAACAAGGGTCTTTTTCCTTCTTGTATGGAAGAACAGCCAATCAAAATACAGAGATAATTGCTCTAAAAACTCCTTGCTCTCCCTTTTTATACAATTATTTTAAATATCTAGGGAGAAAAACCAAGGCGACACAATCAGAGGAAGAATTAATTACTCTATTAACTCTGCTTTTAGCCAGCTTCCTTTTTTCACAGTCCTGGGAGAGGCCCTCCACAGGTCATCTCTCCTTGCAGCTACTGCACCTGTCAGGCGTGCTCCTAACCCATGCAGACAGATGGGTCGCCTCCTAGTGTTTCTGCTCCACCATTTGGGTTTTCTTCTCTTTTTTCTTCCTCTTTATTATTCCTCTTTCTGTGTCTTTTGGGCTATACCTTCCCCAAAGCACATAAAAATATACATATTTTTAAATTTTTTGTTGTCCTCCAGGACCTTCTTCAATTTCTTAAAGATAACACACTCTGTAAAACAGGTGCTTCATTAAAACTAGAACTCATTTTTGGAAAAGCAGCATGTCTTCAAAAATATGTTTGCATTTTGAAGACGTGAGCCAACATACTGCAAGGTGGATAATGACAGTGTGCAGGAAACACCGCAGGGAGTGGGAGAAGGGGACACGGGCGTGTTGGGGACCCTGCCTCCTGCCTACGACTGGCCATAGATGTCATTTTAGGCAGTTTCACTTATTGTTGAAGTTCTCCTGAATTCCTTGCATGTTTACCACCTCTTAAATATTCTCTTTAAACGTTTTAAAGGGAATAAAAACAAATTGTTCAAACTAAAAGTGATGGCACTTTTCTTTACCCAGTGTAGCAGCATTCTTTTGAAGAAAACGATTGCAGACTGGTACAACCATTATGGGAAACAGTATGGAATTTTCTCAGAAAAATAAAAATTGACCTGCCTTTTGACCCAGCAATTCCACTGCTAGGATTATACCCCAAGAATCCTAAAACATCAATTTCAAAGAACCTATGTACCACAATGTTCATAGCAGCACAATTTACAATAGCCAAGAGCTGGAAGCAACCTAGGTGCCCATCAGTAAACGAATGGATCAAAAAATTGTGGTACATATACACAATGGAATTCTATGCAGCAGAGAGAAAGAAGGAGCTACTACCTTTTACAACAACATGAATGGAACTGGAAAGCATTATGCTGAGTGAAATAGGCCAGGCATTGAAGGACAAATACCATATGATCTCACCTTTGACAGGAAGCTAAACAACAAAACAAACAAGCAAACAGAATAAAAACGAAGACGCTGAAATAGAGAACAAGTGGGCAGCGACCAGAGGGGAGAGGGAAGGGAACTTAAGGGGAAAAAGGGGGAGGGATTTTTGAGGAACAAGAATGAAAGACACAGAGATGAGGACTGGGGGGGGGGTGGAGTGGGAGGGAGGGGGGGAGACCGGGCGGGGGGGTGGGGTGGGATGGGAGAAATAGATAAAAAAAAATGTACTTGAAAAGTAACTAAATAAAATTTATATTAAAAAAATAAGTGTGTTGTAAGTTAAAGTAGAAACTTACAAGTACTTACATGTAAATGGAAAACAATATAATATCAGTACCTAAAAAAAAAAAAGAAAAAAAAGAAAATGATTGAATGAGTGAAAGAGTCTGCTTTTGGATATATTTTAGCAAAAATGCCAATTTACCTTGTTCCATAAAATGAATGACCATGGTAACTAACCCTATATCCATTTTGTCATAGGTTCTCCTCAATATTTAGAGTCCAGTGTTTGGATTAAAAACTGAATAGATATAAGTTCTAAGCTCTAGGTTATAATGTCAAGGGCTTGAGTACTGCCAATTTTGAAGAATTTTGAGGCAGAAACCAAGGTCTCTGTCCTGGGACACCATGCAGTTAGGAGGTTCTGTTGATCTAAAGTCACATATTTACATATTCCATATATCAATCTAGATTTGTGTTCAAAGATGAGTAATGATCTCAGGTATTATTCTCCACGTATCTTATGCCCTTGTTTGTGATTCTCCCGAAGGGTTACTCCGAAACACTGCTGTATCTTCAGCACTGGCTTGTATAATGTTTATTTCTCTCTTTGAGCTCTACAAGGAGGTGGTTTGTGGATTTGCAAAGGGAAACCAACTGGAGTTGTGCTCTGTCTATTGGTGTAAGTTGATTTGATATTGAACATGTCCATAAAATAATGAAAACAGCTACACTAGTTGTTATGAACATCTCAAAACATAGTGGCTTAAAACAATAACAATTTTCTTTAGTTTGATTGACTGAGTTTTCCTTCTCATACATCTGTGGTCATCTGAGAATTTAGCTGGTGAATGTATAATCTATATAGAATGATCTCTCTTGTAAGTTTAGTGGTTGAAAGGCTGGTTAGTCTATGGAGGGGGAATCGTTCATGATCTCCCATCTTTCATCAAGCTCCCCCAAGCTTATTCACATATTCTGTACTGCATTGCATAGCTCCCTAACCTGAATTCTTGCCCCTCTGGAACTTCAGAATATAGCTTTATTTGGAAATTAATTAAGATCTAGTTATACTAGATAATGGTGGGTCCTAAGTCCAATAAGTGGTTTCTTTCTTAGAAGAAAAGGAGAGGATGACAGACACACACAGAAAAGAAGGCCATGTAAAGGGGGAAGTATTAGAGTAACGTAACTGTAAGCCAAGGCAAGCCCCAGAAGTTAGGAGAAAGCGTAGAACAGATTTCCCTTCATAACCCATGAAGAAAGCCAACCCGCAGACATTGATGTCAGACTTCTAGCCCCCAGAAGTGTTAGAGAAGAAATATCTCTTGTTTTAAGCTACCAGTTCATGTACTTTGTAAGGACAGCCCTAGGAAACTAAGAGTGATGGTTTCAGGGTCCCAAAGAAGAGAAAAGAAAAGTAAGTCCAATGTACTAGTGCTTTTAAGGCACATTTGCTAATGTCTCACAGGTCAAACAAAGCAAGTCATATGGCTAACTGGAGTCAAGGTATAAAAAATACTCCCAGCTCCTGATGGGAGGAGCTGTAAGTTGCGTTGAAAGGTGTATGGACACATATGGGGACAACATCTGGCTGGTTTGTTTGTTTGTTTGTTTTTTGGCATCCCACCTCTGTGCACTTCAGATGTGACCTGTGCCCTATGATCCATAGGTAGCATATGGTTCAAGAATGCCCCTGATTAAAAAAAAATCAGTTTGAATTGACTGTCTAGGCTATTGGATTCATAGACCAGCAATAGTCTTTGGTCTGGTAATAAATTACAATTTAAATTCCAGTTGGGCATTTTGACTGGGCAATTATGACTGGAAATTTTCATAGTTACCTTGTTAACATGGAGATCTTTTACAAGATTGATTAGACCATAAAATTTCCTAAGGTCATATTTCTGTTTCTTTGTTTGATTTTTTTCTCTTACCTATCAGTTTCACAGAAAGGTATAAGTAACAGGTTAGCAGAGTGTATTTGTTACTGCTAATTCCTTTTGCTGCCCTGGGGGCATTAAGAAAAATTCTTGCAATTTTTTATGTAGGCTGTTCAGACGGAATGTGCCTCACTAAGCTTAAATTTCTAAGGACTTTGTTCTTTTCAAAAATGCTATAAAGGATACTATAGAGCAAACTGACAAAAGTGTCATGTGGCTGGTAGATTAGATAAAAATACTACTGTATCAGTAGAAATTTATGAATGTGTTAACTCTACTGGTGGTATATAAGAGAATATTCACATTCTTAAGAAATACTCATTAAAGTATTAGGAGTGGAAGGACATGATGTGTACAGCTTACTTTCAGATTGTTCAGGAAAAAATATGTAAATATACATGTACAGGATATGCAGTAAAATATTAAAAATAGGTTAACAGAAGTAAAAAACAGGCTGGTGTTATTTTTACTATTTTTATTTTTGCGACTTTTGAAGTTTAAAATTATTTTCAAAATGTAAGGCTTAACATCAAAAATATTTTGGTTTCTTTTTATGAAATCAACTGGCAACCAAATTATGTCAACACGAATTTCTCATTTCTCTCTACCATGGCACAGTTGTATCTTCCCCTGCTCCCTCCCAGGAAGGAGGTGACATTGCCTTATGTGGAAAGATGTTTACTAGGTCAGATCTACTTTGGAAAGGCCAAGTTCTTATGATTTTTTACTCATGCAGAGGGTCTGAGCAGGCAGCAATCTGTCTGTCAGGCTGTACCAGATGTCCCAGCTATTAAGTTGATCTACTATCCAGTGCCCACACTCTTTCAAAGGCAGGCTAATGGGGGAGAAAAGCAGGTAAGTGAAATGTCAAGGAGAAAGGCAGTAGAGGCTAGGAACTGTATTCTAGTCCGCTTTGTAAACAGGAAGATGGATAGAAAGTAGAAGCATTATGTTCAATGGCTCTCACAGAACATGAAAAACAACTTTTCTGTATCAATAAATGGCATTAGGTAAATTCAATTCATATAGCCCTTTTATCCAAACCAACAGGGTTATGCAGTCACAAACCCAGTGATGAATAGGAAAATAGTCTGTGTCTTAAATATCTTTTATTCAGTTACCATTGTGTCAAGAAAACTTAATGTGGTGGGGTTGAAAGGTGAAATGCCTTTATTTTTCCACTACTGCTTTGTCAGATTTCACATTGCTAGACATTAAGGATATCATGTGACTTCTCCAGCTTTCCATTCACTCGCGATTATTAAAATTTGGACCATGTTAAAGCTTTAAAAACCAAATCCATTCATTGGCAGATATTCAAATTTGGTTCATTTTAAAGCTTCCAAGTGAAACTCAATTTAAAACTCATTTCCTCACCACACTCTACATAATCCCTCATTCTTTTCCCCTCTGTCGTTGCTGCCAGTGCAAACTTGAGCTCAGGCTGACTGGGGAGGGACAGAGTGAGAGGCTTTCTGGCTCTGAGACCCATCCACCTTTTCTAGTTGCAGCTCATGCAGAGAGCTACAACTGGGGAGAGGGGAGGCATGATGAAATTTCTCCCTCATTGAGACAAGGGTTTAATGCTCTTGATATGGAGCATGACTGTTGCTTTTGACCTTCGTTGTCTTCTGAATAACAGACATGTAAGTCCTGCTTCTCATGGAATCCATGTTTAACTTCCTACATTAAGTGTGGGCTCCCCATTTCACCTTTCATTGAACCTAAGTTTGGCAATTTAAATGGGACCGGATGACTCCAGCTCAGCTACCGTTAGACTCATAATTAAACATTAGGTGTAAATCTAACAAAACATGCACAGGACTTCAATTTTGAAAATCATCTCTATATCTAATATTGTATTGAGTTGTTTATGTATCTTTTTCCCCAGACTGCAGTTCTTATGCAGAAGTCACATTGAAACATGTTTGTATGTCGGCATTTAAACATTCTGATTTTTAAATGTTATAAATGTTTAACAAAGAGATTAATAAATGGGTGAAATAGTAACAAGCATATATTTGGAGGTTTGGGATGCAGAAATTAATTTGATGGTTAGGCACCTTTTAATCATTAAGCAAGCTGGCTCAGGTAGTGCAGGTGAACCCTGGCTCATGACTTGTGTCCTCATGAAGGCTTAGGCTTCCCTTCATTGTGATTAGACCTGTCAAATTGCCTTAGATCTTCCTTCATGCTACTTCCACTTTCTCTGCTAAACATGCTTGGCCTTTAGCTCTGCAAAAAAAGGAGCAGTTTGGATGTGTAGGAATCCTGTGGGAGGAAAGGTAGATACAGAGATGTGCCTATTGACTCATTGCTTGCCCTTTTCCAAAAAAGCTACCTGCTCATCATAGGGACCAGGAGCAGTTAGCTAATTAGTGTCCTTAAAGTCCTTCAAGAAAAGTATTCCAATAACTGACCTTTCTTTCAGTTCAAGTTCTTGATCTTGCCTTCTCCTGTGACTTTTAATTTTTGCTTTATTTTATGACAATTTACATAATCCCACCTTCTAAATTATATGATCCTTAAAGGTAAGAGTGTGGCATTATTTGTCTTTATTTCCTTCACAGGCACAGCACAGCCTTAAGGCTTTGCTCATAGTAAGTGCCCAAACGTATTCCAGAAGGAACAACTGTTTGTTTACTGTCCATGTGCAAGGCACAGTGTTACATCATGTGAACACATGGGTGAACAAAACAGGGATGAAAGTGTAGAAAGCGCTCAAAAGAAATACTTATGTATGAAGATGTAGACTTACAAAGTATCATAATAACATTAAGGGAGATAAGTGATTAATATAATATGACTGAGGTGGGAGTGGAAACTATACCCAGGGTAAAAAAAAAAAAAGGCATCTTTGAATAACTGCTATTTATGTTGAAATCATAAAGAAGAAATTGCTAAATGGAAAACAAAGGAAAGGACATCCTAGCAAGATGTCCTATGAGCTAACAGAAATAAGCTAACAGAATTGGGATCTCTCCCTCTCCCCTATAATCCTTACCACTTTTCTTTCATGCAAAAAGTTAGAAGGTGGCCATCCCCCAGGGAAATGAACATTTCAGTGGGAGGCATCTTCTTCTTACTGGCATCTGGGATCTATAGCAACTGGGCACGTCTGTTCACAAAACATGAACATATACTCCCTTATTCCCTGAAGAAATATTTCTTCCTGTTAACAGCAATAAGGAGAAAGTTCTTATTAGTCTACAAAGTTTGGGAGACTGAATAACAAGGTGGCTTTGATATAAAAGCTGTTGGTTTCTTCTTTATTCTAATGGTTTATTTGTCTTCCATACTTTTACTGCTCTTAGCTGCAGCCAAAATGTTATTTACTTGAGAGGTTCCTCTTTCTCATTGGCAATTCTCAATCAAGTGCTTTAAAGCACTTTTTAGATTTCTGTTATAAGTGAGATCATTGAAAGAAGGTGAAGAAATTACTCAAAGGACGTACATGAAGGACCGATGGACATGGACAATGGTGTCAGGATTGACTATAAAAGTGGGGGGCAGGCAGGGTGGAAGGGGAAAAATAGAGAAATTGAGACAACTGTAATTGCATAAGCAATAAACTATTTAATAAATAAATAAACTGAAAAAATTAAATTAGGATCATAATGCAAAATAACCCACTTTTTAGATTTATTCAAATAGATATAGTCTTAAAACATGCCACATCAAATTTCAGGGGACTAAAGTATATACGTAAAAAGGTTTTATATGTTTTGTCAACAAAACTGAAGTGGGCCTGCTTCCAGCATTTCATGAGAAGGCAGGGTTCTTTGGAAAAGACAGCAATGCTGGGACACTGGAAGGCAGCAGGAAAAGGAAAACCAAGTATGAGCCGGACTGACTCCATAAAAGAAGCTGTAGGCTTGAGTCTACAGGAGCTGGGCAAGGCTGTTGAGGACAGGACATTGCGGACGTCACTCATTCATAGGACCTCCAGGACTCAGAGCTGACTCAGTGACATGTAATGCACACCAAAACTTTACTGTGGTTGAATTTAATGTGATTTGAAATTAGTTATTGATGGATATACAGTGAATTATAGTTTTTCCACATTCTTGATATTATCAAAACTGGTTCTTTTTGAAATGACATATTAAAGATTTATCATTAAGAAAAGAACATGTGTCAAAGCCTTAATCAACTTTAGTTTATCCTGTAATAGCCATACATGCTATTATTATTAGCCACTGATGTTCCAGATAATTTGAAAGTATAGAGAAGAGTTTTGTCACGTACAGTTCAAGCCGAGTAAAATAAACACTAGGCTAAAAATTAGCATGTTCTGGAGGGTTCTGATGAGAGGTAATTTGCCGATTTTTCCTTTTATTTCTTTTTGTGTTCTTGTTCAACACGGGAAATTAGCTAGACTAGTCTTTTGTATTTCCTTTTCCAGTAATTGTCAAGTAAGGCCCATAGCTTCATATCCTCACAGAAACTGCAGCCTCTATTAACCATCTGTTGTGTCTTTAATTATGGTTTACTGTGATAAGTATGAAAGAATAGAGATGAAAATTAAATAGAGTGGGGAGCCCTCAACCAGAAGCATTTATGTATATTAGCCTAAGAAAATGTTTCCTTTAAACAAGTTTCCTTCCCACATCCCAAAACCTATTCGGAAGTGTTACATAAGATAAATTGCTGATCTGCATTTGACACTGGGTTTTAATAAATGATGCATTTCAGTAATTTTTAGATTTGTAATAATGAAAAGGACCTCACAAAGGAAGAATATGGTAACTAAATGAGAGTGTTTTGGAAATAGTATAACTATTTGGATCTCAACATGAAATTCATTTCTATCTTACTCCATGAGAAAGATTTGCAGGTAAAGCTCTCTCTCCCTTTTAAATCTAAGAGAAATGGGTCTTGTAATAAGTCAAATAAATAGTTTCAGCCAGAAAATTTCTGGCACCATTGTGAGCATTCAATACTTGATGGACTTGGGAAGCACAACAGTGCCCATACTTTGAAAATAATCTCATTTCACATGAAATAACATAAAAATAACTACCATTGTAAACAGTACCCCTCAACATTCAGGCTGTGAATAAATCAGCTATACATTGTAAATTTTTATTTCACTTCTTTTTCTTCAAACATAACACTTTGGCTGTGAGTTCTGGTAAAAAAAATAATTGGATGAAAATAATGTAATTCTGATTCCTGCCTGAAAATTTTTATTATTGTGTGATATTAGGAAAGTGACTCATACTCCTTAAATCTAGCTTTTCTTAACAATTAAAACCTTAAATATGAAACAATTAGAAGTGAAATATTATGGCTTCAAAATAATCTGTATTGCTCCCCCTTCTAACATCTTTCCAAAATTTTTGTCTTCGGTAGCTGAAGTTTCATCGTGGTAGGTTTAGTTATAGTTTTCTTTTATTACCTTTTATTTGGGAATTGGTTGGCCTCATGGAATCTTTAAGTTTTAGAAAACTTTTTGATTTTTGCTTTTAAAATATTGCTTTGATCGCATTTTATGTCTTTTTCTTCATACAAATCCACTGGAGTTATACCCAACTATCAACATTTTCCTTTACTCATGTTTCCTTATTCTCCCTTCATGTCAGTTTATCAACTTTTCTCTTGTTTTAATATGCTTTATTGAAATATAATTCACATATCATAAAGTTAGTAAATTGAAGTATATAATTCTGTGGTTCTTAGTATATTTACAGAGTTGTGCAAACATTACCATAATCAATTTTAAAATATTTCTATCAGCTTGAAAAGAAACATTGCAACAATTTATAGTCACTCATTTCCCCCAAACTGTTGCCCAGGCCCAGGCGACCAAATCAACTTTCAGTCTCTGTAGATATTCCTAATCTGGATATCCAATAAAAATAAATTTAGACAATATGAGGCCCTTTGTGACTTCTTTCACCAAGCATAAGGTTTTTATTGCCCCTCTGTGTTGTATTATATATTAACACTTCATTCCTTCTTATTGCCAAATGATCTTTTATTATATAGATATACTTCTTTTAATTATCCATTCATCAGCTGATTAACATTTGGAGTGTGCCCACCTTTTGGCTACTATGAAAAATGCTACTGTGATTATTTGTTACAGGTTGAATTGCGTAACGCCCCACAAAAATACATGTCAAAGGCCTAGCCCCAGAATCTCAGAATGTGACTGTATGTGGAGATAAGCCCTTTAAAGAAGTAAATATTTTATAATGGGGTCCTTGGCATGGGCCGTAATTGACTATGACTGGTGTCCTTGTAAGAAGAGAAGACTGAGACACAATGCAGAGATATCAGGAATACCGTTTGAAAACACTAGAAGATCATCATCTACAAGCCAAGGGGAGGAATTTCAGAAACAACCCTACTTACACCTCAATCTCAGACACACTAGCCTCCAGCTCTGTGAGGGACAAAATATCCATTAGGTAAGCCAGTGACTCTGTGATATTTGTTACAGCAGCCATAGAAAACTAAAGCAGTATCAATGTACTGAATTTTGTGTGGATGTATGTTTTTATCTTTCTTGGGTACGTACTTAAGAATGGAATTTTTCCATGTGACTGAACCATTTAAATTCCCATCAGCAATGTAAGAGGATTCCAATTTCTCCACATCCTCCCCAACACTTGCTATTTTCTGTCTTTTTAAATTATTATAGTCATTTTATTAAGTGTCAAGCAATATCTCATTGTGGTTTGATTTGTATTTCTATTATGGTTAATGATGTTGAGTATTTTTCATGGGTTTATTGCCATTCATATATCTTCTTTGAAGAAATGTCTATTCAAGTCTTTTGCTCATCTTTTTATGATTGAGTTGAGTGAACTATTATTATTGATCCCTTTTTTCTTATATTTTCCAGATACAAGTGCTTTCTCAAAAACATAATTTTCAAATATTTTTTTCCCATTCTCTGGGTTGCCTTCTCACTTTGTTAATGGTGTCATGTCCAAGAAGACTGTCTGACTCAAGGTTGCAAGGTTTACTCCTCTTGTTTCTTCCCAGATCTTTACTGTCTTACCTTCTGCTTAAGTGTATGAAACATGTTGAATTAATTTTTGTGCATAATGTAAAGAAAGGGTCTGTTTTCTTGGTTCTGCATGTGAATATTCAGTTCTCCCACCACAATTCATTGAAAAGATTATTCCTTGCCCCACTGAAACATCTAGGTTCTCTATCAATTAACTGTCACATTGTTCTTTTTGTCTATACTTATGTCACAGCTACATAGTCTTAAATACTATAGTTCTGTAGTAAGTTTCTAATTCACAAGTATAAATCCTCCAACATTTTTCTACTTTTAAATTAGTATTGTAGCTATTCTGGGTCACTTACATTTCCAAATAAATTTTACAATCAGCTTGTTAATTTCTGGGAAAAAACAATAACTTGGATTTCAATAAGAATTGTATAGACTTTGCAGATAAGTTTGGGGGATATTACCATATATAATATTAAATCTTCCAATCTACCAACATGCAGTGTCTTTTTACTTATTTAGGTCTTCTTTAATTTCTTTTAATGGTATATTATAGTTTTCAGAACATGACTTTTACCTTTCTTTTGTTATGGTAATTCATACATATTTTATGTTTATTATGCTATTGCAATTGAAATTATTTAATTTTTAAAATTTTATTTAATTATTCTTCAAGTACAGTTTTGTTTTTTTTACTCTCATCCCAGCCACCCCCAGTGTCTAATTTTATTTTTGTATTATTCGCAGCTAGTGTAGAGTATAGATATAGTTGTATGTAATAATCTTGTACCTGTAACCTCCCAAATGCATTTATCGGTGCTATTTTTTTTAGCAGATTCTTAGGATTTTCTATATACAAGATTGTATCCTCTAAAAAATAAGATAGTTTTACCTCTTCCTTCCCAATATAGATGCTTTTTTACCTTCTTATCTTTCTAGATACTCTGGCTACAATCTTTAGTATAAATTTTGAACAGAAATGGCATTAACATATAACTTTGACTTGTTTCTGATCTTAGGGAGAAAGTATTCAGTCTTCCACCATGAAGTGTGATGTCCCTGAGGACTTTTCAAAGATGCCCTTTCTCAGATCGAGAAAGTTTCCTTCTATTTCTTGCTTGTTGAGTGTTTTAATCATGAAGAGGATTTAGATTTTCTCATGTATTTTCTGCATCTATTAAGATGTTTTGTTCTTTATTATATTGATTTGATGTATTACATTAATTGATTTTTTGCACAACCCATGATAAATCCCAATTTGTCATGGGTATCATCCTTTTAATGTTGCTAGATTTGGTTCGCTACTACTTCATTGAGGATTTTTTCCTCTTTATCAATGACCGGTATTGGTGTGTAGTTTTTAAATTTTTTTTCTTGTAGTGTCTTTTCCTTGTTTGCTGTTAAGATAAGACTGTACTAATCAAATGAGTTTGGAAATGTTACTCATCTTCTATTGTTTAGAAGAATTTATAAATAATTGTTCTTAATCTCATTTAATTATTTGGTAGAAGTCACCAGTGACATCATCTCAGCCTGCAGTTCTTTTGTGGGAAGTTTTTAAAACTATTTTTCCATCACTTTGTTACCGATCAAGAGGTCTGAGGGAGGGGCAATACAATATTTGGCCCACCTAGGGATGTCCAACACTGCTATACAACAGGGGCCCCTCCCAAAAACAAAATACTAAAATCTACTGGGCTCTTCTGTCTGCCACCAATTGGAAAGACATCTCTTAAAGCCAGAGATTTGTGAAAAGGAAACAAAATGTTTATTTAATGCTATTCAGGCCTAATGCCTCCACTAAAATATCAAAGTCCTTTAGGTTGTACACCTACACCCACACAGAGCTCCCTTCTCCCACTGTCCCAACTCCGGGTACCGTAAATCAGGAAAAGAGCACACGTCTGTGTTGCAGGTCGCTGGCACCATCAGCTGTGTCGCCATGCAGGATCTCGAGTTAATCCAAAGTCATGTGGCACCTTCTCATGGTCCACTGGCAAGAGTCCTTTGTACTCAGTTCCAGTCAAAGTCTCTCTTGCTTTCCAGGTCACGCAGCCAAAGGGGCACCCCAAAGCCGCGCGGGCCTCTTCTACCAAAGCTGCAGGAGTCCGCACTCCACCAAAAGCATGTGGCTGTCTTCTTCACCTGGCTGCAGGGATCTCCATTCTGGCAAAGCTGCGTGGTCTTCCCTCTCACCTGGGCAGTTATCCCCTCATGTCCTGGATCCCATCTTTTTCCAAGCTCTCACACAGGCACCCTCCCTCAGGAGCGCAGCCCCTAGTTCCATCCTGAGTCTCCAAGCCCTTCTCACTCAGGAGTCCAGCCCCTAGTTCCATCCTCAGTTCCAGCTACTCCCTTCTCACTCAGGAGTGCAGCCCCCTAGTTACATCCTGAGTCCAAGTCCTTCTTACTCAGGAGTGTAGTCCCTAGTTCCATCTCGAGTCCCTTCTCACTCAGGAGCGCAGACCCTCCTTACCATCTTGAGTCCCTGTCCTCTCCCTTCTCTCTTGCTCCAAACTTGGCCACAGCTATTCAACATATCTATGAAACCAGTTAAAGGTTATAGATATGTTAAATAATCATTCCAGAGGTTTGCTGCAAAACTGTTGCTATGCAAAACAGTTCTCAATGGCCCTGCTCCATTCATCCCTTCCCCCTGGGGGGGGGGGGCGGTGAGGACATCTTATATGTCTCTCCAATATTCCTATACACTTTGAATTCTGGACACCATTCCAAATCTTTTTTGCCTCCCCCCCCAGGGCTGCACCCTGTATCAACTTTAGGTTATAGAACTATTCATGTTCATTATTACTTCTTGAATCAGTTTTGATCATTTACATTTTTCTAGGAATTTGCCCTTTCAACAAATCTATTTATTTTTGGTACATTTTTATGGCATTCCCTTAGGATTATTTTAATTTATGTAAACTCAGTATTAATGTCCCCATTTTGCTCCTGGTTTTAGTCATCTGAGTCTTCCCTCTTGCACTGCTTTAGCTGCCTCTGCTGTGGTATATATGAGAGTGTGTTTGTGAGAAAACTGGAAGTTTTAAATAGCATACAGGCAGTAGCAAAAGCAAGTTTGCAGTTGTTTGTATGGAAAATAATACAATTAATAAATAATAATACAAAAATCAACTCTGTTTTGCATACTCACAACTGCAAACCTGCCTTTGTCTCCTCCTGTATTGTGGCAACTCTGCATAGCGATGCTCACTCTTCTGGGCCTGGATGTTCTGTTGCAGTTTACTTCCTTGTTCTCTGATTTTGCTCAACTATTTTAGTGGTAAGTCACTCCATTGAGAGCCTAGCCTTGGGATTGTGTATGGTTACCCTGGGATGACTTTGATTTTAACATGGCTTTCTTTAGTTATCTCTTTGCTTAATATTGTTGCTAAACTGTCTGCCTCTGTGGGTATTATATATAGCTAAGAGACACCACTAACTGCCAGATGATTAGTCCACTGATTCTGACAATGTTCCAAGGCATAAATTAAATTTAGGCCCCTCTTTAGAGGTAATCTCTGAAGCCAGTCTTTCAGGTTTGTTCTCAACCTAGAAAGGCTCTAGCTGCCTCATTCCCTAGTTTTCTCTGGTAAACTAGCTGGCCTACATTTTAGCTCGGTGCACTGAATAAGCTACCCAACCTCCACTTAACTTGTAACACCCCAAATGGCCATTGTTATGAAGAACACCCTTAGTCTTAAACTTCCCCATATCCTTTTGAGTCAAGTTAGTCTGTTTGAGGAGAGCCTCAAAGCTCTTTGTTCTCACGCTCTCTTAACCTGAGAAAAATCTCTAATTGCACTACCCCAGACTCAGGGTATGGGCAGTGGCTTGATTCTCTTGTATTGACACCTGCATTTTATGAGTTGGAGGCTGGGCGGGTTGAAGACAGTACCTTTGGTTTTCTTAGCATGGCTCTCCCAGTATAGCATCTCTGCCCTGAGCAGACTGGAAAAAGGGTGATGAGGACCTAAAAGTCTGGTCTGACACTCCTGAACTAGAGGCTCCACCTGTGAATTTAACACAGAGGTGAGAATGTGTTGAGAAAGGTCTTGTTGGGCACACTCACATGGAGTGAAGCCAGAAGTGGGAGGAGCAGAAGTCTTTGGCTCACCTGCCACAGATTTTTGCCCTTCTTACAGATATAGTAGGCTTTTAAAAAATGTCCTGCATTTTACGTATGCCCTTATGACAATTTCCGGGAACTTTAAATCATTGTTTTTAAATAGAGTTGTCATCAGTTATAGTTGTTTCACTGGGAGGTGAGTGGGTCTATATAGCCCTTCATATTGTCATCGCAAAAGCAGACTCTTTTTCATTTCTCTTCATTGTCTTCCTTTTCCTTAGTTCCCTTTTTAATTGTGTACAGTGGTTTTTTTTTAAAGATTTTTAATGGCTGTGTGGTTTATTTCTATAGGTTCTATACTTTAATTTCAAACATCTGAGCATTTTCTTATAATTACTAATCTCTACATTTTTTTCAAGTTAGCCTCTAATTTCTTTAAACTTGATTATTATAGTTGCTTTACAATCTCACATAGAGGTTTGTAGTAAAATATAAATAACAATATTTACCATCTTAACCATTTTGAGTATATAATTCAGTGGCATGAAGTATATTCATATTGTTGTACTTTTATCATTTTAATATCTACTTCTCCCATATGTTATTTCTGCTGGCTTTTGTTTATGGTGTCTGTTTTATTGTATGTTCAATGAATTTTTGATAGAGGCCACTGGTTTTCTTGCATATTTATGAGCATTGTTTGAGGCCTACAATAAAGCTATGTTACTCTAGAAAGGTTTGTATTAACTTCTTCCAGGTGCTAAAGAAAATATGCAATGAAGTACTTCCTGAGACATGACCACTTTGAATTAGTATACTGCTTGAGTATTTTGGGATGACCTCCTATGGTTGGCTGAGCCATGGTCCTCGAAGATGCCCTTGTCCCAATCCCTGGGAACCTATGTATATATAACCTTATTACCTGGGAAAATGATTTTGCAAATATAATTGATATAGAGATTATGAGATAGAGAAATTATTCTCAATTGTCTGCTTGAGTTCAATGTAATTACAAGGACCCCAATAGAGTGGGACAAGGGGATTAATTGTAAAAAAAAAGATGTGAGGATGGAAGCAGAGGTTGTATAAGAGAGATGGTAGGCTGCTGGCTTTGAAGGTTGAGTTGATGGCCTTTAAAAGTTAAAAAAAAAGCAAGAAAACATTTTTTTTGTAGAGTCTGAAAAAGGACCCTAACCCTCCATATCCTTTTTATACTTAGAGAATATTTCATTCAGATTCACTCTGACTTGGAAGTTTTTAGAGTTCTTAAGTATTTTGAGAAATTTTCTCCTATTAGAGTCTTCACTTTGGATAAGCTGTAAGATTTTAGCCCTTCCCTCTGCACCCACTGAACTTTAAAACAAAGTTAATGTTTCATAGTTTTGGCAAATGTACTCAGGAGAAAGTTTTTGGGGGGCCTTTCTTTATTCTTTCATTTTATGAGTTTGTATAGATACTGGCCTCCCCTCTTGTCAGCGTACTTACACTTTTAAAATATTCTATTCTTTTGTTGTGATTTTGTTACCGAACAACAGGAGGTGGTCTGAGGGAGGGGCAATACAATATTTGGCCCACCTAGGGATGCCCAAAACTGCTATACAACAGGGGCCCCTCCCGAAAACAAAATACTAAAATCTACTGGGCCCTTCTGTCCGCCGCCAATTGGAAAGACATCTCTTAATGCCAGAGATTTGTGAAAAGGAAACAAAATGTTTATTTAATGCTATTCAGGCCTAATGCCACCACTAAAATATCAAAGTCCTTTAGGTTGTACACCTACACCCACACAGAGCTCCCTTCTCCCACTGTCCCAACTCCGGGTACCGTAAATCAGGAAAAGAGCACACGTCTGTGTTGCAGGCCGCTGGCACCGTCAGCTGTGTCACTGTGCAGGATCTCGAGTTAATCCAAAGTACTGTGGTACCCTCTCATGGTCCACTGGCAAGAGTCCTTTGTACCCAGTTCCAGTCAAAGTCTCTCTTGCTTTTCAGGTCCCGCAGCCAAAGGGGGCACCCCAAAGCCGCGTGGGCCTCTTCTACCAAAGCTGCAGGAGTCCGCACTCCACCAAAAGCATGTGGCTTTCTTCTTCACCTGGCTGCAGGGATCCCCATTCTGGCAAAGCTGCGTGGTTTTTCCCTTTCACCTGGGCAAAAGGGGGTCCACACCCTGCCAAAACCACGTGCTCCCTCTTTCACCTCACCAACAGGGGGTCCTCACTCTGCTGAAACCGCGTGGTTCTCTCTCCATCTGGCCAAGCAGGGACCCTTCGTGTCCTGGAGCCAGTCTTTTCCAAGCTCTCATCTAGTCGCTCTCACTCAGGAGCGCAGCTCCTTGTTACATTCTGAGTCCAAGCCCTTCTCACTCCGGAGAGTAGCCCTTAGTTCCCATCTTGAGTCCCTGCCACAACCTTCTCCCTGGCTCCAAACTTGGCCACAGCTATTTAACATATCTATGAAACCAGTTAAAGATTATAGATATGTTAAATAATCATTCCAGAGGTTAGCTGCAAAACTGTTGCTATGCAAAACAGCTCTCAATGGCCTGGCTCCATTCATCCCTTCCCCCTGGGGTGGGGGGGGGCAGTGAGGACATCTTATATGTCTCTCCAATATTTCTATACACTTTGAATTCTGGACACCATTCCAAATCTGTTCCCCTCCCCGCCCCCCGGCTGCACCCTGTATCAATTTTGTTTTACTATATGGTAATTGTTTCATCTGAAATGTTCATGTGGGTAACCTGAACTGCCATATTATCAGAAACCAGACAATCATATTATTTCTTTAGTCCTTTCTCCACTCTGATCTTTTTAAAGCAAATTCTTTAAAAGCCTGTAATATAATCAGTACTGGAACTACCATATCTGTATTTCATGTCTCATAACCCTTTTATAATTGTACACTTCATATTTTATTTATTTGTTTTTTAGGGTAATATCTGAATTCAGGTTTTTAAAATTTATTTGTTAAAGATTTTATTCATTTATTTTTAGACAGAGGGGAAGGGAAGGAGAAAGAGAGGGACAGAAACATCAATGTGTGGTTGCCTCTTGCACACCCACCACTGGAGACCCCACCCACAACTCTGGCATGTGACCTAACTGAGAATCAAATTGGCGACCCTTTGGTTCACAGCCTGAGGCTCAATCCACTGAGCCACTGCAGCTAGGGTTGTGAATTTAAATTTTCTTAACATATATTAATTTGCTCTTTAGTTATACATACCTTATATATATTTAAATATTCAGCTTTATAGTTAATAGGCTATATAGTTAAAAATCTAATATTTAACTTACATGTACTGTAAAAATTTTAGATAATACACTATTATCTCCAATCTCCATACTTATTTAAAAGTTCTATTCTGCTTGTCAGCTCAGTGCTGTGCTCTTGCCTGTAAATTGTTTCTTTTATTATTTGCTATCTTTTTCTTTCATGGGGCTAACTCTCCTGGAATGGTTGTTGATTCTTTGCTCTTATCACATGCTTTGGATTGTCAGCGTTTGCTAAGAATAGCTACTATACAATTGGCCTTTTAGGGGAACAGTAAGTCATGCTGCTGGTCTTTTTCCCACAGTGCTAGAAAATGAAAATATATGCTGATATATGGGATTCCTTAGTGGATCTTACCTGCATATTTGCATACCCAGTTCAATCAAACCTTGGGACTTTGAGTTCAATGTCACTATTTATTGATCTCTCTTAATTTTGGCATTTTAACTCTACTGTCAGTACCAAGGGGGCAAGAGGGAGACTGTGTAGGAGATAATTCTTCTGGCAACCTCCAAGGGAACCCACACTAAAAATCACAAGATTTTTAGTCTCTGTCTCCTCCTATTCCTCTACCCACATCTTTAAGAAGAAAGCAGGAACTTGTATGCATTAGTCAATGGATCCTATCTTCTCACCAACTTTTAGGAATCTTGAACACTTTCTCAGACACAGAGAAACCTACTTTTTGCTCTCCAGTAGAAAATGATAATTAATTCATATATTTGAATAGCTTTTGGAAAATACAAGTAAAACATAGCATGTTTCTGGTCCAATACCTTGAAATCAATGTATAGCATATTGAAATCAATATAAGATGAATTAAGTATGTAAGGTATGACTTTGTAAATCAGTGAGGTAAGAGTAAATTATTCAATAAATTCCCAGTTTGGTACAATCGTTTAACTGTTTGAAAAATTGGAAAATTTGTCATGTCACCATGTTTAAGAGGCTCCTTTAATCATAAAACAAACAGGAAAAATGATATATTTGGCAATGTAAAAATTGAATATTTCATACATCAAAAATACTATAAATAAAATAATAACATACAGAATTGGGAAAATAAATGTAGAACTTATATTTTCATTTTGGAGGTTCTTAGGACATACAAGTACAATGAAAGGTACAAATATATTTGAGAATTATTACTACTCACAGAAAACCATTGAATACAGTGATATTGTATATTGGTGTCAACAAATGAAAATACTTGAAATAACAATGGTAATTCAGTAACAGGTCTAATAGTATTAATGTTTTAAATATTAATTTCCCTGTATATGATTTAATTTAAACATTAAAGGAGTCCACTTAAGATAAAAAATATAAAATACCTAGTAAAATATTTATTTTAATATTTTTGTTTATGTTGTTCTATTATAGTTGTCCCAATTTTCCCCCATTGCTCTCCCCTGCCCCACCCACCTCCACTCCCACAGTCAATCCCCATTCTGTTGTCTATAACCATGGGTCATTTATACCTGTTTCTTCATTGGCCCTTCCCCATCTTTCTCTCCTTATCCCTCTCCCCACTCCCTTTTGGTCACTGTAAGTCAGTTCCCTTTTTTTCATGCCTCTGGTTCTATTTTGCTCATTTATTTGTTTCGTTCATTAGGTTCCACTTATAGGTGAGATCATATAGTAATTGTCTTTTGCCACCTGGCTTACTTCACCTAGCATAATACTCTGTAGATCCATCCATGCTGTTGCAAAGGGTAGGAGCTCCTTCTTTCTGCTGTGTAGTATTCCATTGTGTAAATGTACCAGTTTTTTGATCTACTCATTTACTGATGGGCACTTAGGCTGTTTCCAGCACTTGACTATTATAAATTGTGCGGCTATGAACATAGGGGTTCATAGGTTCTTTTGAATTGGTGTTTCAGGATTCTGTGGGCATAATCCCAGCAGTGGAATCACTGGGTCAAAAGGCAGTTTCGTTTTTAATTTTTTGAGGAAATTCCATACTGTTTTCCACAGTGGTTGCACCAGTCTGCATTCTCACCAGCAGAGCACTAAGGTTACCTTTCCTCCACATCCTCACCAGCACTTGTTTGTTGAGTTAATGATAGCCATTCTGACTGGTGGGTATAAGATGGTATCTCATTGTGGTTTTATTTGCATCTCTCTGATGGCTAGTGACTTGAGCATCCTTTCATATGCCTATGGGCCCTCTATATGTCTTCCTTGGAGATGCATCTGTTCAGTCCTTTACCCATTTATTAGTTGGATTGCTTGTCTTCCTGGTGTTGAGTCCTATGAGTTTGTCATATATTTTGGAGATCAAACCCTTGTCCAGGGTGTCACTGGCAAATATGTTTTTCCATACAGTTTGGTTCCCTTTTCATTTTGCTGATGTTTTCTTTAGCCATGAAGCAGCTTTTTAATTTGATGTAGTCCTGTTTGTTTATTCCTTCCTTTATTTCCCTTTCCCTAAAGGATGTATTGGTGAAAATATTGCTTCACGGGATATCTGAAATTTTGCTGCCTATTTTCCTCTAGGACTTTCATGGTGTCATTACTTATATTTAAGTCTTTTATTCATCTTGAGTTTATTTCAGTGTATGGTGTAAGATGGGGGCTAGTTTCATTTTTGTGCATGTACCTTTTCAGATCTCCCAACACTATTTGTTGAAGATCTGTTTTTACTCCATTTTATGCCTCTGCCCCTTTTGTCAAACAGTAATAGAGACTCATAGAGACATGAGTTTATTTCCGGGCTTTCTATTCTGTTCCATTGATCTGTGTGTCTGTTCTTATTACAATGACCTTATAATATAGTTTATCAGGTATTGTGATCCCTCCTACTTTATTCTTCTTTCTCAAAATTACTGAGGCTATTTGGGGTCATTTTTCATTCCATATAAATTTTTGAAATATTTTTTCTAAATCTGTAAAATTTGTCATTGGTAGTTTAATAGGGATTGCTTTGGGTAATATGGACATTTTAATGATGTTGATTCTTCCAATCTATAAACACAGTGCATGCCTCTATTTGTTTATATCTTCCTTAATTTCTTTCTTCATTGTTCTGTAGTTTTGCAAGTACAGGTCTTTTACCTCCTTGGTTAAGTTTATTCTTAGGTACTTTATTTTTCTTGTTGCTATAGTAAATTGAATTTTCTCCCTAGTTTCTGTTTCTGGTATTTTATTATTGGTATACAAAAATGCCTTTGATCAGATAGTGACTCTATATCCAGCTATTTTGACAAATTCACTTGTTAGGTTGAGTAGTGTTTTGGTGCAGCCTGTAGGGTTTTCTATGTACACTATCATGTTGTCTGCAAACAATGACAGTTTTACTTCTTCCTTTTCAATTTGCATGCCTTTTATTTCTTTTTCTTGTCTAGTCATTGTGGCTAGAACTCCACTACTATGTTGAATAAAAGTAGTGAAAGCAGTTATCCTTATCTTGTTCCTGATCATAGGGGGAAAGCTTTTAGGTTTTCCCATTGAAATGTGCAGGATCCATATGAAAAAAAAAAGCCTTCAATTTATCTGAAAGAAATGAAAGAAAAATGGAAAAAATAAAAATGCTTTTAGACTATCAATGATTCTGTAAATATATATAACTGATATATATGTATATCAATTATATATACATATAATGTATATATAATGCATACACATATATGTATATGTATATATACATATATATATAGAGAGAGAGTGTTTGTTCACAAGGTATCCAGTCATGTAATATGAAAAAAAAAGAAAATTTTATTGAAGAAGCTATAAGAAACATTGTACATAGGACCAATGACACCTCATGAATCTCATCAACAGTCTGAAATCTCTTCCCTTTCAAAGGTGATTTTAATTTTGTGAAAAGCCAGAAGTCACAGGTCACCAAATGTGGACTGTAGGGGGCTGAGTCACCTGGGTGATTTGATGTTTTACCAAAACACTCTGCACAAGACACAATACATGAGGGGGTTTGTTGTCATGATGAAGCTGCCAATCACCAGTGGCCCATAGCTGCAGCCTTCTGAATTATCTGAATAGTTTCTACAGATGAATGTTCAAGCTGAATGCAAAATTTGATGCAGATTTATTGCTTTACTTGCTCAGTTATTTTGAATGTGATGGCCACACAGTACACATGCTCACTCAATGTGTCTACCACTCCCGCTAACTAGAACAGTGAAGTCATCATCATTCATGCATATGCATTCCAGTCCACTTTCCTTAGCTGCCAGGTTACACTGGTGTTGCAGAAACCATTCTAATTATATTAACAATGGCTGGACTTTTTCCAGACAGACCTTGTTGTGTATGCATATATTTCATTAATATATCTTATATCACTTAATGATGAGGATATGTTCAGAAAGAAACCTTGTTAGGGAATTCGTCATTGTGTAAACATCATAAAGTTCATTTACACCAACATGGATAGTCTACTACATACCTAGGCTGTATGGTAGAGCTTATTGTTCCTAGGCTACAAAACTTTACAGCATGTTATTCTAATGAATATTGTAGGGTAGTAAAAATACAGTATTAAAGATAAATGATATATCTATATAGGGCATTTACCGTGGATGGAGCTTCCAAGACTGGAAGTTGCTGTGAGTGGGTGAGTGTTGTGTGGATATGAAGGATATTACTGTAAACTACTCTAGACTTTCTAGTGTACACAGGTACACTTAATTGATTAAAAAATCCTCAGTTATAAATTAACAATTTACTGTAACATTTTTGCTATATAAACTTTTAATTTAAAAATTTATAATAACACAGCTAAAAACACAAACCCATTGAGTAGCAGTACAAAAATATTTTTCTTTATTATTGTTCCATAAGCTTTTTCCTAGTTTTAAAATTTTCTATATTATTTTTGCTTTTTAAGCTTTTTGTTAAAAACTAATACATAAACACACACATTAGTCTAGGCCCACACAAGGTCAGGATCATCAGTATCACTGTCTTCCCCCTCCACATATGACTGACTCTTCAGGGTCAATAATATGCATGGAGCTGTCATTCCCCATGACGACTTACTACTTCTGGAACACCTCGTGAAGGGCCTGCCTGAGGCTCTGCTTGAGGAGGTGTCACTCTTTCCAGAAATATGTCCCTGGTGGTTTGCTCAGTTTGATTCTTCCTTTCATCATAGAGTTGCTTGTAAGCAGATGCACTGTGGACAGCCCTCTTTATTAATGAAAACCTTTTGGTATTGGGGTCCATTTTTTTAACTTTTTAAAAAATTATATATATATATATATTTTTTTTAATTTTATTTAGTTATTTTTCAAGTACAATTTTTTGTCTATTTCTCCCATCCCAACCTCACTTGCCCCGTGCTCCCCACCTCCCTCCCATTTCCACCCCCTTAGTTCTTGTCCCTGTGTCTTTCCTATTTGTTCCTCCAAATCCCTCCCCCTTTTTCCCTTAAATTCTCTTCCCTCTCCCCTTTGGTCACTGTCCCCTTGTTCTCTATTTCACTGTCTTTGTTTTTATTCTGCTTGCTTGTTTGTTTTGTTGTTTAGCTTCCTGTTAAAGGTGAGATCATATGGTATTTGTCTTTCAACACCTGGCCTATTTCACTCAGCATAATGCTTTCCAGTTCCATCCATGTTGTTGCAAAGGGTAGTAGCTCCTTCTTTCTCTCTACTGCATAGAATTCCACTGTGTACATGTACCACAATTTTTTGATCCATTCACTTACTGATGGGTACCTAGGTTGCTTCCAACTCTTGGCTATTGTAAATTATGCTGCTATGAACATTGTGGTGCATAGGTTCTTTGAAATTGATGTTTTAGGATTCTTGGGATATAATCCTAGCAGTGGAATTTCTGGGTCAAAAGGCAGGTTGATTTTTATTTTTCTGAGAAAATTCCATACTGTTTTCCATAATGGTTGTACCAGTCTGCAATCCCACCAACAGTGAACTAAGGACCCCTTTTCCCCACAACCTCTCCAACATTTGTTGTTGGTTGCTTTGTTTATGATAGCCATCCTGACCGGTGTAAAGTGGCATCTCATTGTGGTTTTAATTTGCATCTCTCTAATAGCTAACGATATTGAGCATCTCTTCATGTGTCTCTGGATGTTTTGTATGTCCCATTTTTTTTAAACTTTTTACTGAGCTTGTTAAGGTCTGCAGAAGCTCCTCTAAATATTTCACTGTGCATATTCTCGAGACTAATTCTTTTTCTTCTCTTGCAGTTTTCTTTCCTCTTGCTTCTTCAGCTACACCTTCCTGTTTGGGTTCCAACAATTCCTCATTAGTCAGTTCCTCAGGAACCACCCCTAAAAGCTCCTCAATGTCATAATCATCCCAATCCACGTTAAAGTTCTTTACCATCTTAACCACAGCCTTATTGATATTTGCAACTTCTTTGACCTTGGTAAATCATTGGAAGTCGTGAGCTATGACAGCAGTAGGCAATAGGAATTTTTCAGTTCTATTATAATCTTATGGGACCACTGTCATATTGGCAAGAGTCCATCATTGATCAAAACATTGTTATGATTTATTATGAACTATCTGTGAGAAATGCTCAGAGCTAGGCATATAACCTGAAGTATTGTAGTAAAATTTGGGAAAGGAAGAGGCAAAGTCTGAAAACAGAATTGGTAGTTTATTGATTCCCAAGTTGGCAGGACCAGAAGAGTAGAGATAGGGATTGAATCTTTGTGGGTGTTTTATTCAGATAGCCAACGATCTGAGAGGACATCGGGTTATGTACCCTAACAGACCATCTTACATTTCACTTCAAGCCAGCCTTTTTTATAAGGAGGAATAAGTGTAGGTGAGGGGTTTGGGATTCAGGAAAAAATGTGTAGGTAAGGGATTTGGAACTCAGGAAAAAGGTTAATCAGATATAACTACAGTCTGGCAATTTTCCAGCATCCTTCCATACATTGACCAGTGGTTCTTTATCTGTGTTCTAGGCATCTGTGTCCTGGATGATTCTTCATCTGTGTCCTGTATCTTGGGCTTTGGGTTGTCTTTCCCTAGAACACAATGGCTCAGATACCATCTTGATTGCTTGAGGTTCCCCCTAGGGTACAGAGGTTGAATTGGTTGTGGCCTCCTGGAGTTAGGGTGGGTCGTATCTTCAGTTTCTGAAACAATAGGTTTTTACTTTTATTCATTATTAAGCTTATGAACTATTACCTAAAACTAAAATTCCCCAGCTCTTAAGACCCCCCATCAGGGTAATCACTGAAAAGCTTTCTGGAATATTCCTGAGCATCCCCTTTAGTAAGTCGTGATACCAAAACCACTGCAGTGCTTCTTTCTGAAGACACGTATTTAGCCAAGAGAAGGAAAGAGGTGGGAACTATTTGCATGTTTCTTTTTATTTTTACAGGATTCTAATATTTTATTGCAAGAATAACAATGATTAAAGCAATGTATAATAAAATGAAGGCTTCATTGAATTAGCAATTTCAACTTGTGCTGTATTAGCATCATGTTGAATTATTACTCATCCTTGCTAATATAGCATTTATCAGGGAATTACAGTGTCATGCCAGACTAGTGTAAAAAGAAGCCCTAATGGGGCATGATGTAAAAGCTATTATAAAATATGCTCACTATTAGGAATACATGCAGTTTTTCCAATAATACAATTTTGGATTTTCCCGTAGGTATCTCCACTGAAGTAGGGAGCAGGAGTGGGCAGAGAATATTGACAGTGGGGAACAAAATTTGTATAGCTGAATGTTGTCCTGAATAAGACTTCAATGAGATCTAATCAACAAAACAAACTAGCAAGCAAAATATGCCCAAGACATTAAAATAAAGAACAAACTGACAGTAACCAGAGAAGAGAGGGAGGGGGACAATAAGGGAAGAAGGGGAAGGGTCAACAAGGAACATGTATAAAGGACCCACAGACAAAGACAATGGTGGGGTTGTAGGATTGATTGTGAGAGGTGGGATAGGGGAGAGAAGTGTGGGGGGGAAATAGGGACAATCGTGGTTGAACAACAATTAAAAAATATTTCAGTGGGAGAACTAAATATTTTTGTTATCCTCCTATGGGAAATTTCAAGACCTATTTTGAAATCGGGGGCTTCTCTTAACCTGTTGACTGTTTAAAAATTTTTTTTTAAATCAGTGCATTATTTTTCTTTTCTAGTGGCAGGATTGTTCTTAAACTCCTTGGATGTCCCTAAATGTGTAGTATATTCTTAATCTAACTAAGGCCTTTATAGTGAGCCAAATGTACTCAGTGAGTAGTGATGTAGAACTTAGTTTGAATCTGTAGCAAATGGTCCTTGGATTGTTTTCATTTAGGTACAGGGCAGTTAATGTGGCATTGGATATCTGCTGATGCTGGAAAAAATATGCTATGGGCTCTTTCCAAGTGTTTAAAGGTGAACCTAGGCAATGTTGGCTTTCTTTGGCGATCATTTTGTTTTGTGATCTGTATGAATGAAAAATCTTGAACATTTCTTTGAATGATACTTTTCAAAATCTTGTAGTAGTTCAGGACTCAAATTTATTATTATACTTTTACCATTATCTCCTTTGTACTCTTCCACACAGTACCAAAGCCTGCCATTCTCATTTCTCTGAATGTTTTTCCTGTGTTTTTATCTGAGCCCCACCCCCAATCTTGCAGTCCTTGGAAGCTGGCGTGTACCTTGCCATCTCTCAGAAACATCATCCACTTCTTTCTTTTATTTACCTCTTTTAAGAACTGATTTTAAATATCTTGCCTCATCTTTCATTTGATATATAATATTTTCTTCTTTAGAGGCTTGTGGTTGGCTTAAGTCTTGATCCCTGGATTTGCTTCAACCTCTTTGTTCTCAGTGGGACTGATACCAGCCTCTCCCTGAGGTAGACTCAGCTTTGATGGAGCCAATTGATACAATTGCCAGGGGCTGAGGTGGGGGCTCCTTAGGAAAGGGAACACAGAATTATGAATAAAATAGTAGGTATAAAACCGAGTCTTCATTTTGAATAAGAAAATAAACCATGAAAATTATTATATTATCATTATGAATGACACCTACTATAACTCTATAATGCTTTTCCATGTATTTTAGGCCAAATATTCTTTAATTCTTTAATAGCATCTTCATATAGATAGGGATTGTTTTTGTCCTGTCATCCGTAGAGGGAAGAGGAGGGTAATTCAATACTTTATCTAGTATGGGTGCTTAAAATCTGTTGTCGTAATTATTAGCAGTAGTAGAATAGTAGTGTTAATAGATGTAGAAGTTTATGGGAATCTTCCTCCCACTTTATAGCCCATTATGAATAATGCCATTCTTTATAAATGTTGTCAACAGAAACTTTATTGAATTTCTTTCATATGTAAGTTGTCTAATTGCAGTGCATTCAAGTTTTCTCAGGTAATGATATAAATATGATTTGAAATGACCACATATATAACCAATTAGTTGCCATTGTCTTCATTTTAGTGGTACATGAACATTTTATAATATCTTCCTGGAGCTTAATATTTGTATCAAATAAGCAAGAAGTTTAATTTTTTTCTTTTTTTCAAACATTTATTGAATACTGAATATGATGAATATAAATGGCACAATTACTTATATATTCAGCCCTCACTAAACGCCATGTCCTGTGCTAAATACGTCTTACTGAATATCTCTTTAAATCCTCAGAAGGGCCTAGGAGGTGGGTCCTGAGTGAAAGAAGAGGTGGGAAGAGTCGCACAGCTTGTGAATGCCTGAAAACCACAGACTAACTTTTTTTGTGGGTTCCAGGCAGTCTGACTCTGGAACCCGTATTTTCAAGCATTTCCTCAAGTACTTATGGTCATGAAATATTACAGTCTTTAACAAGAGATTCCAAAATAATAGTTTTTTCAAAGTCTTCAATTTTGTTTAATGCTGATTAACTGAAATGTTTTTTTAATGAAATTCCTTGACAGAAGTTTAATTTTTTAAATGTGTTCTCATGTTTCATACCTCTTTGCTAAAACTCTTCAAACAATTTATGGGTTAAAGCATTGGTTTCATTTCAAAGTGTGATTTTCCTCTTAATGAACTGCCATTTTTATTGATCTAATAATTTTGTTGGGTTACATTTGCTTTTCCGTTTAAGAGTATTTATAATTTTATTGTTTTCTGGGCTTTATAATCAATTTTATCTAAATTGTCTGTGTTTTGTTTATTAAATAAAGATGAAGAAAACCTACTCTTCATAAGTCCAAATCAGAGTCTTTAAATTCTCAGTTGTTTCACTGAAATGTTGATATCCATCTATGTTATTGTTCTTTTTTTTCAGTTTCATTTTTTAAAATTTATTTAATTATTGTTCGAGTACAGTTTTCTGTTTTTCACTCCCATCCCAGCCCACTCCCCCCACCCAGTGCTCCCCACCTCCCTCCCATTTCCACCCCCCTTAGTTGTTGTCCATGTGTCCTTTATACTAGTTCCTGTAAATCCTTCTCCTTTTTCCCCTGAAATTCCCTCCCCTCTCCCCTCTGATCACTGTCCCCCTGTTCTCTATTTCAGTGTCTTTGTTTTTATTTTGCTTGCTTGTTTGTTTTGTTGTTTAGGTTCCTGTTAAAGGTGAGATAATATGGTATTTGTCTTTCAGAACCTGGCCTATTTCACTCAGCATAATGCTTTCCAGTTCCATCCACGTTGTTGCAAAGTGTAGGAGCGCCTTCTTTCTTTCTGCTGCATAGAATTCCATTGTGTAAATGTACCATAATTTTTGATCCATTCATTTACTGACGGGCACCTAGGTTGCTTCCAGCTCTTGGCTATTGTAAATTGTGCTGCTATGAACATTGTGGTGCATAGGTTCTTTTGAATTGGTGCTTCAGGGTTCTTAGGATATAATCCCAGCAGTGAAATTGCTGTATCAAAAGGCAGGTCCATTTTTAGTTTTTTTAGAAAATTCCATACTGTTTTCCACAGTGGTTGTACCAGTCTGCAATCCCACCAACAATGAAAGGTAGTGTGACTGACTCTACATAGCCTCCTTCTCAAATGGGTCCCACTAATGACCAGTGTACAGACAGAGAGGCAAACTGTAAAAAGAGACCATGATCTTAACTAACCTGATTAAATTATTTATGTTCCAAATTTTTACAAAAACCTGCAAGCACACATGTGACCACATCACTGGAGCTCCTACCAGAGTTTCAAAAGTGATTCATGTATGTGAGGGATCTGAAAGTGTGAGTTCTTAAGTGCCATCCAAAGTCATCCGCCTCTGGTTCTTTCTATTTCCTGTGACATGACCTTTTAGTCTGGAGTAGAGAAGGCAGAGTTTAGTTGGGTTTAGAGAAATTTAAGCAAACTTATTCACCTTGTCAAAAATGCCTCAAAAGTTTGTATGCAGTAGACAAGCATATAAATGAGTGTGTTATTAGGCAGGAGCATGCATTTGTGAGAGTTTGTTTGCAAAAGACTGACTAAATAGGAGAGTACAAAAATATGCCAGTGTCTAAGAGAATAAGAGTTTATGTTCATGCACTCAAAATATTTTGTGAAAAACCATAGGATGTGATTGGGAGAATTTGAGAATAAGTCTGAGTGTGCATGAGAGCAGGAATGCATCCAAATTTAAATGGGTAACTATGAATTTACAGAAGGTCCTGAGTAGGGCAGAATGTTGCTTTGGAATGCATTGTGTTCAGGTAAAACAACCATAAGTAAAATAAAGCAACAAATAAACCAAAACTTCCCATTGCTACAGAGTTCATGTCTTCTGCTCATTACTATGACAACTAACAATACATAAAACCCATCCAGAACATTATAAGGAAAGATGGGAAGTTCAAGCTGCCAATGCAAATATTTCCTCCACTTGAAAATGCATTTTGTTAGATTTTATACCTTTTTTCCTTCTTTTAAGGTCTTTATTTTTTATTCCATTTATTTCATTATTCATGAAAACTTTATTTTGTTTAGATTAATGCACCAACTCTTGATGCCTTGTCACTGAGGGCATCTAACACGAGCAGAGCAGATGAATTCCACAATTACATGACGTTTACATATCAAACAGAAGAGAGCTGCCCAGTGAGATATTCCGAGATGAAATGGAATATTTGTTATCACTAGGTGTGCTGTGATAGAGGGGTGTGGGAACCCCGGAAGACAAAGGTTGAGCATACTAAGTAAACAAATCACCATGATTCTGGTCTCCCCACCCTTTACAATTCAAATTGAAGTTCTAAAAATCAGTTTCTGCTACATATACCAGAAAACCAACTACAGTTGCCTGAAACAGTTGGGAATTTACTTTACTGTAACATAAAATAAATTCAGATGTAAGCAGCACAGGGCTACCTGAGAAGCATTAAGTCACCCAGGGACCCGGGCTGTGTTCAGCCCAGCTCTTTGCCATCCTTAGGTCACCTATGGCAGATTAAAGACAGTACAAGTTTTTCGCATTGCTCCCATTGTGAAAGGAGGTCTATGTCCCCACTCCTTCAACCTGGACAGGATATGTGACTATTTTGAATAATAGAATACGGCAGGAGTGACACTCTGCCAATTTCCGGGCCCATGCCTCAAGGCACTGTCAGTTTCTACTTCCTTTTTCTTGAAGGATTTGCTCTTAGAGCTCTAAACTGTCATGCAACAAATCCAACTACCCTACTGGGGAGATTATCCAGACAGGCTGAGACTACATGGAGAAGGAGAGGGGCTGCCACCATTATCTCAGTGCCAGAAAGGTGAGGAAATGGTTGTGCCCCTGGCAGACCAGCCCTACTGCCCAGGTAAATTCTAATGAGAGACCTCAGATGATGTTCTATGGAACAGAAGTATCATCTGATATACAGAATTGGCATATACAATTACATGTTTGTTTTTGTAAAGCCACTAAGTTTGGAGATATTTTATAATGTATCAGTAGACACCACTATCATGTTATGGTGCAAGAAGACCTTAAGCCATCATATCCTGGTGCAGGGAGCCATGCTACAGAAAGGAGAAAAGGACACAAAAAAATCACACAAGTCTCTACCTTTAGGAAGACTTCCCAGAATTCATACATAATAGTGTATTTCTATGCAGCTGTCTAAAACTTGGCCCCACGGCCACATGCAGCTACAAGTACTGGATAATGTAGTTTTTTCGATTGCCATATTGCCAACCTCAACGAATTCAGTTATTTTACCAAGGGAAAAGAGGAATGGATGTTTGGTTAAGCAACTAGAGTGTCTATGCTTCATCTCCCCAACTCTCTCATGAATATAATCATTTTTTCTAAAAGTTTTTAAAATATTTTAGTTTTTAGAGTAGATTTCATTCACAGCAAAACTGAAGAAAAGGCACAGACATTTTCCATGTGCCCTCTGCCCCACATATGCACGGTCTCCTCCATTATGAACATCCCTTACAGGAGCTCTGCCTTTGTCACAGTGATGAACCTGTGTAGATAAATCATTACCACCCGAAGTTTGTATTCACACTGCAGTTCACTTGTGGTGGTGTGCATTCTATAAATTTGGGCAAATTGTATCTACCATTATTGTATTATGCAGAGAATTTCCACTGCTCTAAAATTCTGTTTTTACCTACTTTTCTCCTACCCTCACACTGATCCCTGGTAACCACTTCTAGAGAACTTTGTAGATCTTTTTACTGTTTCCATAGTTTTGTCTTTTCTAGAATGTCATATGGTTGGAATCATACAGTTTGCAGCTTTTTAAGATTAGATTCTTTCACCTAATAATATGCATTTAAGGTTCCTTCATGACTGTTTATGGCTTGATAGGCATTTTTAGCACTGAAGAATACCCCATTATATGAGTACCACAGTGTATGCACCCATTCACCTACTGAAGGACCTTTTGGTTGCTTCCAAGTTTAGCAGTTATGAATAAAGCTGCTATACATTTCTATATTCATTTTGTGTGTGTGTGTGTTTGTGTGTGTGTGTGTGTGTGTGTAAGTTTTCAAGTACTTTGGGTAAATACCAAGGAACACAATTACTGAACCATATGGTAAGAGTATGATCCTTTGTAAGAAACTGCCACATTGTCATCCAAAGGGCTGTCTATGTTTGCATTCCTAACAGCAGTGTATGAGAGTTCCTATTGCTCCGCATTTTTCCAGCATTTGGTGTAGTCATTGTTATGGGTTTTGGCCATTCTAATGTGTACAAAACTGAGGTATGCTGTGGCATCTCATGGTGTTTTAACTTGCATTGTCAGGATATAATGTATGATGTGGGACATCTTATGTATGTACTTGCCATCTGTATATATTTTTGCTGAGGTGTTTGTTAAGATTTGTGACTCATTTTTTAACTGGATTGTTTTCTTGTTAAGTTTTAAAAATTCTTTGTATATTTTGGATATGAAGGTTTTTTATGAGATTTGCCTTGCACATATTTTCTCCAAGCCTATGGCTATCTTCTCATTTTACTGATGTTGTCATTTGCTTAACAGGGTTTTTGACTTAATTAAAATCCACCTTCTCAGTTACTTCACAAATTGTGACTTTAGTGTTGTATCTAGAAAGGCATCACCCTACCCAAAGTCATCTAATATTTCCTCCAGGTAATCTCAGAGTTTTACATTTTGCACCCAGTTCTAAGGTCAATTTTGAGTTTATTTTTATGAAGGGTTTAAGATCTATGTAGAGATTTTATTTATTTGTTTGTTTGTTTGTTTATTGCATTGGACTGTCCAGCTGTTCTAGCACCATTTGTTGAAAAAACCATCTTTGCTATATTGCAATGCCTTTGCTCTTTTATCAAAGATTGGTTGACTATATTTATAGAAGTCTATTTCTGGGCTCTCTGTCCCATTCTAGTGATCTGTTTGCTGTTCTTTTGCCATTACTACACTGTCTTGATTACTATAGCTTTAGAATAAGTCTTGAATTCTGATAGCATCAGTTTTCAACTTTGTTCTTCAATATTGTGTTGACTATCCTGGGATTTTCCTTCTCCATATGTATATGTTAAGATCAGTTTGTTGATTACCAGAAAATAAATCACTGGGATTTTTATTGAGATTGTATTGAATCTATAGATCAACTTGGGAACTGACATATTGACAATAATACTAAATTTTCTTATCCATGAACCAGAAATATCTCTCCATTTAGTTCTTTAATTTCATTCATCACAGTTTTCTAGTTTTCCCATGTAGATTTTGTATATATTTTATACAAAATATATACAAGATTATATATATATATAAGATTTATTGCTTAAGTATTATTTTATACAAAATATATACAAGATTAAATATATATATAAGATTTATTGCTTAAGTATTTGATTTTGGGGTGTGCTAATTTAAATGGAATTGTGATTTTGCTGTTAATTTTAAACTATACCCATTTATTTCTGGCATAAGTGACAATGCTGACTTTTGTGTATTAATCTTATATCCTGAACACTTGTATTCATTGATTAGTCTCAGGAGTTCTTTTGTCAATTCTTTTGGATTTTCTAGATAGACAGTCATGCCATCTATGAACAAAGTTTTACTTTTCTTCTCAATTTGTATACCTTTTCTTTCCTTTTTTTTTTTTTTACTGTGTTAGCCAGAATTTCTAGTATAATGTTAAAAAGGAATGGTGAGAAGGGACATTCTTACCTGCACCTGATCTTAGTGGGAAAGTGTAGAGTTTGTCACCACATAATATTACCTGTAGGGTTTTTGTATATTGTCTTTATTCATTTGAGGCCATTTTCCTCTATTCTTAATTTACTGACAGCTTCATTCATAAATGGGTATTGGATTCTGTCGAACAATGTTCTTGCATCTACTGATATGATTATGTGATTACTCTTTTCAGCCTGTTGATGTGATGGATTATAGTTATTGATTTTCAGATGTTGAATCAGCCATGCATACCTAAGACAAATATAATTTGCAGCATTTTATGGCTTTTTTGCATTCAATTTGCTGATATTTTGTTGAGAATTTTTGCATCTATGTTCATGAAAGATACTGGTCTGTAGCTTTTTTTTTTCTTGCAATATCTTTGCCTGGTTTGAAGATTTGGGTAATGCCAATATCACAGAATAAATTTGGAAGTATTTTTGTTCATCTATATCCTGAAATAGATTATGGAGAATTGGTATAATTTCTTTCTTAAAATGTTTGAAAGAATTTACCAATGCACCCATATGAACCTGGTGCTTTCCTGAAAGGTTATTAATTATTGATTCAATTATGTACTAGACATAGGGCTATTTAAGTTTTCTGTTCCATACTTTGTAAGTTTTGACACCTCTGTTTTTCAAGGAATTGTTCCCGTTTTACAGTATACTCACAGGAATAATATCTCATCATATTCACAATTCTGTGGATTAGAAAGGAATATATGTGTGGTATCTATTTAAAACCTTCTGCCCACCATATAATTCAATGCTATGTTAATATTTATATGAAAGTTAGCACTAAACCAAAATATATGGCAAAAACTGAGATTTGGGGAAAAACCTTGTTTTCAAATTTGTGCTCATCTGGCCTTTGGGAATATAAAAGCTTTTCAAGCTCTCTCCTTCAACTTTCTTTATTATAAATAAAGGTTTTTAAAATAAATTTGTGCCTTTGCCACATTACTAAGAATCCTCTTTCCCATATGTGTGTTAGTGATCTTATGTTTCAATTCAACCATTCTTTCCTCTATAAAATATTTCTGTTTCTCCCCTGACCCTAATAACATTGATAATTCCCTTATTTGTGCCTTCCTTGTGTGTTCTACAGAATTTTATCATGAATTATTACCAAATTTCTTCAGATTCTACTACTTCTATGAAACTGAAAATTTTAAGCACCCATTAGTGTATGAACATTTATCATTGATCATGAGACATGGATATTTGCTATACATTTGTGGACAAAAAGAAAAGCTATAAGACATCGCACCTAGAGCAGATGAGTGTTAGAAGTTCTCTGTCCTCTTACACGGATGACTAGAGGAATTCAGAGAGAAACCCACTTCATGGAGCTGTAATTTAGACATGCCTTTATATTATTTTTCTACTGCTTGAGTTTATGAATAATGGTGAGAGGATTCTTTATTTTCTTTGTGAGTCCAGACATATATTTTTGTCAAAATGGCTCCTACATAATGTGCTAAATAATACATATTTAACATGCTCACAGTTGGGTTGAATTGTCTGTGTGAAGAGCTGGCCCCAGTGACATCTTTCTCACCATGTGATTTTGGGCCATCACCTGCACTCAGAAAGTAGGCATTGAGTTTCTATTACACGCATAATTGGTGTTGAGGAGGTTGGGTAGACATTACAGTGTATGTGCTCAACAATCTCAGAGTTCAGTGCGGGAAACAGAGAAGCAAATGAAGCTGATATTTTGGGGGTTGGTTTAGTAATGGGCAGCCCAGGGTCTATACTGAGAAATCAAAATGGCGTCTCTCATCTGACCAGAAGCAAGGGAAAGGTTTCCATGAGAGGTGACAGCAGAACTAAGTGTTGAAGAAGATGTGTGCATCAGCAGGGGAAGCATTGGTATGGAAGGGAGTTTCAAAGCAGGGAGTTTCTCTTCTCTGCAATAAGGGTGCAAACATTTGCTGTTTGGAGCTTACAGGGTGATCGCGCTGCACTTGAGGGAGCAAACAGCAAACTGTTAACTCTCTTTGTGTATTTTGTGGTTAAATCTACACCCCAAAAGGCATGATTATCACAAAGACTACACTGGAAATGTTTATAAATAACAGTAAGAACTCTGTACTTGCTTTTGACTCTAGACATAGCTTTTATTTGTTAAAATTAGCTGCTAAATATTGTCCTACATTACTTTTTTTAAATTCCCACAATTAAATAGTTGATCAGGTACTTTAATTGCAAAGGGAAATTGAAGGAGACTGTTATTAAATAGGAATGACACATTGGTTACCTATAATGAAAAAACTCAGCAGACTGAATAATAGGACTTCAACAAGCTTAGAAAACAATAGGTTGATGAGGCCGGAGTTTTGAATTGCTGCAGGTAATCAACTTTTCCATGGGTCTGCTTAGAAAATATTTTTTTCTGGCTGCACCTGAAGAGTTCTCCGTTTGTCCTCCCTTTGACTTTGAATCTCTGTGTGTAGTGGTTTTTAGCAATTAGCTTTTATGTGATCAAGCTGCTCATTTTTTATTATGGAGTCAAAGCTATTGCAATTATTTTCAGAGCGCTGTAAGAAAAAAAGTGTAAATTCATCTTTAATGTATGGAGATTGGGAGATCAGTAGCCAAGCGAAACTCTGCCGCACTGGAGAGTGTGAAGGAGGTCAGTGGGACTGTTGAAAAGAATAGAAATGAGATCCTGTCAAAGAGGGTGGAAGAATCAGACTGCTCCTAAGGAAAGAGCTGCCAAAAAGGAATTTAATAATGTATCCTTTTATTTGTGGAGGCAGAATATTAGACACTGATGAGAATGCTGACAATTTGAAACTTGGCAATACCTACCGCCCACATGCCCACCTACCACTACCAAGTCATGAGGAATTTAATTACTGGTTATTTAAAAGATCCCTATTGCGTGCATAGCATTGACTGGGTATTAGTAGAAATGTACAGTAGTTCATATTATATTTATGAATATCCATGACTGAAAAGAAAGAAGCATGTACAGGTAACATACGTTAGGTTATGGGAGAGTTGTTTGACCTCCAAAAATAAAAAAGCTGCATAATCACAAACTCCTCCAATTATATGCCCTGTGGTGTGAAAACCAACATGTGTCCGGGAGAAACAACTGTCTCTCACATTGGATGTATTTTTTAGATTTAAAAAAAATGCACCTTTTTGCAATAACCCCCATAGCAGGAGCTCATTACTAAGGAAAATAAAACAGTTAATCACTAATTAGACTTCACCTTATCAGTTCGGGAAAAGCCTGACAACTCACCCCTCGTTATCATAAATTAATGATGCCTCCCCACGTTACACGAAATGATCAACGGTGGTTCATTACAGCCATGTCGCCGTGCTCTGTAAATGTCAAGAGATTAAAAGTGAAAGCTTTGGCCTCACTTTTTTTTTTGTAGATGGATATTTAAAAGTTCAATGTGGTCAGAATATTTTAAGATGACAGGGGCAGTTTCTTCATGATACCAAAATGTCTATTAGGAAAGTCTAAAAACTTGTTCAAAAGCTTCTATATATTCTTACTTATATTCATGTCAAATATTCTGTTTCATTGATTTTTTTGACTGTAGTAATCCACTGACAAGATAAACCAATGTTTAAAGTTGTACAGAAAGAAAAAATATGTTTTTTTGTGTTTCTCTGTTTCTGGTGAATTAATTTTGTACACAAGATAGCACTGTTCTGCACCCAGCACACACACACACAGAGGCGGGCATGGTTCTTTAAAGAAGGCCATGGCTTTCAACAGCTAATAGTGAACTTGTTTGACTTGGTTTAGTTCGACATCTCCAAAGTTTTGTAGTTAAGGCAGTCTCTCTGTGTGTATTGTAACTTTTTATAGAAATACTGCTTTCAAAACAAACTATAGGAAAAACTCTTGTAGATTATAATGCAGCCAGTCCAAGACTCATTCAACTATGAATGAAAAGCCTTAATGTCTCATTGGAATGAATTTTTATAGCAATGCCTCGAAGAGTCTGTGGCAGCCTTATCACCAATTTAGGGCTTGTACTGTCATGGAAACCCCATCCTGTTCTAGCTCCTTCTGGAGTTCAGTAGCCAATTAGAGATCATAGGGTGAGTGAGCATGCTGATTCTAGGAGTTTTTCCTCACCTGGATAATGAGAGTTGGATTAAACTGTTTCTAACATCTTTCGTAGCTTTAACTCTGATGTCTCAGGGACCTAACTTGGTGACTGACAGATTAACAACACAGGAAAATCACATTTCCTATATACTTTACCTACTTATTATTTCTCAATATTCTGCTATCTCAAAAGAAAGTACCATGGGCTAAAGGACACGGGGCATACAAAATCGCTGGACAAAATAACTGTAATAAAAAAAAACATTTCTTGACACAAGTCTTTATATGTTAAATGGTTGTTTTAAGCTTCACAATATACTTCATTGTGACTGAATACTAATAATCCTCACATCACAGAGGAGAATGAATCTCAAAAAGTTCATGTAAACTGTTCTGCAGCTTACACCTAGAAACAAAACAAAACAAAACAAAAGTTTGGATGCAAGTCCAGGGCAGGCTAATTTCAGCTTCATTTCTTTTTCATGTTATTATGCTGGTATCAGCATAAAACACAACCAATTCCGAGTTTGATGATGGGAAGGAAATGAAAGAAAATGACATTTGAAAAAAAGAAGAAATACTGAACACAACCTGCATGCAGGTACCCACTCCCAATCCCTCAGATATGACTGTGGTGAATATAAAAAGTAGTTAACTTAGGCTATTTTCTCATAAGGCAGAAATACACATAAAATTACTGAGCTGAACACTTGACTTGTATTCAAACAATAAGATTTTAAGAGCATATTTTATTTTTTCTTACTGATATTTTATTATAAAAATTATTTTAATGTTTGAGAAACTATACATGTCACAAGGGAGTAAGAAATATGTAATGACCTTTTTTTAAATTTTAGAGAAATTGTCTTCTAAAATAAGACTAAGCCCACGTGGGAGGTAGGAAGGTCCTTGAACTACAGAAATTTAATGTATGAAGTGAAAATAACTTTACTAAAAAAATCAATGTTTATAGGCATTTAGTTTTTTTTAAACAGTTAAAAATATTAATACTGCCTTCCTATAGAAGACAGTATTTTTATCATAGTTTAAAAATTACCTATAAATTTCCTCTTCATATGAAAATTTAAAAAACTCTATCAATAATAGTCCAGCTTTTCAGAGGAAAAAAGGTATTTACTTCAGGGATGTTAAGGAACCTAAAGAACCAAATACATTTTTTCTTGAGATGTCATTCATGTTGCTAGGGAAGACTTCATGATGGTCCTGATGGAATGTGACAAAAGGGTTAAAATAAATGAGAAGAATTAAAAGAATAAAAAACCCAGAGAGAAAAGAAAACCACAAGAAAATAGGTTCACTAATGAATGAGGAAGGGCATGAAATTAATGATGAGTTGAAAACAGCTGAGTTATTGGACTCATTTTTTAAATCTGCCTTAACAAGAGAAATGAAGCAAAAAATATATAGACAATTAGAGAGTAATGAAGACATTGCAAAAATTGTTCTAGCCAACATAAAGATAAGGGGACTCCTTAGTTGGCAATCAATGGAAAATCCCATCATCCTGAGTTATTAGGAGACTGGCCAGCATGTTTACCAATCTGTGCTTATTTATTTTTAGAAAATGAGAGAATGTTAGCATATTGGGGAGTATAGAGCAGAGTCTTTGAACAGTATTAGAGACTTCTACAAAGGAAGGTGACCATCAGTACAGTGTAGAATTTGATACCCCTGAAAAATATTAGGAAAACTTGACAGAGTGCCCTCAATAAGAATAAAGCAAACCATAAGAATTCATGGCTATTCCATCACCAACTCACTAAAGAAACTGAAAGAAAAATAAGAAAAGTCAAGCACGTAGACCTTTGGATCATTTCTGATCTGATGAGTAATGAAAAGTTAATCAGAGTGACTCAAAGAAAGGTGATTTAATCATGATTTTGGAAATAGGTTAAGGATCACCATGAGTGATGAAAATATATGGCAAGTTTTAAAAATGACTAAGGGGGCTCAATATGGGTTACTATTGGTTCTGTTTTGTTTAGAGGATTTATTATTTATGATGAACAAAATAGTTGTTTAAAATATTTAAAATGATATTATTCTCTTAAAGTCAGGGAAAACTTAAAACAACTAAAGAGGAAAGCGATCAAAGAAGGACCATGAATCTCTAAGTGAAGTCTCACACTACAAAAAAAAAAAAAAGGGATAAGAGTTCTCAAGACCTCAAGGGTCTTAGCTAAAGAACTTACACAGCATTTTGTGATTCAATTGAGACAAACATCCAACAATGAGACAGAAGCACTGGTGAAAAAGATCATTGATTTTTCCCCTTTAATCTCAGCTATTCTAAAATATTCTCAATGCTGGAAAGACTAATAGGTGTCTTTTCCTACTGAATCAGTAAGCAGCATGTAAAACATTGCATCCTGAGAACTGGGGCATCATAGTTCTGCCACAGGGCTGGAGGAAAAAAGCAGAAATGGACACAAAAGAGCTTGAAGATGAGTAAGAAGAAGGTAGTCAAAATATCAGATGACTAATGAGAACCTTAGTTGGCTCTGAGCTCTAAGGGGTTTTTGAGAGAATTAGAGAAAGAGCCCAAATTAAAAACTGGTAAGATTAGGAAAAGAAGATGAAAAAACTTTTGGTTGAGTTGGTGCTAACATGTTACTGATAAACAGAAAATATAAAATCATAAAATCTGAAATGGAGCAGAGGAGTAGAACATGCAGTGGTGAGTTAGCATTTCAGAGGACTGACCCAAAGGACAGACAATACACACTTGCTGTCGTGTGGGCAAATGAAGATGTGACTGCTATCACTTAAGCTACTCATGTGCCTTGGTGGGCTTGATGCCTGGGATTTCACCCATAAAATGGAGAGCATTCTGGCTGCCCAATTCAAGTGTTCTCAGTCTCTACTATTGATGAAAGACCACCACTTCTCAATGGGGATGCAATATATATTTTCATTGTTTTAGATGTAAACACATTGCTTCCTCTTTACATGCATTTCCAGTGTCACACAGCATGGAAGCTGTGAAGCTGGACCATAAACCCAGGTAACAGGCTCCCAAACCCTTGCTCTTGCTCCACTCACTGCTCTGCACTAAGATTGACTAAAAATGCAGAGTATGCAGGTCCTCTCACTCTGTAGAAATCAGTAGTTTCAGGGTCCTGGTGCTGTTCTCAAAGGAAAGGAGCTGAAATGGTTCTCAACAGAGTCTGTGATCTGGGTAGCAGCAGCCCAAAGGAATTGCTAGTCACCGAGACATTTCACTGTCCTGAAAGATGTGTGTTACCTGAGGCCAGTGGTCACACTTCTCACCATGACCTTTGATGCCCTGCCCTTGATTCAAGGCATTTTAGCAGGTCTGCAAACACAGCCTCTGCCTGTAACTCCCATGGCAGGACAGTTGCAGTTTCTGTGCCCAACAGCTATATTTTTCTTGAATGAGACCCAGCAAGACAGATAAGGGAGTTTTTGCTTTGTATCCCTTGCATGGCAGGTCTATACACATCTCTCGCATATCGGCATCTCATCTTGGCAGCCTGTGATTTCAGATGCTTAATTCAAGGTTTTGGGGTTTGTGCCAGATGTCTAATTACTCAGAATATTTGCTGATAGAGACTTAGATGTCATTAGATTCCCTAGAAGTTCTGTGTCTTCCCAAGCATAGCTTCAAATGAGAATATAATGTTAATTAACTAAGCAGTTCATTCATTCAGAGAATCATTTTACATACATGTCCTGGGCTCTGATGGTGTTGTTTATCAGTCACTACATCCAGCCTGAGACACAAAACACAGACAGCTGACCCTAGTATTCTCATTCTCTAACTGGTGAATTTACTAAATTATGAGGCATTTCACAGGGGTTTCCCATTATTTGTCAAAATGCTAAAGTTTGCTGATGACTCACCTATTTTATAAAGTAAATTCAGAGTTTTCCTTTTAATAATGTGTTTTTGACTCCCATGATTCTAATATAAATTCCTAAATGTGGAAGCAATTTAGTTATTGAGTTAGGACAAGAAATGGCTTATATTATTGAATACTCCCTCAAGAGTATGTTGCATAAGTGAATTTTGTGGTGAAAATAGAAAAAATAAAGTTTAAAAACACTGGTTATTGGGAATAAACATATACGAATGACGGGAAACCACAAGTGGTGTTTTGTATACAGCACTATAGCACACAGGGTACATTGGACAAAGATTCCTACCGAAGGTGGAGTTGAAAGCGGTCCATGAAAAAGGAATCAGAATGGAAAAGCATACCAGTGCAATAGTGTAGGACAGATAAAAGAATTGATGTTGTGGATAGAAGAAATGATTTTGTCTAAGTGGAGCACAGAGTTCATGAGCAAAACACTGGGATAAGCTGAGTTGCGGGAGGAGGGTATCTGGGGCATTTAAAAACCATGCCAAGGGTATTTGGCTTGCATGGAGAGTCACTGGCAAACCCACATACAACCACTTCAAGACATCACCATTTGTGTAAGGCTGCTTTTCAGTGTGAAATTATGAGCTGGGTTATCCAGGGAAGAACAGCTTCTAGGTTCTCTAAGTGTCAGCTCTCGCAGTCTGGGCAATGTAGGTCCCAGACCCAAAACTGGTTCTACATCAAGGAACAGTTGAGTCTAGTCCACCATGAAGTCCATCCCTATGCCCATCATACACTGGTTCAGAGATAAACTCCTGGGCCTTAAATTCTCTACCACACCATCAACCCAAACCATTCTCCATGCTCCACCTCTCTCAAAGCCTCTGATGCCTTCTTCAACTCTCAAATACCCTTAAGAGAACTTGAGTATCTTAACTAGAAAATTCTTGTAGGTTCCTAACTCCTTCTATGAAGGAGTGTTTTTGCACTGACTGAACGTGTACATGGCTGTTACACAGTCTACCTTTTCCTGCTGCACATCTCACCTATTTTAGTGGGAGCCAGGTCAGGTTTGCAAACTGGAGTTGTAAGCTGCTTACATTCAGCCCAGGAGAAAAGGTCAGGGAAGTCAATGGGGAACAACCTGTTTAGGAAGGCCAATGTTGGCAGAGAGGGTCTAGAAATTAAGCAATGAGCTATTCTACAAGTCAGAATAGTAAACAGACTTGAATCCTAATTGTCAGTTTTTAATTGTCTTCTTTTTCAGGATCCCCTGACTTCCATATAAAGTCCATATTTAAGAAAGTTTATTTTGGGGGCAAAGAGAGGCATGATATATTACTATTAATACACTGTAAAATCTGCTGTAATTGAAGTATAAATAAAATGTAATGTGGCCCTGGCTGGTGTAGCTCAGTGGATTGAGCACAGACTATAAACCAAAAGGTCGCATGTTCGATTCCCAGTCAGGTCACATGCCTGGGTTGTGGACCAGGTCCCCAGTGAGGGCCACCACATGAGAGGCAACCACACATTGATATTTCTCTTCTTCTCTTTCTCCCTCCCTTCCCCTCTCTCTAAAAATTAATAAAACCTTTAAAAAATGTTTAAAAAATGTAATGTGAATACATTCCCCCCCAAAAAAAGGTTTGTACAAACCTTGTTTTTCTTCCAAAGAGGTCCAGTTAGAACACAGAGCCATCAAAGTATTGTGGGGTTTGTTTGTTTGCTTGTTTTTGCTATAGTCATAATGAATTCCCACCAATTCTTCCATGTGTCTAAACCTGTGTTTTTCCTTTCCTTCTGTCTGGAATGTCCTTTCCTATCCAATCCCTTTCTCACTTGGCTAGCCCCTACTCACTCTAGGTTGCAGCTAAAATGTTCCTTAACCCTGACACGACAGTTTGTACTTCCCCTCCTGTTGGTACGGTCGTGCTGTTCTGTCATCGCTTGTTCTGTGCTCCTTGATTTCCAAAATCCAGAACAGCACTTGGCATCATCAGTGTTTATTCAGTGATTACAGAGTGACTAAATTAGTTGAACAAATACTTGATTAAATGGATGAATGTCTAACATCATTGGATGATGGATATATAGATATTTTTGCTGGCTTCTGAGAGTAAGTCATACCACAGAGAAAATTACTATGTATTAAAAGAATGAAGTCAAGTAAACTCAGTATCTGATCAAGAGAAACATATTACAGGAAGACTCTATATATTCTTGTATTGTTTATTCATCAAATGTTTATTAAATGCCTAGCTTTTATGTCAAAAGTAACCATTATTTTTTAAATTTATTCAAACACTTATTGAAATTCTGCTAGTTACATAACAAATTATTTTTGCTTCTTTGCTCCAGTAATTTGTTTGTTGTTTTTCATATATTTTAGAAGCCAATAATGAACTAAATTGTTTTTTAAAAAAACTGCCATTTGTAAAGAACACATGTTTTAAAGCTTGATAAATATTTTTCCTCTGTTCCTTCAAAGGAATTTTAAAGCAAAGACTAAATGTCAAATTAGGCCTACTGTGCACTTTTCATGAAAAATTAACTTGCATATGCATATACAAAATGAGTAATTATAAATGAATAGGGAAATCAGCTTCTGTTCTCTCTGTGCAGAGGTGCCATTGGTAGAATGGTGATCAGCATTCAGGTCAGCTACGGGCCTGGGATTAAAGTAAAGCTCTGTTGATGTATAGGATGTTATATGAGCTCTAACATACCCCAACAACTACTTCAAATGTTGAAATTTTTTATTTCAGTTAAGAATTTTTTTAAATCAAGGAGAAACTGGACACATGTGAAAAAGTAATCCTTATTTTAAATTAGAACTGAGCTTCTACATATCTAGTCAAACCAAGTATGTTGTCCTGAAGGTAGAGGAAGGTTTCTAGACAGAAAGAGGATCCCTGAGGAGAATAGGGTTTATAAGGAATGGAGTCCTTATAAACCCTATGCCTTTTGGGCACCAGCGCTGATATTCTCCCCGAGTTCAGAGCTGGTTCACTACCTGTTGCAAATGACTTGCTGATGATGCTTGCTATACTCACCAAGATATGACCATTTATGAGAAAATGAGCCCTTCTTTGTGATCTTTACCTTTAATTTGTGGATGTTTGTCTTTGAAGGTTTCATATTCTTTCTCTCGAGAGGTTTTGGCAGCTTCGATCATGCACCTACTTAAAATCACAGAAAATTATCCAAACAGAGCTAGTTGTTACCAACATTTTGACATTATGCATATTACAACTCTTCCTACTATACAGACTCAATAGACCAGAAATGCAAAATTGAAGAAAAAGTCTTTAACACGATCTGACTAGCTGAAAGTCGGTGGAGAGTGAGCCTGCTCCTATGGAGGGAAAAAGCAGTCTGGGCAGGAGGGATCCAGAAGGCACGGATGTTGGAAAGTGGTGCAGAAACGCAGGTGGCAGGAGCGGAGAGCAAGAGAAAGACTTGCAAGTGAAAGCTGAACCCACAGGAACACGTGTTTGTAAAGATTGTGAGTGTGACTCTGAGTGACATGGGACCCCACTGAAGCAGTTATTTAAATCCTCACCCAAGGCTATGTTTACTGATTTTAGAGAGAGGAGATGTGGGGGGAGAGAGAGATCTATCAGTTGCCTCCCATATGTGCCCCAACAGGGGATCAAACCCACAATCTTTTGGTGTTTGGGACGATGCTCCAACCCCCTGAGCCACCTGGCCAGGGCTGAAGCAATTTTCTAAGTTGAGGTTAATCTCACATAATTTAAAAATTTTATTGTGAATACTTTACACTATGTATTGTGAATACTTTACATTATGTGACATACTTTACATTATGACTACTCTGGTTGATTTCCTATACATGAAGCCCTACAATGAATAACCGTGTGTGACTGGTTTCTTTCACTTAGTAAACTACTTTTGAGGCTCGACCTCTTAATGGGACCATCAATGACCCATTGCAAAGGGGATGCAAAGTCAGGGAAAAATTGTTAGGTTTCTTTGTTCCGTAATCTATCATACCATTAAAGTGATATTGGGAACATGTTCAGTTACATCAATGACCCTGATGTTCAGGAGAGAGGACTGGGCTGGCGGTAAGTGTGGGCCGAACAACAAGAGAAATTCTCCAAAGCCTTGATGTTGTCCAGTAACTTAAAAACCAATGAAACAAGGAGAAAACAAAAGTGAATTAGATGGATCAGTGAGGTAGAAGGAGACCAAGAAAATTATATCCAAGAAACTAAATTTAGCATCGAAATACACAAGAATGTGCATTTATTGTTTATATAGTAGATAATGGCCTTTCTTACAATTAAACATCTTTGAAGTTATCTGACCAGTTTGGATTGGCAACTATTTTCTCTCTAGCCCTAGGCAAAGAGAACAGCAGTAGTTAATGTGAATACCAAAATTCTTCCTGTATTAAGCTCATTAAAAGATCTAAATTTCTATTAATGTCCAGGGAAACAAGGCTAGAAATCATCTGCAATGCTAATAGGAGCTATGAATTTAAATTTCCATTGAAGTAATAAGGCCAGGTGGTTTAAACACTGGCAAAACTCGGTGGTGAGGGCAACTGAAAGGCATTCGCTTTAGAACCATGTTGAAACGTGTAATATTTATTAAACATCTTCTTGTGCATAAAATCATTCTGGGTCCTCACAGATATGCAAAGTTGAGTGAAGCACTTGATCTTGTTTTTCAGATGAGTTGTCATTTAAATAAGACACCATAGCCAAGATAATACATTTTATAAAATGCTAATGGGAAGGAAAAAGCGATATTGTTCACACAGAGACATGTCTGTACAAAGCATGGAAAGATGTACTTAGCAACCGAGAACAGGAGAGAAGCCATAGGAAAGAAGAGAATAAGCAACAGGGGGCCAGAGCGAAATTTCTACCAATTAGTAGTATATGTAAACAAATCTCTTAGTCTAGTAAAAACCTCAGCTGCCGTTCATGGCTTTTATGATATGCCAAGCACCATTTAAAATACATCCATATCAATTTACTTAGTCCTTGTAGCAACCAATAAGGTGGGAGATACTTTTCGTGCCTGTATCACATTCAACCCACCTACCTGTTTTCAGTGCGCTCTGCCAACACCTCCCCACAAATGCATTTTATGCTGACTGTGCCTTTCTACCTTTCAGATTGTCCCTAATGCCTGAGAAAACCAATCTGCTTGTATGTGGATGGAGTTGGGGAGCAGTCCTCAACCCATGCGGGACAGGAGCCAATGGATAAATATCTTGGCTCTCCTCTTTTTGGAGGGATCACTTTGAGATGCATTCTGTGTGGCTCCTTGGGCAAGCCCCAGGGTCATGGGTGGAACTGTAGATGTCCGGCACAGAAACTAGCTCACAGATGCAGCTTTCATTGCCTTCTTCCCTTCCTGTTTCATTATCTTTCCTTCCTCACTCTGCTTTCTGTAATCTCCTCCCTATAAACTCACTGCAACCAAATCCATTTCTCAGGCAGGTTTTGTGAATACGTATTTTATTTTAGTTAAGAATAAATATATATCTTTCCAGCCCCTTCTTGCCTGTAGGTCTCTTTTGAGAAATCAGCTGACAGTCTGATGGGAACTCCTTTGTAGGTGACTGTCCCCTTATCTCTTGCTGCTTCTAGGATTCTCTCCTTCATTTTAATCTTGGCTAATGTAATTATGATGTGCCTTGGTGTGTTTCTTCTTGGGTCCAACTTCTTTGGGACTCTCTGAGCTTCCTCGATTTCCTGGAAGTCTATTTCCTTTGCCAGATTGGGGAAGTTCTCCTTTATTATTTGTTCAAATAAGTTTTCCACTCATGGCTGTTCTTCTTCCCCTTCTGGTACCCCTATAATTCGGATGTTGGAATGTTTGAAGATGTCCTGGAGGTTCCTAAGCCTCTCCTCATTTTTTTGAATTCTTGTTTCTTCATCTTTTTCTGTTTGGTCATTTTTTTCCTTCTTCTGGTCCACTCCTTTGATCTGAGTCCCAGTTTCCTTTCCATTACTATTGGTTTCTATCCAGCAAAGCTTTCATTTAGAATGGAAGGGCAGATAAAGTGCTGCTCAGATAAGATCAAGTTCAAGGAGTTCATCATCACCAAGCCCTTATTATATGAAATGTTAAAGGGACTTACCTAAGAAAAAGAAGATAAAAAAGATGAACAGTGAAAGGACAGCAAACTCACAGTTATTAAGAACCACACCTAAAACAAAAGCAAACTAAGAGGACAGCTAGATCAGGAGCGGAACCATAGAAATGAAGATCACATGGAGGGTTAACAACAGGGAAGTGGGAGAAGGAGAAGGGGGGGAAGGTACAGAAAATAAGTAGCATGAATGGTAGGTAGAAAATAGATAGGGGGAGGGCAAGAATAGTATGGGAAATGTAGAATCTAAAGAACTTGAGACACGTGGTCATGAACTAAAGGGGGGGAATGGTAGGGGAGGAGGTGTGCAGGGTAGAGGGGAATGAAGGGGGGAAATAGAACAACTGTAATGGCATAATTAATAAAATATATTTTAAAAAATAATATATATATCTATGTATATATATACACACTATTCAGAAAGGATAAAATCCAGATTTAACCCTGATCTTCCGGGTTAAGTAATATTGAAGCTCTTGGAATTAAGGTTTTCATTATTTAATTGTTATAGATAAATGAAATATTTATAGAGTCAACTATGGAATTCTGTGATTCTAAAGTCTAATTTCTTATGTAGAAAAAAGGGAAGAAATATTGTCTGATAAGAATTTAAGACATAGAACACTGAATATTCTGGAAAACAAAAGTTCTCTTATCCTCACAGTTTAGTCTCTGAATATTTTATTTCACTAGACAATGCATGGGAAAATCCTATTTTTCAGTATTTTATAAAAAGTGTTCGTTGTGTTCTCTGGCTCTTGGTTAAGGTCCTTTCTCCCAGGTTTGTGGGGACTTAGATGACAATTACAGCCCACAGTTGGATAGTATTTTCCTGTTTAGCATGCTTGTACATATGCGATTCCATTAACTGTTGGAACTGGATTCCACGAGCTATGTGGCATCATTTAACAGCTGAGGAAACTTACTGCATTGATTGCATCTTCAGGCTGATGTACTTGGCATGTGGCGGAAACAGGTAATAAATCCACATCTTCTCATATCCCGGGCACTAAATGAAAAAATTAAGCTGTGTATGCACATAGAAAATAAGTAATTATAAACAAATAGGGAAATTTTTTTACGAATTTCCTCAGCATCACCATTTATGAAGTCTTTGACTGCAGTCAGTGCTAAGGAGAGCAGTAAAGAATGACCTCTCTGGGTGAACTGTGTGGAAAGGAAATTGCTTAAATGTATTTAGAAATAGCTGTTTCCCATTAATTGGCATCTTTTATTCTCTGCATTTCCAGAGCACATGTAGATGCATGAAGAAGAATGATTCTAATAAAAGTAATAGAAAAGAATCATAGTGAAGTACCAAGGAATCCAGTTAAAGACCCCTGCAGCCATAGGCAACCGTTCAGCTCCTCCACTGGTGATTCCTACCACTTAAATGCCTGCAGTCTCTTGACCCTCGGTTTGTTTATTTTTAAAGTGGTATTGATAACCTAATATCAAATAAGAAACATCAATATCAAAGAACCTATGCACTACAATGTTCATAGCAGCACAATTTACAATAGCCAAGAGTTGGAAACAACCAAGGTGCCCATCAGTAAATGAGTGGATCAAAAAAATTGTGGTACATATGCACAATGGAATTCTATACAGCAGAGAGAAAGAAGGAGCTACTACCCTTTGCAACAACATGGATGGAACTGGAAAGCATTATGCCGAGCGAAATAGGCCAGGTGTTGAAAGACAAATACCACAGGAAGCTAAACAACAAAACAAACAAGCAAGCAGAAAAAAAAACAACAAAGACACTGAAATAGAGAACAAGGGGACAGTGACCAGAGGGGAGAGGGAAGGGAAGTTAAGGGGATAAAGGGGGAGCGATTTGGAGAAACAAATAGGAAGGACACAGGGAGGAGAACTAGGGGGGTAGGGATGGGAGGGAGGTGGGGAGCAAGGGGCAGGGGAGGCTGGGATGGGAGAAATAGACAAAAAAACTGTACTTGAAAAATAACTAAATAAAATAAAATAAGAATATAAACAAACTTACATTTAAGCTGGAAAACACTCAAATCATAAATGGCTGTATGGCCACTTTTTGCTCATTTCAAACTGCTGGCTCTCAGCTCACATGAAATGGGGAAGGTAAGAATCTGTGTAGGAGGAGTTAGCAATTTGCCTGATCACTTTTTTATTTAAAAAACTGACACTCTGTGCCTACAAAATGAAGTAAAGCATAGGGAACATAGTTAATAATATTTTAATAACTGTGTGTGGTGTCAGACAGGCACCAGACTTATTCAGGGGATCACTTCCTAAGTTATATAAATGTCTAATCACTCTGTTGATCACCTAAATATAATATAATACAGCATGTCAAGTATAATTGAAAAATAAATTAAAAAACCAATAACTCCCCATTTCTCCTTCCTAATGCCCTTGGCAACCACCATTCTACTTTGTCTGAGCGTTTGACTGCTCTGAGCACCTTATGTAAGTGGGGTCACACAGTGTTTGTCTTTTTGTGACTCGATTGTTTCGCTCAGTATTATGTCCTCATCATTCATTTATATTGTGGCATGTAACAGAAGTTCCTTCCTTTTTGAAGGCAGAATAATATTCCATTGTGTGTATACACTAGATTTTGTTTATTCACCAATCCATTGATGAACACTGGGATTATTTAAACCTCTTGGCTACTGTGAGTAGTGCTGCTTTGAACATGGGTAAATAATTTTCTTTTTGATATTCTGCTTTCAATTTTTTTTGGCATGCAGTGGAATTGATAGATCATATGGTAGTCCTATTTTAAATTTTAAGTTTTTTTGAGAAAATTTTCATATTTTTTTCTCATACCAGTTGCACCATCATTTTTTATTCTGACCACTGATACACAAGAGTTGCAATTTCTTTGCATCCTCACTAACACTTGTTATTTCCTGGCTCTTAGCGTACTTTTCTATAGTAGTTAGTAATAGGTGTGAGGTGTGTTTCACCGAAGTTTTGATTTGCATTTCCCTAATGATTAGTAATATTGAGAATCTTTTCATATACTCATTGGCCATTTGCATATCATCTTTGGAGAAGTATCTGTTCGAGCCCTCTGTGCACTTTTAAGAACATGGACTGCTTCAGGAATTGATGTCATCCTTAGACAGGAGCTGTGTTCATTTTCTCTGTACCTTTCCAATTTTAGCATATGTCTTGCCAAAGCAGGCACATGTAGTTGTTGTTTCTTAATGAGAATTTTCAGTGTTTTATTAACATATTTTCCTCTTCTCAATAAACCATCCCCCACTATGCCCCTATACCCGATGTTTTTGTCCTTCAGAAATACAGAAGGGGATGTGTATTTATTCTTAAAACTTATTTGCTCTTCTCAGGTCATCTGCTCTTTACATTGAGTGATCACAGGTAGTCTTTGTGACTTTTGGTTTTTGTTTTGCTTTGTATTTGCTCACATTCCTAGATTTGTGGCAGAGAATAGTTGTAAGGTCTGGTTTGACTCTGCCACTTTAAACAATCTGATCAAGGTGGAGATGAGTAAGGAGCCATATTTCAACCTCACACCTAAAGGGGACATAAATCTTGCTCTTTTAAAAAAAAATTTAATCAGAAGTTCTTAATTTTCTCGCCATTGATGTTCAAATCATTTATGCTTGCACTTCAACCAACATAAATCATTAACACAAAAGAATAGTAAGCAACCTTTAATCAATATCACTTCCTTCTCCGCGACACTGAGAATGAAAGCATACAATTCGTCATCGATCCTGTCTCACAAACATTCACCCAGGCACTTGTGTCTTTCCAGCACTTACCTTGCTCCAGCGACACTGGCCTTCTTTACGTTTTTAGGGTAAATCAAGTTCATTTCCTCCACTAAAACTTTGCACATCTTGTTCTTTTCATCATTACATCATTTTTATTGAGGTCTTGGCTTAATACACTCTCCTTGGAGAGGCCCTCCTGACCCTTAACCAGTGGTGCTACCTCCCAACAGTTACTTTTTACCATTGCATCCACTTTATTTTCTTCACAGCTCAAATCACTTCTGAAATTATGGTATTAATTATTTTCCTGTGTGTTTGTTTCTCGTCAGCCACCATCACCCACCATTCAAATATATGTCTCATGACTGCCTAGGCCTGTTATTTTGGCTGACCTTCATGTCCTCAGTGACCAGAACAGTGCCTATTAATAGCACATATTTAATAAATACTCATATACATTGAATGAATGCACAGTGACAGTGTCAATCAAGGGTCAGGAAACTCTTTCTGGACAAAGCCATATGGTCTCTGTTGCAACTGCTGAACTTTTCCACGGTAATGCTAAAGCAATCAAGGACAATACAAAAGCGAATTAGCATGACTGTGTTGCAACAATATTTTATTTACAGAAACAGAGGTTGGACTGGATTTGGCCTGTGAACCATGGTGTGCTAACTGCTGGAATAGATCATTTGTTAACAACTGTGGTTTTAGGGCACACCAGGATGTTGATTTATATGCTGGTATTTGCCAGAAAATATGTTAGTAATAATAAAGAGCCAAAGATAAAACTGGATGTGCTTCAAATATATAGACAATAATTCAGGTACAGATTAAGAGAATGTTTCATATTTTCTATATATAATTAGGACTCTTGTTCTCTCAGAGGCTTCAATGGAAAGAGAAATTTTGGCATTGAATATAATGTGTAGGTGAAAGACGGTTGAAATCACCTCTCACGTATAGCAATGGTTCTCACACTTGTGTGCAGCAGAGTCACCAGTCACAGCCTAACTGTACCCACAGGGTTTCTGATCCAGTTCATCTGTGGTAGTGCCCGAGACTTTGTGTTTCTGTGTAGTTCCAAGTGATGCTGATGCTGGTGGGACAGAGGCTAGAAAGTGGAGAGAAAAATGTGTGTTGAGATGTGAGTGAGGGCATGTAGGTGATAGTTGGGGGTTATGAAAATGGTAGGTAGGACACAAACAAAAGGGAATTATCCAGAAGAGTGGTATAAATACAGATTAAAGATCAATTGGTTGTACAGATTAAGGAAAAATAGGAACCATAAAACTATGACATTGTTATCTGGGGAAACTAGGGGAATAGCAATTCATTCGGGATCTGAGCAAATAAGGGATTCAAGGAGGAGGTTTGAAGGAAAGATCGTGAATTCTCATTTGTATGCGCTGTGTTTGCGGGGCTTATATCGATCCAAGTGAGATTGTTTAAGAGGCATGGACAAAGCTCAGAAATGACTTCTGGGACCAAGACATATACTTTTGTTAGCAGTCAGGAGATGGGTGGTCATTGAATGCACAGGGAAATGTGAATTATAACACTTAGTGGCGATGAGGGATGAGAAGAGGAGAAAGTCTCAGGAATTCTCAACTGTACCTGGCTAAGTGCATTTTCTTCTTTAACAGAAGTACCAGACTGATAGTCATATAGCTGCACTTGATTAAGCATGGCATTTGCTAATATATTTTTGATATTATATTGGGTAAAGTGAGCTACTCACTTTGACAGTGTATGGTATTAATACCTGGTTTTATGAATGTAGATAAGGGATATTGACACAAGAGAAAACAATGTGAAGGAGGATGACAGAAAGTATAGCAGCGGCCTCTCCCCTCAGCTGTACCCCCATTGATAGATCTGTCAGGACAGATAAATTGATGCTCTGGACATAAAACTGAAGGAAACATGATGAGTGAGGGAAAGTACATGCTAAGATGGAGTACAAGGTTAGATCTTATCTTACCAGAAGAATTTTTTAAAAAGTAAATCTAGCTTTTCATTTAAAAAATGATAAAAAGGAAGATAAAAAAGAAGGCAGAAAGAATTGAAGAATGTGTGGAACTGCCATATCAATATTAGGACAGGAGACATCAACTCAAATGTTTATATAACCTCATTCAATGTACATGGACCAAATCTTCAGATTAAAAAGCAGAGGACTTCAGACTGCATCAAAATAAAAACCAAGACCAAAACCCTATTACGTCTGTGTGATAGGATGTAAACAAACAAACAAACAAATGATATGGTATGCACATAATAATGATAAGAAAATGTATCAGACAAAGTAGACTTTAGGACAAGGGTTATTATCTAAAATAAAGTGGGCATTCTATAGTGATGAAAACAACACATCACCAGAAAGGTGTGCTAATATTAAACATAAACATACCTAATAGGAGAGTTTCAATACACATATAGCAAAAAATGATCAGTTCAAAAAGAGAAATGGAAAAATCTGCAATTAATCTTGTTCATTTTCACTTTCTCTTTCAGTCATTAGCAGAACAACTAGGTAAACAATTCAGTAAATATATATTAGTCTTAAACAACAGACAGCTTAAACTAGTTGATATTTAGAGAATTTTCTTCTTAAAGATTTAAAGCCACAAGCTTTTGGAGGAAGGGCAACAAACCTCCAAGAGGTCCTTCCACATTTCTGACTTTCTGAAATGTATATCGGAAATGTTTTGGGGGATGATAAACGGCCTTCTGGGGGCCTGTGCACCTTTTGTAGCCCACTTCCTGCCGAGGCCTATGTTCAGACTTACAAAAAAACAATAGAATTTTGAGGTGAGGTTAGTGTCCTCTGGCAACTTAATTTCTTCAAAACCTTATTAATTTTATGACTTATTTACTTCTAGTCAGCTTCATGTATGGGTAGCCACATAAAAAGTTCTTTTTGAAACCATTCTCTGACACCTGTATTACCTTGTTTCCTGGTTTCTCCATATATCTCAACAAAACTTGACAACCTTGAGTAAATGAGGCCTACACAGGAAACATTCTAAACCTAATCACTTTACTGAGACTTTTCACCATGATTTTGTGGGAGAAAAAAACACTTAAAAAATTTCATCTTGATGTTCAGGATCTAGAGTCTGTCAATTTTTCCAATATCACAGGCCTTGTATAGGTGGTCTCTCTTTATCGTTATATTTCTGTTCCTACACTGTTTGTCTCATTTCCTAGTTGCTAAACAGACACATTGACAATCAACACATATTAAAATAACCTTTTTCAACCTCTTTCTCCAGCTTAGTATCATTTGCTCAGTCTTATAAATTACTGCAGGCAAAAGGTATATCAAATATTTTGCATTTAAATGACATGGATAAAGAGCCACGAAATGGTTGTATGTGTTGTCTTGTTGTCTTCCATTCAGTCACTGGGCCAGTGCTACATATTGGAAAATTTTTTGCAATGTCATTCCAGTTCCAGTATCAATTTCAATGTTAATAACAGTAAGTCAGGCTGGCTGCTAAAATAATACAGGATCTTAGTGGCTTTAAATAATTAGGCTACTTAGTGTGCGTGCATGTGTGTGCGTGCACCAACCCGGACACATAGCAGGGAAGGAGGATGTAGAGGGAAGGAGTGGGACAAGGAGAATTGATGCTCCGACCTGTGCTGGTGTCTTTAGAAAGGTGGATTTTAGAGGGCCGATCAAAGCTAAAAACTGGATCCAACTGCTACTTGAACTCTGAACTGCTGCTGCCCACTTAAAGAGCCATTGCCAATGTGCTGCGTACAGGAGCCATACCCCAACCAAGAAGATGCTGATCCCTGCTTCTTCTGTCCCCTGCCCTTCTGGGCACAAGCAGCAAGAAGCCAGCTTACAGTGAGAAATATAACTGTAGATTTCCATACCCGGCATTAGAAATAACTCTAGAGCATGGGTGGATTTTGAGTTGAGCAACTAAGAGATGCAATGTTGTCTGACCCACTGATTGTACAGGTGTGCTTGCCTCTTACCCCAGTTCTGGTAACTGAGAACTAATAATATCAGTTCATAAAATTATATACAGCATTGTAATTGGAAGGTTAGTGATTTCTCAAGTAAAATTCCATGAGTCCAGTCTCTAGCTGGTAACGTGATTAGGACTCTGGTTACACTGGGAGAAAGGTGCTGCATTACTTTGGCCAGCACACACCTTCCCCAACCCTATCTACAACCCCTGGGATGGATTTCACAGTGGGGTCCCAGATTCTGCCATTTTTTTCCCACTGAAAAACCTTGGCTTGGAAAACCGAACACATGTAATTAATTATCTCATTCAAAGTAGCATCTTCCGCTGTTTGGCTTGAAATCGGCTCATCCCATGAGTTGGTTTTGTCCAAATGTCCAATTTCTAGTTTCCTCTCAACAATGGAGTTTCTCAAGAAAGTTCCACATCCAAAAATAATTATATTTTCCAAGCATTGCCAAAGTTGATAAGTTCTTAACAGTGTTCCATTTATTTATTGCTTTAAAAAACTAGTTTCGAACAACAATTTTATTAGGTTACGTAACTGTGTGGGTTAGAAATATGGGCAGGGTTCAGTGAGCAGTTCTGCTCACATATTATCAACACAAGCTACTCAGTGCTTTTTAACTGAGGGTTGGGTTTGTCTGGAGGGTCCACAATAGCTTCATTTATAAGGCTGCCATCCTCTAGGCTGAGCTCAGGGGGAACCTCTTCCTGTCGATGGAGTTACAGGGATTCTATATTATCTCTCCAACAGGCTAATGGGGGCATTTTCCATGGTGGCTCAGGTCTCAAAGAGACCAAGACACAAACCATCATTCTTAAAGGCAAGACTCAGAAATGATAGAGTCACTTCTTCCATAAGCAACACAAAGGAAATATATTCTCCAAGTTACCTATGTCATTCATAGGAGATAACTATAAAGGAGACATTTTTCCAAATACATGCAGGCAGAATTAATTAGATTAGCTTATGCTAATGAACTGACTATTTAGGCTTTCTTAAGTATGTCAGCATTCTCAGAAACAGAAAACAGAAACTAGGCTTGGAAGCGTGAAGGTTTGCTTTCCTGCTGATTTTGTTTCAAACAGTAGGAAGAAATAAAAGACATTGCCCTTGTGCTCAATGTCTCAAACAGTCATCTAACACTGTGTCTTAATTTGGGGATTGAGAAGTTGAGTCCAGCCACAGGTGAAACTCCAGATGGGAGCAATCCAGAGGAAAGGTTGTTTAGTTTGGTCCTGTGTTTAAATTTTGTGCCTTTCCCCCAACAATCTGAGCAGAGAATCTGTTTTTTCAACATTAATATACTAATGGTCCAATTTGGGCTACAAAATCTGAGGCCTTTTACCTTGTGTCTGAAATATACGCAACCACTCACCCTTGAACATGCAACGCCTTTAACTTGTTCCTTGTCTCAGCTCCCTATACCTTCCTGATACAGCCCCATCCGTCTTTTAAGAAGCTTATTATTATCATTATCATTATTTTGCTTTAGTAAGGGGTGGAAAGGAAGTCTTCATTATGTAAAATGTGATATATAAATCTATGGGGAGTGCTTCTAAAAGTAGAATGTCTGCCAAGTTCTCCAGCAACTTTACCAGTATGCAATTAAGTACTCATTTAAACTATAGTTTTTGTTTGTGTGAAGGGAGAGTGTGGAACTCAGAAATAGAAGTTGTTGTAGGGTAGTTTTTCTTTCTGTATTTTCAAATTATATGTTAGACTCTGGTTTTGACAGCTGTGACTTTTAAAGGAACAAAACTTGATTTTCACTTCTAGTAATATGGTGGCCTAGATGACCCAAAAAGGCCTCGTAGTGCAGAATACATAAATGTCCTAGATAAAGTATAAGATTGAGTGTGAAATAAGACAGTCTTCAGAGGCTAGGGACTAAGAATAAAAGCAAGTTTAGAACAATACTTAGAATTGACTATGGCATAGGTTCTGAAGCATCTGAGTATTCCTGGGGGCTTAGAGCTAAATATTTAAGTCTGTGCTTTTGTCGTAGACTGGGGAGAAGGCCTGAGATCTGTGTAGTGCAGGTAGGTGTGATCCAAGACCTCAGTACTAAGTCTGCATTTAGGAAGCTGACACAAACAGTAAACTGAAGGAAGAATAATGCAGAGGGAGATATACAGGACAGGTGTGTGTCTCATGCTTGACTTTGAATACCAGGTAAAGTAAGAAAAATATATATGTATAAATTGTGTATACATGCATGTATATATACATATGTACACATACTCAATTACTTTGAGAATTGCTTTAAAAAACCTGATCCTATATAAATTACAGACAAATTTATGTATCTGTGAGATTAAAACTCTCTCTTGGTTTAAAGTTATTCTGCATTGCTTAAATGCTTCCATGTTAAGAGTAGAGGAATAGAGATGCTCTCTGGTGAAATATAATAAGAACCCCAGGAATCAAAGATATTTTACAGATGGCGTTGCAAAAAGTATGAACTTCGGGGTCATTTATGATTTCATATCACTTATTGAAAATTTCTTCTGTATCTGTGAAATATGTCATTGGTATTTTAATAGCAATTATGTTCAATCTATAGATTGCTTTAAGCAGTATGGACATTTTAGTGATGTTGATTCTTCCAATCTATGAACACAGTATATGCCTCTATTTGTTTATATCTTCCTTAATTTCTCTCTTCAATGTTCTGTAGTTTTCTGAGGACAGGTATTTTACCTCATTGGTTAAGTTTACTCCTAGGTACTTTAGTTTTCTCCTTGCTATAGTAAATGGGATTTTCCCCCTAGTTTCTGATTTCTGAGTTTTGACTTTGTACTTTGCTGTTTTGCCAAATTCATGTACTAGATTGGGTTGTTTTTTGGTGGAGCCTATGGAGTTTTCTATGTACACTATGATGTCATCTGCAAACAATGGTAGCTTTACTTCTTAATAAACGAAACAAACAATTGAGCAAAATAGAACTAGAAATATGGAAATAAGGGGCAAATTGACAGTGACCAGAGGGGAGGGGAGAGAGAGATAAGAGGAAAGAAGGAGAAGGGTCTAGTTAAGGAACATGAATAAAAGGACCATAAATATGAACAACAGGGTCAGGACCAACTGAGGGAGCAGAGGGGGTACAGTGGGCAGAGTGGGGGTGAGTAACCAGGGAAACACTGGGACAACTGTAATCAAACAACAGTAAAAAGTATGAACTTCACAGTAGCAACAATAAAAAAAGAATAGATTTTTAAAATCTAGTATATAAGAAAGACACTATGAATAGAGATTATGGTGAAAGTTAAAATAAAACAAAACAGTTTGATCGAATATATTAAGACAGCAGAGCTTGAATTTATCAGATATAAATATTGTATTTAAACATTAATATTACTATTTAAAGATTATATTATATATGTGAAGAAGGAATAAGTAACTATCAAATTAACAGATGTATTTGTAAGACCCACTTTTTCCCTCTGTTTACTTTACATAATAATCATATTTTTAAGTGGCCTAGGTATATTATTAGTTCTTTCTTTTAATCATAGATATTTATTTTATTTCCTTTAGGCATATCTAGTAATTTTTAATTTAATGGCAGACATTGTAATGAGTCATGGAGGCTATAGATTGTTGTGTTCAATCAGTGAAAGTCCTCTTTACTCTTGTTAAGAAAGAGTGAGAAAATGGTGGGCTGTCATTTAAAATTCAGGTTGTATGTATGTATGTATGTATGTATGTATGTATTTTTGTCTAACCTGAGATGAGCCCAACAAGGATTTTCATGGTCAGTCTCAGTTGCCTGGGGGACAGGCGGGGCAGAAACTGCAGGAGGCATTGCTCTGACTTTAGACTTTTCCACTCATGTTCATCTCCTCCTAATCCATGTAGCTTTAATTTATAGAAAAGTCTTGAGAGAAAACAGAAATTGTATCTGATGCAGGACTTCTTCCCTGTAGGTCTTTGCTTCCTAAGAAACACAAGGTTTTGACTTAAATCTGTAGCTTCTCAAGCCACCAGAGCACCCGGGATATATCTTGTGGGAAAAATAACCATGGTTTTTGTTCCCTCAAGTTTTTAATTCATTTTGTCAGTACCAATGACTGTTAAATCCTTTGCATATTTCTGTTACTCTAGCAGTGCTGATCTGCCTGAGCTGGATACTCAATTTGCATAGAAAATCAGAAAGTTCCACCCCCACCCCCAAAGTGTAAAAGCTGTAGATTTTTAACTTGAATCAGAGGTGTTCACTCCAGAATTTTAATTGCTAATGTTCATTGTTCCAATAACTCTATTATGCCCTTAAATTATGAGATTTATAAATTTTCTAGTTGTTGCTATTATTGTCCTGCCATGAACTTCTACCTCTTACCTGTAATTCTTGCATGTCCCTGATGACTAATGATGTTGAGCACAATGTAATAGGTTTATTGGCCATTCAGATATCCTCTTTCATTTGTCTTGATTAGTTTTTCATTGTTTCTTATAACTTTTCTTTTTGATTTATGGGTTATTTTTATATACTGAATAATTCTTTTGATGTGTATATATATTGCAAGTAACTTCTCCTGGTCTAAAGCCTAACTAACTGTTTGCTCTATTCATTGATAAGCAGAAGGTTATAATTATGATGTAATTAGTCTTATATAATTATATTTTTGATAGAATTAATTATAGTTCAATATAATTTTATTATATATTTTTATTTTGTATATACCTTTTCTTATTCCATAATCATTAATATTTTTTATTGTTGTTCAGTTACAGTTGTCCCCACTTTCTCCCCATTATTCTCCCCCATCCTACCCACCCCTCCAACCTCCCACATGGAGTCCTCACCTCCTGCCAAATTGTCTTCCTCCACGTTCATTTATACATGTTCCTTGATGAGCCTTCCCCTTCCTTCCCATGTTATTCCCCTCCCCCCTCCCCTCTGGTCACTGTCAGTTGGTTCTTTCTTACTGTCAGGTTCTATTTTGCTCACTTGTTTATTTTGTTGACTAGGTTACACTTATAGTGAGATCATATGGTATTTCTCTTATTTCACTTAGCATAACATTAGCATATTCTTTGATGGTAAACTTCTTGGAAATTTATTGTTTTTTTTCTTATATGTGGATTAAAAAATAGCCACCAATTATTGTTACATGGGGTGATGTAGTTATGTTACATTGGTTTTCAATTGGACTATCCAAATGATCCAACACAATTTGGTGAAAGACTGTGTGTTCTACTCGACAACTATATCATAAATCAAAAGTTAATATGTTACCAAATTCTATTCTGCCTCATTTGTTGCCTTAATTACTATAAATGTATTATAAATTTTAATAGATGAAATAATTAAATCTTATAACTGAGTTTATCCTCAACACTGTCATAGCTTGTCATAGCTCATTTCTGTTTGTAAATGGGTTCAAGTATTATCTCATCAAGAAATCATCCATTTATATCCCCCTTAAATCTGGGGCGGCCTTGTAACTTGCATGGCCAATAAAATGTAGCAGAAGAGACGCTATGCCAGTCCAAGCCCAGGCCTCAGGAGACCTTGCAATCTTCCACCCTGTCTCTGAATCTCTTTCTTGCCATGACGCCATCACCAGGCTAATTTACTGGGGGGATAGAAGAGCAAAGGCAAGGTCTTCAAACCAACAGTCAGCCAGTCCCTGGAAACAAAGCTCCCTAATTAGGTGTAGAAGCATGACTGAGTTTAGCTAATACAAAGTGTGTCTATATAGACTCACAGGCCAATAAGCAGAATACGGAGCTGCACAGGACATTGTATATGATTCAGGATACAGTGCATAGGACATTGTATGTCACTATAATGTGGAGGTATTTTTTCATAACATTTCAAACACATGACCAATATAGATTTGCATTATAAATCAATTTGAGTATAATCATTATATTTATAATATTAAATCTTGTGTTTCATGAATATAGTTTCCTTTTTAATATATTTTATTGATTATGCCATTACAGTTGTCCTATCCCCCCCTTCATTCCCCTCCACTCTGCACACCCCCTCCCCCACCATTCCCCCCCTTTAGTTTATGTCCACGTGTCTCAAGTTCTTTAGATTCTATATTTCCCATACTATTCTTGCCCTCCCCCTATCTATTTTCTACCTACTGTCTATGCTACTTATTCTCTGAACCTTCTCCCCCCTGCTCCTCCTCCCACTCCCCTGTTGCTAACCCTCCACGTGATCTTCATTTCTATGGTTCTGCTCCTGATCTAGCTGTCCTCTTAGTTTGCTTTTGTTTTAGGTGTGGTTCTTAATAACTGTGAGTTTGCTGTCCTTTCACTGTTCATCTTTTTTATCTTCTTTTTCTTAGGTAAGTCCCTTTAACATTTCATATAATAAGGGCTTGGTGATGATGAACTCCTTGAATTTGATCTTATCTGAGAAGCACTTGATCTGCCCTTCCATTCTAAATGAAAGCTTTGCTGGATAAAGCAATCTTGGATGTAGGTCTTTGGATTTCATGACTTGGAATACTTCTTTCCAGCCCCTTTTTGCCTATAAGGTCTCTTTTGAAAAATTAGCTGACAGTCTGATGGGAGCTCCTTTGTAGGTGACTGTCCCCTTATCTCTTGCTGCTTCTAGGATTCTCTCCTTCATTTTAATATTGGCTAATGTAATGATGATGTGCCTTGGTGTGTTTCTTCTTGGGTCCAACTTCTTTGGGACTCTCTGAGCTTCCTGGATTTCCTGGAAGTCTATTGCCTTTGGGGAAATTCTCCTTAATTATTTGTTCAAATAAGTTTTCCACTTGTCGCTCTTCCTCTTCCCCTTCTGGTACCCCTATAATTTGGATGTTGGAACATTTAAAGGTGTCCTGAAGGTTCCTAAGCCTCTCTTCATTTTTTTGAATTCTTGTTTCTTCATCCTTTTCTGTTTGGTCATTTTTTTCTTCCTTCTGGTCCCAGTTTCCTTTCCATCACTATTGGTTTCCTGTGCATTTCCATCCATTTCAATTAGTTTAGCCTTCACTTGTTCCTCTAATTTGTGACTAAAATCAACCAGTTCTGTGAGCATTCTGATCACCAGTGTTTTGGACTGTGCATCTGATAGGTTGGCTATCTCTTGGTCGCTTAGAGTTATCGGGTCTGGGGCTTTGAGCTGTTCTTCTTGAGCCATAATATTTTGGTCTGTTCATGCCTGTTACATAGCATATGAGGAGCGGAACCCTAGATGTTCACCAGGGTGGGACAACTCAGTCACTAGGTTATGACACTGTATGTAGGGGTGGGGTCAAAGAGGAGCAATAGCGGTCCCCTCTGCTGCTTCCCACTGCTGGGGCCTGAGGGGCCATTCTCACTGCTTGCTCATTCACCTGGTTTCTCTGCACACGAATGTGTGACCGTGGTCAGCCAGCCGCCTTGCGCCCTCACCGGGTCTGCCCATTGCAACCCCATGCCTGGGATCTGCCAACCACTGCCAGCACCTGGGTGGGTCTGGCTGAGTTTTCTTTTGCAACCCTGCTCTGTCAGTCGCTGGCTCCGCCCCTCTTACCAGTCTGGCTGAAGGGTTCGTTGTTGTCGGACTTCCATATGGTTCAATTTTCTGTGTTTTGGTTGCGTTTTTGTTACTAAAACTTTATTGTCTTTAAACCTGGTTGTGCAAGGAGGCACAGTGTTTCCATCTACACCTTCCAAATAAGTAAAATTTGTCACCCAAGTCACTTGCTGTACTCCTGTGTCACCACATTGGCTCGCCCTATAGATTACCTTTTGTTAATTTAAATATTTAATTTCTCAGCAAAATGGTAGAGGTCTTACATTATTTTAGATTTATTCCTAGGTATTCAATTATTGATTATTGATACGCTTGTCTATTTGTCTTTTAAACTTATTTTAAGAGCATTATTACAATATAAAAATATACTAGTTTTTGTATAGTGACATTATATTTTCATAAAATTGCTAAGTTCACTTAAAAACTCTAACAGTGGGCCCTGGCTAGTGTAGATCAGTGGGTTGAGCGCGAGCCTGTGAACCAGAGTATCGCAGTTCGATTCCTAGTCAGGGCACATGCCTGGGTTGCAGGCCAGTTCCCAGCGGGGGACACACAAGAGGCAACTATACACTGGTATTTCTCTCCCTTCTCCTTCCTTTCCCCTCTAAAGATAAATAAATAATATCATAAAAAACCCTCTAACAGTGTACCAAAATATAGTTTTTCTTTTGTATATAAAGAAAATATTTGCAATTAATAGCAGTCTTTTTTCTTTGTTTTTAAACCATGTCTTAATTATTCTACCTGCTTCTCTGTACTAACACATATTTGTAGTCCAGTGGTGAACAGACTATCCAATAGAATATTTTTGTCAGTCATTTATAGCTACTCTATATAAAATTATGAAAGTACTATTTTATTTCAAAATTTCTAAGAGTTATTACTTCCATAAATTGCTGATAAATTGTATCAGATACTCTTTGTATTTATGGGATGTTCATATTATTTTGCATCTATGTCTGTGGGAGAAGTTGATTTGCTTAATATCTTTTCTAATCATTTCTAATAACCTCTTTACTAATGTTCTGAGTATTGGTGTCCTGCTGTCCTCCTGGTCACCTACAAAGACTCATAGACCTGTTTGGAAGTAGTTACTCCTGATGGTATGTAAACATGGAGATTTCCATGTTGGAATGACTCAACCCTGGAATCAATTAAGTAGTTGTAGCATAAGGAGATATTTTATTTCTCCTTATATTAGGATGTATTTATTTTTTGGTCAGTTGTCAAATGCACTGTCATGCTTCATAATAGGTCTGTATCTTTTTAATTTAAGTAGAATCAATATTTGTGCTTCTATTTTTATTCCAACTATTAGTCTCTTTTTGAAAAAAGAAAACCTATCTCACCAAAGGTTTGTGACTTTTAGTAGTGTTTTGGAGTATAATTGTTGGTGGTGGTCTTTTCTAGTGATGTTCTATATTTTATCAATATCAAATTCTATATTATTTTTTCTGTTTAACTTTAATTTGCTATTCTATTTCTATCTTCTATAGATAATTGATTTTTAACCTTCTTTTATAAATACATAAGCATATCATTGATTCTTTTGCAACTTCTTATACGTACTATTTTTCTTTCACTGAATTTAATGTTTAAAATATTGTCGAATTTTTATAATTTTAATCCATTCATCATTTAGAAATACATTTCAATTCCAAATCATTTCTGATTATTAATGCTATTTTATTATCAATTTTTGATGGTTTCATTTTCACAAGGGGAAATGTCATTATATCAGTCATTTCACATTTGTTTTGTGGTATAGATCTTAATAATTTTCATAAAAGTTTTATGTGCAGTTGAAAAATATATATTCTACAGTTTTGAGGTGTAGTGATTTATGCATCAGTTCCATGTATTCATGTTGCTCAAATGTAGTACAGGACTTAATGTTTAGCATTTGATGAGTTACTGAGACAAAGTCATCCACTATGTCTTTACTTGAAGTGGTCAGAAGGAGGAATGACAAAGAGCTACAGTGAATCTTTCCAGAGAGATAGATAAATGTTCATTGTTGTGATTGTAGTGATGGTCTCCAGTGTGTGTGTGTGTGTGTGTGTGTGTGTGTGTGTGTACCAGATAGTACACATTTAACATACCAAATTTATGTATATAAACAATATCCCAAAAAAGAAAATAAACAAGAAAATGCACATGATTATCTCAATATGTGCTGAAAATTACTTGATAAATTTCAACATTCATGTAAGAAGATATTAGTGTATTAGAAAATTTCTTAACCTATGATAGAAAATAGTGTGCCCCCCACGCACATATATGTATTTAGTAACTCTTCTTCAAAGGTTGACCTTTTCTTAAGAATTTTCCTGATGACAGACAGAACGTAATGTACAGACACCTGATGTATAAAATAGCTATTGGCCACTTCATTAAATGAAATTAATTCTAAATTGAGTAACTTTCCCCAAGGATATTTCTGTTTCTTTGAACAAGTGTGTCTTTTCTGGCTCTCTTCCACCTGCTCAAAAAGCCTTAGAATTGTTGTACTGCCTTCAGTAAGTTTTGTCAGCTAGAAGGAAACTTCATAAGCTACTGCTCCGATGCAACAATTAGTTATTTTTTCTATTTCATTTCAGTATAAATTAACTTATCCCTGTGCAGGTAGCATTAAAGCTAATAACCCTAAAAGGATTAACATTGGAAAGTAATGCTGCCAGTGACAAAGCTCATTAACAGCCTTTATCACTACAACCTGATGAACCACATCTGGGATCATTGGCATAATGATAATACATTTGTTTCTTTAGCCAAGTATTCCTCATTTCACTCTCTATTGATTATTTATGGGTCCAGTTTAGCCAATTAAATTCTCCTTTCACTACCAATTTCTAAAATTGATAGTACAGAGCTCCGATGTCAGTGTACCTCTGCTCTGTGTAGTTAAAAGCTGCATTAGGGAGACAAGAAATAGAGAAGCAGAAAGAGATAGTGTTATCCTAGAGTGTGGGTCATAAAACAACATGCAGAGTGAATAATAATTCTTTTGGGCTTCCACTTATTTCTTTTAAGTGGAGTGGCTGGAATTTATTTAAAACCTAATTATATCTTATACCCCTGATATAGTCTTGTTGATTCATTTCCATAAAAAAACTTTCAGTTATTTTATTTTCATGACAAGTAACAGAGCACCCAAATAATAACAAAACAAAAAAGATTAAGTTATTTCATGTAAGACATAGATTGGAATTAGAGTTTCACATCTGGAAAAGTAGCTAAAGTATATGGTGAAGGACATTTTTGCTTGGCTTCTACTCTTCCATTCCCAGGATATCAGTTTTTTTGTTTTTTGCACCCATAAACACTCATTGTTGTAAGATGATTTCAATAACTCTAGGCATCAGGACCCCATTCAAAGGCTTGACACAGGGTAGAAACTAGGACAGTAAAAGTGAATTACCACGTGATTCCCTCTTCTGTCATCAGAAAAGAAAGTATAGTGGACACATGGACAAAAACTGAGGGAGGTGAAAATGGGAGGGAGGTGGGGAGTACTACGGGAGTGGGCTGGAATGAGAGTACAAGACAAAAAACTTTCCTTGAACAACAATTAAAATAAATAAAATAAATTAAAAAGAAAAGAAACAGTCCTAGATGACCTTCTCTTACTTCTCATTGGCCAAAAATTGATTAGTATATTCATGTCTTCATAGGAGAGAGATTGGGGATCTTCATGGATTTTTCTATTAGTTTTTAGTAAGAAAGCCATGGATAATAGCTTTTGAGTGGCCAGCTAAAAGTGTATTTAAGAGGAAGAAGGTTCCTTTTCTGGTAAGTGGAAATCTCCATGGAACTTTCTTTCTCCATTCTTATCCTGAGTTTACCATGTACATTTCATGGAGGGACAAATCTGAATTCAAGTACTTGGAGTTATGTTAGTATTTCCAGCTGAGTTCTAATGGAACATTAGGATCTACTGTAATGAGAATGGCCCAGGAATTCATCATCCAGAATGCACGTTTTAATAGTGAAATGGGCACTACCGATACTCATTCTTGGACAACTGAAGATCAGTAATATCCCAAGCAAATGAGGTGTACGATCACCTTGTTTTTCAAAGTTTTTATTGTATTTTTTCCATTACCATTTAGTCCCCTTATACCCTCTCCCATCCACAGTGAATACGCGGGTGTCCATGTCCATCAGTCCTTTTTCCTTTTGCTCAATCCCTCCACCCACTAACCTTCCCCCACCCATCAAGCTCTCCATTTGCTCTCAATCTATGAGTCTGTCTCTATTTTGTTTGTTACTTTAATGTGTTCATTAGATGTCACATATGAGTGAAATCGTATAGTATCTATCTTTCTCTGACTGGTTTATTTCACTTAGCATAATGTTCTCCAGGTCTATCCATGCTGTTGCAAAAGGTAAAATTTTCTTCTTCTATTATGACTGAGTAGTATTCCATCGTGTAAATGTCCCATAGTTGTTGTATCCACTCATCTATTGATGGACATTTGGGCTGCTGCCATATCTTTGCGATTGTAAATAAAACAGCAATGCACATTGGGCATTTTTCTCCTTTTGAATTAGTGTTTAGGGTTGCTTTGGAGGATTCATTGCTATATGGTCTATAATAGTTCCCTTAATCATTACTGATGGACATTTAACCACCCTTTTCCTCTATTTTCAGTATTAATATTACTAAGTCACATGTTTTGATAATGATACAGAATTATAAAATTAACCTCTCTACAGTGAGACAGACATGAACAAAATAAATAAAAGTAGAAGCTATATTTGAAGAGGTTCTCCCTAATCTCCTCACCAAAAGTGGTGGTCCTAGGTAAAACAAGTGAGAACATTCTAAGTTTTCACAGAGATTTGCAAGTAAGATGGGAGGAAGAATAAGGGAGCAGTCTGGGAGGAATATGAAAATGTTTTTTTCTTATAGAAGACTATTCTTCCACATGCTTCTCCATCTCTTTATAATGAGTGCTCCTACTGCTTTTTACAAGGCAAATTTTTATTTCTTATTTGATTATATCTAAAAGCCTCACTTTCCTAAATAAAAAATATCCTTCATCAAATGGTCATTCTCTTATACATATTCAGTGATTTGGTATCCATCTTTCAGAATAACTAGTACAGCAGTTGTGCTGGTATTATTTGTTGAGTATTTGATTATTGTTTATTTGCTCTACATTGTAAATTCTCTATAATGACAGTTAAATAATTAATTTGTTAAGTATTCATTGAATGCTTGAAATACATCCAATATATAAGTAAATAAATATATAAAGAAAAGCTACATAACATAATTTTAAAAAATATGTATGTCTAAAGGAATACAGAGTACCAGGACATAGACAGAAGAAAATAGCATGTAAATAAATTTAAATGTACTAATTTCTCTACTTTTTATAGCACATGGTAATATTAAAAAGTTGGTAAGCTAAAATATAGATGTTTTGGTCTACTATTAAAAATGTAAAGACAAGTAATAAGTTAAAATTAGACTCAGTAAATTGCAAATGACTAAAAGAGGAAACAAAAGGAAATGTAAACAGTATAGCAAATATAAATATGACAGAAGATAGATATAAAGTATATAAAGTTAACTTTCTTCAATTCTTCAGTAAACTAGAAAATTGGCAAAGTAAATGGAAAAATATTCTTAAGAAATATTATTATTGTTTTATAAAAGAGATACATATAAAGAAAGTGACACATTACTATTGAAAGTAATAACTATTGACAAAAATACACAAGACAAATGCAAACAAATATTAGACAGGTCTTGACATTAACATCATGTGATGGTTTAATTAAAGGCCAAAAGCTTTATATGAAACAAATTGTGGTGTGTCTTATAATTATGTATATTCGATTTCAAAAATATATAACGGTTACTAATTTTTATACACCAGATAACTTGGCACCAAAAAACATAGATCCAAAACTGGAAGAAATTAAAGAAGAATTAAAAATTTAATACTGTTGGCCATATCAGATAAAAAACATTAAAATAAGTAAGATTATAGGGGCTTTGATTAATAATTCTTCAAATAAAATACATACTTTTTTAAACCTTGCTTAAATTAATTTTAAGATATTTGTATATTAAGCCACAAAAACATCACAGCAAATTCCCCAAACTCTAAGCTATATATTACAATCTTTCTGAAAATTAATAGGAAAAGGTATTATTAGCAAATTAACTAAGATAAGTTTATGCAGTTTAAAATATTTCTCAAAGAACTCTTGATTTACAGAACTGGAATTTTATAATTTGTTTATTAATTTTGAGGATAATTTTTAGAGCAGTTTCAAATTTATAATAAAATTGAAAGGAAAGTGCAGCTTTCTCATGTGCCATTATCCTTACGTATATATGGGCTCCCCATTGTCAAACCACCAGCCAGAATGTTTTTTGGTTTTCTAACCAAGGATGAACCTACACTGACACATCATCATTACTTAAAGTCCACAGTTTACCTTAAGGTTCAGTCCTGTGTTGCATATTCTTTGAGTTTGGATAAATGTATAATGGCACCCATCCTCCCTATAATGCCATGCAGAGTATCTTCTCAATACTCTTCTATGTCCAGTATTGTCTTAATAGTATTGTCTTAATAGTATTGTCTTAATACTCTTCTATGCCCAGTCTGTTCTCTCCCTTCCTCTACCAATTTACTTTTTGATGTAAGTGATACATAGTCAAACCCACAGAGTAAAACTAAATTCAGTCTAAAAGGACCAATTTTTACCTCAAACATTTATATGACCTAAAAAGGAAAGAATGGAAATTTGTAAAATAGTAAATTCAATGTGTTTGCAATGAAAGAAGAAAGAAAGAAAAATTGGGAGGAAGGAATTTGTAAATATAAATTTTGACATATTTATGGACAAAATAATTAGAGCATAAGTAATTTAAAGTACAGTTAATTCTTAAAGAAACAAAACAATAAAGCAAGTCACTAAATAAAGCAAAAGCAAGATGAAACAGCTTACAGAATAGAACTGAGAATTCAGAAATAATCATAGAGGGAAGGTTATAGAAAGAAGTAGTAGGAAAAATTCTTCACAGTCACACATTCAAATGAATTTGAAAATCTGTATAAAATAGATGATTTCTCAGAAAATATCAATAACAAAGAAATGAATTTGGATAGAAAAGAAAATATAACCACATAAGTAATTATAGAATATATTAAGGAGGTTAAAAAATAGTGCCAAGTGCAGGTGCTTTTACAGTTACTTAAAGTCTCCAAAAGACAGGTATTTTTAAGTAATGAACAGGGCATAGATAGAAAGCTTTGAAAAATATTTCTAGAAAAGCAAGAAAGAACAAAAATTATTCAAAATAGTCAATAGAAGACTGGGCTTGCACTAGCCAATATGGTAGTCACTAGCTTTATGTGGCTGTTTAAATTTAGGGTGCAGTTTCTCAGTTGCACTAATTCATGTCACATTTCAGTTGCTTAATAGTCACACTTGTCTCATGGTTACCATGCTGGACAAGACAGAAACAGACCATTTTTAGATTTCCCAGGTTGTTCCGGGGGTGGGAGGGAGTGCCAGTAAGTTTCCCCATCTGGAATACATCACTGAGAAAAAACAAACCAATAGACTGGCACAGCCTAAGGGGCCAAACCTGGTCCAACTACCCACCTCAGAGGCCAGGGAACAAGGAGACAGAGAGACACTGTGATTCATGGTTCCTGAAGAATCTCAAGAGAAGATAAACAATTCATGTCAGCATCCACTTTCAGATACAACATACTTCCTTAGTACAATAGCTTTCAGAGTTGGATAGATGTTACACCAGTCTTAAAGTGGAAAGAAGACTCACAGTGAACTTGTTCAAATTCACTCTGCCAATTAATGCCAATGGTAGGTCTTGAATGCAGCTCTTATGAGTGCAGGTCCACTGCAGTCTTCATAATGTATTAACCAGCTCTTGCTCAAAGCAGGTGCTGTGGCCTTCTCTGGGTGCTGAGACCTGTTGGTTTAGCACTGTGTCCATGGAACTGAAAGATAATTTGTAACCCACAAGAGCCTGCGAAGGCCAAGTGCTTGCTATCAAGTGTTCAGCATGTGGATCTTCAGGAATTGATATTAGCACTTACTATTTACCAGAATTATAAACATTAGAACTTTTATTTTACAGCATACAAAACAGAAAGAGAAAGATAGAGGAGAGGATAGAAATAATTGGGTTAAAATAATAATATAAAGTAGATTAGAGAACATAAGGTTGAGCCAGTTTTATATGGAGATTAATAGATTGAGAAAGCAGAGGAAAATACTCATTGTAAAGTATCTAGCACATTTGCTTACTCATAGTAGGTACTCAAAAAATGTTTCTGGCTGTGTGTCACCGTTAAAACTTGGAGAGAGCTGAAATGGTAACCCCCACTCTATAAACAGTGGCCTGTTGTTCTTGGAAACTGGGTATCTAAAATAGGGCCTAAGAAGAAATCAAGGAAGACACATACTGTAAATGTCATATTTATCAATCTGGTAGCCTCCCTTTTGGTTTTATTGTGTAGGGCTCAGTGTCAGTGGAATATTTAGGTTGATGTCAGAACAACCACAAACAAATCCCTGAGTAAAACAACCCCATTACAATTTGTTGCTGTTCATCTCCGTGAACAGCATCCATGGCCAAAGCCCATGAAATGGCAGATCTGATTCTAGTGGAGTGGGGAGACCACCCACAGAGTACTAAGCTCATTTAATGCTTTTGTTCCCATTCTTGGTGGTGGTGTTGACCTATGGTCAGACTGGAACACCAGAAAACCCATTTCTGTAGGAGAGCCCAGGAGGGAGTTCTGCTTAGGCATCAGTGGAGGGTCTAGGAACATTGTTCACTCTGAAACTACCCGGAGAATTGGGGTGAAGAAAGGTTATTGGCCCTAAGAGGAACAGAGTTCACCACCCTGAAAAATTGGGAACTGCTCCTCCTAGGTCTCCGGCATGGTTCGGGAAAATATTAGACCGACAGTGTTTATGCCAAGTGGGTTGGAGAAGGGAGAATCGTAGACAAAGGACCATCAGGGAATCTGACCTAGTTTTAAATGCATGCCACCATGGGAGTGAGGAGGACACAAGGGGGAAGAAACATTAGCATGTTGATAAACTGATTAATCCAACCAAAGCTGGATACTTTCTATCACAAGTCTCAGTTTTCAGTGAGCTGGTACAGAAGACAGAAAATAATAATAAAAGTAACCAAAAACTGGTACCTGTATTTCAACAAGTCAAAGCCTAGAGTGGATAAAGATACATTAACGAGGACTAAAACTGCACTAAAGACATCCATTTGGTAAAACTGGTGATGGGTAACAAGAAAGCAAATATGAAAGGTTTGTAGACCTTGTGATGAGAACCGACCAGGCAAAAAGACAGGTGTCCTGTAACAAGAGAGATAATGGATTTGCACTGTGTGCAAATTTAAGTTGCCAGAACAGTGATGGGTGTTAAGAGTGTGATAGGAGGAAGAGACAGAAATAGGATCAACCTAAAAAGTCAAATCAACATACAAAAGCCAAGAAGTTTGTTTCTGGCTAATTTTAACACAGAATATTGCATTTAAAGTACCAGGAAAAGGCACATATTTATGTTGGTGTCTGATAGTGAGAGGGAAATATTTAGGGCATAATAAACATATGCACTTCTAATGATATGGATTGTAACCTGAGAGCAATTGCTTATTTATTAACTGTAAAAAAGTTACTTAGAAGTCATGAAATAACAGACGGAATCAACTATCCAATTCTTGCAAGTAAGGAACATTAAATGCTACTCAGGGAAAATGGGCCCCGGTGGTGAATCCGAGCTGCCCAACTTGCATGCTGTGATCATAGAAAATATATTTCTCCACAATGCATCTTTTTCTACAGGTCTAAAAAACAAAACAAAACAAAGAAGCAGTGGGAATCAGTGCAATTAAAAACTCTGAAAGCTGTATAAAATGAAGATAGCAGTGCAATTACTTAGCAGTAGTTTTTAAACTGAAAGTAGTTATCTCGTATGCTAGTCATTGTACTTAGGCAGAGGGCACTCAGAGATGAAGAGAACACAATCCAATTCCTCAAAGGTCCAGTTAAGAATAAAAAATGTGCACATTGGCAATTATGTATCAGAAAGCAAAGGGCTTTGTTAAATGCATTTGTCTGTTTACAAGACATAAAACACGTTTTCTTTATTTCATTGGATTTTCACACTAATGCTGTGAGATAGCAATTTAGTATTACTAGATTTACCATCCCCATCTTGGGATACAAGTGATGAAACTGAGTCATGTAAAGGTTTATTGACTGGACTATAGTTAGAATTTTGCAGGACAAGAACCCGGGTTTTCTTACTAGAATGTTTGATTTTTGCATTTAAGTAATGATGGTCTTCCAAAAAAAGAAATGGATTTTTTTCTCCTGTTGTTGGAATTGTGAAGATACGAAACAAGACACTATGTCTATAGAAAACCAAAAAAATCAATCAGCCCAGTCAATGACTCAGTAAATTATCTGGAAATGTGGTCCCCATGATGTTATTTATCTGCATTGTTCACTTCTTTTGCTGATTAGACCACACATTCTGGCATAGCTTCAACATAGACTTAAAGCCTAACACATTGGAAAAATATTTCACTCAGTGACTCAAATTGTCACTCACATAATCTGCCCAGTTTGTCCTGCTGCCACGAACACATTTTCCTAAAATGCAAACAGTCAGAGGAGGGCAACAAGTTCTGCAGAGTTCATGCAGATGCTCAGGAATGATAACGGCTAGGCTTTATCCAGCCTTCGCTCTAATTTAATGATGGCAGAGGAGAGAGTAGGTAGTGAGGGTGTGAAAGAGACAGGCGGGGCTCTCCACATCCCTGTGCAACTCTGCAAGCCCCTGGTCCCCTCGAAGTGCAGCTCAGATGTGTGTCATGTCAGCCATTCTTGGGTGACTTTGGGCAACATTTTTTACTGACATGTGAAGATTGATGTGGGGGAATGCTACCGAAAGTTGTCCTCAGGATTGACAACATCAAATCTGAGATAATGAAATACATTAAGTTTCTACTGCATGTTAGCCCCCTTTACCCACATAAAACATTGCACTATAAAGGTATGCATTTTCAGAGATGGGCTCTGAGTCTCACGAAGGTTACACACCTGTGACAAAGGTGTAATTTGTGTAAAGGAAGTGCTCCCTTGATCTGGGCACTTCCTACGATGCTAATGTATAAAATGCAGGAGGGCCTGGCTGAGAATAATGCTCACGAAAAAGTCACTAGGATGAAAACTAACACTAAAGAGGCAGGAACTACCTGAACTGAAGAAAAAACAACAGAACTATAAACTAAGAGTGACTTTGGGTTTGGGAGTCAGGGTTAGATGGTGAAATGTGTTTGGGTTGAAGACAGTTCAACTCCACATTTAGTACTTGAATTCCCTCCATAAGGTCCACCAAACTGTCATCCTGCTGAGTAAGTACCTCTGCTTTCAGCTTCCATATATTTGGCATCACATCTGTTCCCTCTTGTGCCACACTGCATGTCCTCTCAATGCCCCTTTATTTCATCCATCGCTGCAAGGGTCGACATCATGCAGGGTGAACTGGCAACACTCTACCTCAGCTGTCCAAGTGTAAGTGTTCTCTTCTATCAGCGTTCTCAAATGCCATAGCCGTAGAGCTACAGGAACTAGTACACACATAAGGAAATATGAGCAATGTGGCAACTCTGACTGATGGATAGGGCACGAGAGCTAGCAGGTAAATGCCTCACTCCTTGAGGAGAAAATTCTGAGGCAAGTTTTACATGAATGTTTAAAGGCATCTAGATGATTACGTCCAGTTGCCAGAGCAGGGACATGCTCAACAGTACCACTTTGTATTTGTTTACTCTCTTCTTCTCTTTCATACTTGCCTTTTTCCCATTCCTGGGCCCTTGCATTGCTTCCTAAAATAAAGTGCATTTTTTGTCTGTATTTTCTGAGAAACTGAGGCTGAGACAGGGCACTCCTGGGCCAGCATGAATAGAGACACTTTCAAGTCCTGACCTAACAAGCAGAGTGGTCTCAAGACTTTCTCTTTCATTTACTTGTGTCTGATTAATCTCTACATACTTGACACTTGACATAGACTTTAATCCCATAAAAGGGATTCATGATGTATTCATGATGTCTCCAATGGATGGATGGGTGGGTGCCTAAACCAGTGGAGTAAATGTGGCAAAGTACATTAATTCAAACGTACTTTGAATTAATCTCTAAAGTTGAAGGAAACAGTGCAAAGTAATGACCTCCAAAACTAGTTACAGCAGAAGTGGGAAGCATGAAGAGGCATAGGGTTCATTTGGTCCCCATCAGGACATGTCAGGACTCCAATAACCTGTCACTAGCACAAAAATTAGCGACTCTGTCTTGTTAATGATAAGAATACAGATTTTTAAAAATATATTGAGTATTTACATTTAAAGATATATTTGAAATAAATAGATTCAAAGACTGGTCATGAAATCCTTAGGGGTGCTCTCTTTGGATATATAAGTTGACATAGGTAAAAAGAGAAAAAATAGAAATAGGAAACTGTATAAGGTAGAATCCTTGGGGGATTAACATGTATGCCTATTTAATTCTATCTGAGAAAGATGATTGCTAGTCTCAGGTCCACACGTAGCTCTGTCTGTGCTAATCCTATTGAAACTTGAGTAGCGTTATGAGAAGATCTCTGATCTTGGTCCTTGGAAATGTGACCACTCAGCAAGAGCCATTTACTGTTGGGTTGTACATCTACCAACTAAAGTCAATGCAAAAAGAGGGGTGGGAGTATATTCAAGATGCTGGATTCCACTTAAAAGGACAGAGTTTGTGGGACTTTGAATCAAAATATTTGATTTGAGTAGTTGTGCATCTTAGACGAACTGCAGCCTCCCCAAGACCTTGCTTTGCTGTTGATAGAAGAGGGTGTTAATTCTTGGTCTACCTGTCTTAAAGGGTTAATGATGGTCTCAAATGAGTACATGTGTGATAAAGAGTTTTAATCATACAATATCATCCATCTTTGAAGTATTATTGCTTATGCAAACTGATCAGGCACCATGCCTGGTGTTCATATTTTCCAGGGCTCCTGGAACAGGCTTCTGTCGAAATGAAGCTGTTTCCATTGAGTCCTCAGCAGAGCAAGGAAATAAGTCAAAGGCTGAAGAGACAGAGACTGATGTACAGGACAAGATTAAAGGAGGACACATAGTTCATCATTCTGTTAGGCAATGCCTAACAGAGGGTCAGGACTGCAAAGATATATATCATCAAAGGGGTAAACCGCAAAGATGAGGAAGAATTATTCCAGTTGAGACCGAAAGAAATATGTAAGACCATTGAAAGTGAAATGAAAAGTATCTGGACACCAGAAAATGGTCAAAGTTCTCTTATTCGGAGCCTTTAAGCCAGTATGAAGAAGCCTAGGTTTTTCCCTCTTTACTGTATCTGATCATTTACGTGGTCTTCAAAGACTTGCATGTATTTACTAATATCACTGTCCCCCTCCTCATGTCAGACAGACTCTCATCCTAAGTCAGTGTCTTATCTCTTGAATTGAACTATTCATGGGAGAAATAGCATCGCAAAATATATTGGTTTTTTCCCCAAGATGCCAAATTCTTTTCTATTGTCCTTTTTTAAAAAAAAATTCCTTACCACCCTGAGTGGTGTAGCTCAGTGGATTGAGCGCGGGCCTGTGAAGCAAAGGGTCACTGGTTCGATTCCCAGTCAGGGCACATGCCTGGGTTGCAGGCCAGGTCCCCAGTGGGGGACACATGAGAAGCAACCATACATTGATGTTTCTCTCCCTCTCTTTCTCCTTCCTGTCCCCTCTCTCTAAAAATAAATAAATATATTAAAAAAAATTCCTTACCCACCATAAACTTTTCATTTCATAGTTTCTTTGGGGAATGCTTCTGTGACTATATGAGTGGAACTAATTGAAAAGATCAAATTTAATAGAATTTCAACTTACTGAAGGGGGAGATAAGTTTAGTTGCAGTGGCATCGGGGGAAATGCCGCAAGACCCAGTGAGATCCTGAAAACTAGACACTAGAACCGCTCTGTTGATGCGGCACAGGCACACGTCTGTTTATTTGACCTGAAAGAAGATGGAAGTTATTCAGTCTAGTATGCAACACATTCTTTTAATCCAAAGGGACACACACACCAGTATTTTTTGTTAGCAAAGAGATTTTATCGAAATATGAGAAGAAAAAATAAATTAAATTCTCCCCTTTCTGAAAACAGCAAGGCTGTGTTTTCTTCCTGTTTAATAGGAATTGGCACTTCACTAGAACAAGGCAATAGTTTATCTGATGTTTTTCAAAGGATGAACCATAAGCAAATTTGTGACACTGGGGGAGTTTGTCTTCAAAGTCACTTCGGACATATCCTGACTTGGTCTTGAGCCTTATACTTCCTTTTCTTTTTACATTTCTTGGAGCCACTTCCTTAATTTCTATGTAGACCTGTTCTTACTGGACTGGGTCTGCTGGTAATAACTGATGATAAGGTCTTGAACTACAGCTTGGAGTAGTCCCGTGTATATTGATTTTCATATTAGTACTAGGAATTTTGACTTCTGAGTCCGAGATTCCTCTCCCACTCCTGTGATACTAAAGTCCTCATATTCTGGTTCTTCTGGATCTTTGCATTGTCCTCTCCACCAAAAGTACCCGTTCTCTGAGTCCTTTTATCTATGCATTGTCATGCTGGAGGATGTAGGCATTTGCCAATAACCAGCTGTAAATTCTTGCATCTCTTCTTAACTACCCTCTTTGGCTCTTTTTCCTCATTTGTCTAATAAGATGGTTTCAAACCTATTGCATGACTTTAAATCAGGATTTCTCAACCTCAGAACTGTTAACCTTTTGGGCTGGATAATTCTTTGTGGTAAGGGGATGACCTGTGCATAATAGGATATTGTAGCAACACCACTGACACAGTAGATGCCAGTAGCAAGGAAGACCCCTCCATAGACACGGAAAACGTCTCCAAACTTTCATTGACAATATTCTCTGGGGAGGCAAGTAACCTACTGCCCAGAGCCACCATTCCAACTTAGTATCAACAACAGCATTTCCTCCTACAATGTGCTAACATAGGCTTCTTGCAGTTATCTTGAGGAAATTCCTTAAGCATAAGCTGGCCTAAAATATTAATTCCATATTTCGTAAAGTTTCATTGCCCCCAACCATGCCTGCACTATAGCAGGCACTGGCTGTTCTCTTGATTCCCTGTTGAAATGCTGCTTCTGCATCCCTAGTTGTGGTCTGATCAAGGCTGCCCTGACAGCATGTGCCCTGAGCTGGCAATGAACTGCAGCTGGTGCACAGCATTCAGTTAGTCTCTTTCTGTGGTTGCAGACTGGCGTGGCTCAGAGTCTGTCTTGTGACATCTGGTTGTGCTCCCTGAAATCCTAGCTGCACAGTCCCCTCCCCCAACCCTGCCCCCACACCTGAAAGAGATTTGCTGTTCATATTTGTGGTTTACCTCCCCCCAGCCATGGGGACAAGTGGTGACTGTTGAGAGGAGCCACATCAGTGAAGAACTGTTTCCCCACCTGGACTCTGTCTGGGAGTCTGAGAGCGGTCCTTCTGCCATGTTCTCTCAGTGTCCTCAGCTCTGCACTGTGCCATAGAAGAAACTATGGATATTAATCAGTCCTGGTGCAGCGTGATCTGTGAATGGGGTATTTGAAGACCCATGCCTCATATTTACATACTTTATGGCACTCTAATTTAAGTCATGCTATATGATGCCAATGTTAACAATTGTTCATAATCATTATTTTATTTTATTTTTTCAATTTTTATTTACTTATTTTTCAAGTACAGTTTTCTGTCTATTTCTCCCATCCCAGCCCCCCAATATTATATATATTTGCTACTAATAGCCATGTATTGATTAGAAATATATTGATACCTATTGAAGACAGAACAAAAGTTTTTGTTTCCATGTTGCCAACAGCACCAGCCATTTGGACTCTTCAAATAATCATGTGTTCCCTTTGTAGAAACCTGTTAGAGGGATTGTCTCATTTGCATTGTCAGGGGGCAGAGTTGTAGCTCTGGAAATGTGATAGGGACAGATTTATTCAATGGGACAATCAGGCCAAGAGGTACTTTGGACAAAAGAGATCCTCACCTACCTGTGGAACCACTGATGTACATCAGTACCTCCTCCCCATGAGCCCTCCTTCCCCTCATGCCTATGCTTCACTGGCAAAGACTAGGGAGCACTGTGGTGATCCTTCCAGTATGTGCACTAGTATCTCTTAGCCTGACACTGAGATTTGATAATTTCAGAATAGATTATGGGCTGTTTGCATATGGAGCCTGCTCCAAGGTCAGGCTAGCTGTGAGTGGACTTTTATTTCATTTACTTTGGGGAGCAGTCTGCTCAGGGCCCTGCAGAAAACAAGGAAGACGTTTTACTATTGCCTGGCAGGTGATGTGGTCCTCTGTCTGAACTACAAGAAGCAGGAGTGTGGTATCTGTTCTGAATTCTTCAACCCTATGTGCAGTGGACTGCCTCTGGGAATCTGCAATCTAATACGCATAAAACACAAAAGGGAACATACAGTGAAAAACTCAGTAATAAATGTCCACACCCAGGCCTGGTTCATCACTAGATGGGATGGGGATTGTTGTCATGAAGAAGATAGCACCAAGTAGGATCCATCATCAAAGATCGACAAAGGATTCTGTTTTTAAAACGCAGCTAGAATATTTTCAAGCTCTATAAAAGGGCCCTCCCCATGTATACAGTCTGCTGGCCATTCTTGAACCACATTTTGTATGCATCTGTAATGAGATATAATCCACAACCCATTACAGTTTACACATTTACAGTGTGTAATTCAGTGGTGTCTGGTATAGTATATTATTAATTTTTTGTTGTGGATATATATATATATATATATATATATATAACAACATTTGCCATTCTTACTATTTTTAAGTATTTAATTCATTGGCATTAATTACATTCACAATGTTATACAACCATCACTTCTATATACAAAGCCTTTTTATCAGACCAAACATAAATGCTGTACCCATTAAACAATAACTCCCCATTTCTTCCTTCCTCCCCCACCCCAGCCCCTGGGGAAGAAGACTAACCTTTCTGTCTCCATGGACGTGCCTATTTTGGATACTTCAGATAAGGGTAATCATACACTATTTGTCTTTTTATTCCTGCCTTAGTATAACATTTTCAAGGTTCCTTCATGCTCTAACATGTACCACTGCTTTATTCCTTTTTATGGCTCAATAATATTCCATTGTATGCATATACCACACATCATTTATCCATTTTCCTGTGTTGAACACTTGGGTTGTATTTTTGAGTATTACTGCAGTTAACCTTGGCAAATAAGTATTTTTGAAGTCTTTCTTTTAGTCCCTTTGGGTATATACCTAGGAATGGAATTGCTGGGTCACGGGTAATTCTAGGGTTAGCTCTTTGTGGGACAACCAGGCCTTTTTTCATAGTGGTTGTACCATTTTACATTCCCTTCGGCAATGCATGGAAGTTCCAATTTTTCTATATCCTTACGAACTCTTATTTTCATTTGTATTATGGCCATCCTAGTAGATGTGAAGAAGTATCACACTGTAGTTTTGACTTGCATTTTTCTAATGCTCAGTGATGCTGAACGTATTTTTATATGCTTATTGGTAAAATTTGTTTATAGTCTTTGGAGAAATGTCTCTTCAAGTCTTTTCCTTATTCTTAAATTGGATTTTGTTTTGTTTTGTTTTTGAATTGTAGGAATTCCTGATATATTCTCAATACTAACCTCTTATTTGAAAAATGATTTCCTAATTATTATTATTTTTCATTCTGTAGGGTATCTTTTTATGTTCTTGACAATGTATTTTGATGCACAAAGATTTTTAATTTTGATCAAGCCTAATTTATTTATTTCTATTGAATAACTTTTAATAAAGCAAGAGTTAGATAGAAGATATTGTAGGACTTCTATTTTCTATATTTTTTGAGCAAAGTTATTGTTAGGTTACTGTTCTACAAGCTAATCAAAACCTATAGCTTGTGTTATAGTAACCAATAGAAATGTCAAGCTCTCACCCAGCCACATAATCCAATATTGTTATGGTTATCTTTTGTTCTACAAATATGATTCAAGTATACCAATGACTTAGGCACTGAGGGAAAAAAATACAAACTATATAAGGCATTACCCCTACTCTGAAAAAACACACAGCTTAGCAGAAGGGGTAGATACATAAACAACTTTCTCAAAAGCTAAGGGATAAATGCTAACATTGACATTTTATGAAGTATGAAATAAAAATAGATAATAAGTGAATTACAATTGTTGAGGAAAGCAGAGATGTGACATTTTTTAAAGAGTCTTTAGATTACAAGATGAGCAATAGGCAAAGGGCATCTAAACTAAAGGGACAAGCTTGAGCAAAGTCTTTGATTACCTTGGAGACACTGGCTGGACATTACTAATGTTGATAAAACAACACATTTTTACTTTTGGGCTTTTCAACTTGACATCTTGATGGCTGGGTTTTTAAAAATATATTTGTTAATATATAATTCATGTTTCAAAATCCATTAATGTGCCAAATTTTAATGTGTGTCAGTACATCCAAGGATTTTTACACCCATCATCAAAAACTAAGTTTAGAACTTCCACTCACAAGAAATGCCAAACCCATTAGTAACAACTATATATTCTTCCTTAGCCCCCCTCTAGTCCTTGGCGACCACAAACTTACTTTGTGTCTCCATGGATTTCCCTATTCTGGATATTTTATATAAATGGAATTATACAGTTGTGTGATATTTCATAATTTTATTCTTCCACTTAGCATAATGGGTTTATCATGCTGCAACATGAATCAGTACTTGATTCCTTTTAACTGCTGAATAACAACCCATTCACTTTTAATGTTATGATTGGTTTGGGTGTATTTGCATCTGCCATTTTGCTTATTGTTTCCTATATGGGTCGTGTTTTATTTATTCCTTTATTCTTCTTTTACTGCTTTCTTTTGTGTTATTGAATATTTTATAGTGTAATAGGTTAATGCCTTCAGATACCTTCAATGATTTAATACATTTTAAGTTATTTTCTTAGTGATTGCACAAGAACTTTCAATATATATGTTAACTTATCAAAATTTGCTTCATTTTTATACTTTTACTGGAACTCTTAGACTTCAGTTACTGTCTGATTTTGCTTGCTTGCAGCCTGGGAAACTCCCCTCAACATTTCCTGTGGATCAGGACTCTGATAGCAGCAACTCCACACACAGTTCAGTTTTTGGTGACTTTGTCTTTGTTTTGCCTTCTTTTTTGAAGAATACTTTTTTTGGATATAAGATTCTTCCTGGAGAGATTTTTACATTCAGCACTTTAAGTGTGCCATTCCACTGCCTCTGGCCTTCATTGTTTCAAACATGAAGTCTGCCGTTGATCTTGTGTTGGCTCCCATGTGCATGATGAGTCATATTTTTCTTGGTGCTTTAAGATTTTCTGTATCTCTGACTTCCAACATTTTTTATTGAGTTCCTTAGTCTCTTTGTTTTCATCCTGGTTGGAATTTATTGTTCTTTTTATAAGTGTAGATTATTTTTTTCCATCAGATTTGTGTAGTCTTTGCCATTATTTCCTTATCTTTTCTGTACCTTTCTCTATCTTATTGTTAAAGCATTTATGAACATGTTACTGTGCTTAATTCTGTTTCTAATTTCCTGGGGTTCTGTTAATTTTGTCTCATTATTTTCTGTTCTTCAGACTGCATAATCTATTTTTAAGTTTGTTGATGTCTTCCTCTGCTACCTCAGATCTATTGTCAAGCCTCTTTATTAATTTTTAAATTCTTGGTTATAACTTTCAAATCCAGACTTTTCTTATGTATATACATAGAAGTGGATGTATATATAGGTATATATATATATACACACACACAGTTATAGATATATAGTTTTTCTGTCTTTTCATTGATGCTCTCTAATTGATGGGACATTGTCATTGTACAATCTTTTAATTCTTTAGACATGGTTTTTGCTAGTTATTGCAACTTACTTATGTAGCTTCTGTGAATTCTCTGTCTGCTAATGTAGACATTTGTTTCCCAACAATCTAGTAGAAGGTTTGCTTTCTTTTGTTACTGTGTATTGGGCATACTTTCCTATTTCTTGGCATGTCTTTTAATTTTTAATAAAAACAGGGCTTTTTGGAAAATATATTGTAGCAACTCTTAAATAATGATTCCCTAGCCCCTCTCTAGAATTTATATTTGTTTATCTAAATAGAAAAGGCCAAAGTAGGAGGCAACAAGTATTTTTCTTTGAGATCCAAAAGAATTTATGAAGTGCTGGTCTTGGCAGAAACCCAAATAGTGTTCCAATTAAGAGGTGAAGGCAAGGAATATTTATGAAAAAGTGAATGGGAGCAATAACATCAATAGAAGAAAGCTAGTTCTACAAATTCAGATAAACTAATGTGTTAATTATAAAGGATATTTTAAATTTTCTGTCTGGAAGTCAGTAGATAGGTACTCATAATATCTGCTTTCTCCTTATCTTTCGAAACAGTAAGTTGAGATGCAATGTTACTTCAGGCCCAGTTCAAATGTTATTTTACCTTGTTTTAACATTCCAGAGGTTGGAGGAATAAGGCATACAAGGCAATTCCTCCAGGATGGCAGCTCCCACTTTATTTTAAATATATACTTTTACACATTTTTATTTTGCTTAGTCATTTATTGTCTATTGACTTGGCTGAGATTATTCTGGGAAGTTTATTTCCCTCACTGTACACAGCCTCTGATGTTTCTATCCAGCTTTTGTTTCTTGTTTTCATCTTCTAGTCTGGCTACTTAGGTGTTGCCCCTGGGTCAGCATTAGCATAAGCCATTTGTTGAAAGGTTATCCTTGAGTCTTCTAGCTACTTATTTTCTTATTTTTGAACATTGGATGTGTATGGCTTTGAGGCTGCTATTCTATTTTATTTACATTTTTGCCCCATGTTAAGTCAGGAAATAGTTGCTTGGAAGTTTTCTCTCCAATTGCTCCTGAGAAAACAGACTGGGGACACTCCAGGTCTTACTGATGGTGAGAATGTGTGTGTGTGTGTGTGTTTAAGTTGGGTTTTCTGGAAATTTTCAGAGGATAAGAGCAGCTTATTATTCAGCCAGTGTTTAATCAAAAGCTGTGTTTAATTCTGTGTCAGTGAGGCTTACCCTGTGTTGATGGCTGTGTGTATGACTTGCGGAATGCTCACAGGTCTGCCCCAGGTCTTGCCCTGATAACCTCTGAGTAGATGAAGCCTCACACAAGTGCATAACCTTACCAATCTCTGGGGCTGTCTGGGATCCCAGGAGGGATCTTCTTTGTGACATCTTTCCCTTGTTCTCTCTGCCAAACTTATGGCTGCTCTGCCATTTTCTATGTGTTGTTACCTATAGCACCCTTCTTTCTACTCCTCCCCACCAAGACACCATTGTGTAGGAATGTGATTCTTTACATGATGTTTCAAATAAAGGCATTCCCCTACGTAAGGATGCAGAGCTCTTTATCCTTAAGACCTGCATCTCACCCTTGGCCACAATCCTTATGGACAGTGAACCCTGCTCTTCAAGTGCATGTTAGATTCCACTATTCTCAATTTGCCATTCCTGGAATAAAACCTGTGCCCTAGCAGGTACTTGAGGGGGGTGTTGCTCAGGGCTTCAGTATCCTCAGCCTGCCATATGTCAGGAGACCATTCACCCTATGAGTAGGAGCTGTGAGGGAGAAAGGAGTCTGCATCATTTCACTACATCCTCTGGAATAGAGCTTCTGCAGCACAAGACTGGAGAGGGGAGTGCTGTTCAAGAAACACCAGTGGTCTGCTTCTCCTAGGTTCAAACTGCACAGCCCTAAATTGGAAGCTAAAGGGAGAGGGAGCCCCTATCTTTTTGGCTGTGCCCACTGGTTTCTATAACATGAAGGAGAGGTGGGAATGAGGGAGAAGGGCATGTATGTGGCTCAAAGGCCCCAGATTCCTGGTGTTGTACTGAGATTTAGTAGATTTCTGTGAACAAGTATGTCTCCATTTTCTTTGTGCTTTTAGGAAACTTTTCAGAAACTTTAAATATTTGTTTTGCATGATTTTCACCAGGTAAGTTATTTTTAGTTTGGTGGAGTTTCTGCAGAACTCCCCACTCCTCCATTCCAGAAGCCCCACCCCTCCGTCAGTTGTTTCTAACATATAGTCAAGGAAAATCATTCTGCTTAATTATTATCATCTCTCAATATCTCATTTCCTTCTGACCTTACTGAGGATATAAATGGCATGGTCATAAATTTGGTAGACACCCATTCCTTGAGGCTTCCTGTCTTGGCCATATTGCTCCCAACCTCTTTATTTCTGTTTTATCTATTATTTAAATTTTGGTTTCCCCAGCCTCCTCACATCTTTGTTAATCTTCTCTCCGGGTCTCTAATATAGCTGCGAGGGTGGTGTGATGACACATGCTTTCATTATTCACGACTGCAGGGATCATCACCCACCCTGTCCAAGGAGCCCCATGTTGATTGTTCCTAAGACGAGCATCTTCCTCTCGTCCAGGGTGGTTTTCACCGGGGTGTCTCAAGTTCTATGAGGAGGAGACATCCATTGCATTCCAGTTAATTTGGCCTTTAAATTGGTAATCATTTATTAAAGTGCTAAATGTCTTGTGAAAATAGACATTTTCAGTAAGTTTTTTTGATAAAAGTTTTATGTCCAGTGTTTTTAACAGACATTTGCTGGTTATTCTTGCATTTTAAAATGTTCCATCAGCTAGGAGCATCCTTAAGATTTGAACAAAATTAATATTAATAATAATGTTCTTAAAATAATCAATATTTGCAGCTGTTCATCGGGTACTTTCTTCACAACTGGTCTATGAAGTATATATTGTATCTTTTTTTCCTGATGAGGAAATTGCAGTGTAGTTCACACTGATCAGTTTTGCATACTGGTGGCAGATATCTGTCTGAAGCCTGTCCTCAAAGCCTGTGCTCTTAACAACTATGTTCTCAAGTGATTGTTCCTAAGGATCTTGCTTTCAACACTTCAAGCATCTAAAAACTGATAACAGAAACCATGTGCAAAGGCACAGAGAGACAGAAAACAGGCTGCCTGGTGGCCATCTGCTTGTAGATGGGGGCCCTTGAAGCCCATGCAAAACCTCAGACTCCCGCCCAACCAGCCTTAGGAATATCAACAGCCTGTGGAAGCCAACTCTTTTAGAAAATGTGCAACCATTCAACCTACAATAAGAAATTAATTGACTCAAAGATTCGTGCCACAAGCCACCATCTCTTCTCTCCCTGTTACCCCTGCCCCTGTCCTCTCCACCTGGCTAATATGTGCTTTCTTCACATCTCACTTAGGACTTCTGCTCACCTCTGTCTTTTTGCCTGGCCATATTCACCTTCATGGTTCTGATTGCATGATGTTAGATGCTCTGTTTATTGTTTCCATGCCTCCTCTAATCAGTGAGTTCTGCTAGAACAATTCCTGAAGTTATCATGGTGCATTGTAGTTAATCAATACAAATTTGTTCAATAAAACTATGAACAAAAATATCCCTTCACATTATTAACTGCTGAAGACATTTCCAGATCTCCTACAGTTTTTGTGTATCTGTGGAAATGCTTGCAGTGTGTTCTTGTTTCTCCTTGTCTTTCCTGCTAATTATTTGTTTGTTTGTTTTTTACTTTTCACCACTTGTATAGCTTAGTAGTGAAGTTATTTGGCTCTTCTTTCTTAAGCCTACCTCTGCTTAAACATAATATACTCATATAATGGAGATATTACTGATTTTCCTGACTATCCAAACAGAATATGAACTTAGATTTTAATGATGAATATGTAATGTTTTCTTTGTTATGCTAACTGCATAGCCCTTTGATTTTTTAGAATGTAATTCTGATGACCTTTCTTTTGTCTTTTATTAATAAACACTCATCTTTTCACTCTCATACATATTTATTAATGGCAATAGGTGAAAAGTGCTGTGTTGGTGATGCTGGGGATTGAACGGCACATAGGATTGGCGAATGTTCCCCAAGTTCTCACCATCGCAAGGAAACCATAAATCGCATACACATGGCAAGCTTTTGTTCTCAAAAATGTTGCCACACCGCGTACACAGTAGCATTGAAGGCTGGTTCTCAACTAAAATTTCCAGGAAACATGTATAGAAAGGTTAAAAACAAAACAAAGTAGAACTAAGTTTGAATGTTAAAGGCAGAAGCCATCTTTTGATTGCTCTTAGGTTCCTTGGTTATCTATTTAGTGGTTTAAAATTATATGCGGTCTGCTTCTCAGAGATTAAGGCCCTGTTTTCTCCTTATTATTATGGTTTTTGATGCACAAAACAGATCTCGAGTTTGATTTTTCTCTTTTCTACATTTAAAGCTATAGTCCTTTAGTTCTGCTCCATTTTCTGGCTGGATCCTAAAAGTATCAAGAGTATCTTTCCCAAGAGATATGAATCCTCAATTTCTCTCACTTTCTTAAGGAATAGATCTTCAGCATTGAGATTCTTATTTCTCTTGTACCAGTAAATTTAGTTTTACTCCTATTAAAATAATAATTCCATAAGTTATTTTTTGTTGTTAAAACCAAAATTAAAAGACTATTGAAAGTCACAGAACTATAAATGTTCCTATCAGTGAACATTTAGCTGTAGCTCAAAACTTCTAGCCTTAGAAAGTCTTCAGATAGTATTTCACTTTAAGAAACTACTCTTTAATTCATACATTGTGTTGTATTTTCTTCTTTAATTCGGAATAAGTTGAAACTACCTTTCAGTGCTTTTATTGATTTATTATATATAATGGCTTCGGGCATACTAGAACCTATAATATAAATGGGAATGATTTCACAGAGGGCTGTGGCTACATTTAAATGAAATAGAAGCTACATCTATCCAAATTGAACATCATTAACAGAGAAGAAAGCTGTCCAAGTGTATTTCAAGAAAACTACTAAAAGGTAGACTAGAGCCTAAAATTTACTGTGTTTTTCCACACCATTGCCCTCTCTGCCTCAGCCTCATGTGACTGTGTTGCTCATGCTTTAACACAGAAACACTGAACTCACCATATTACGTGCAGTTCTTGAATCTGTGAATAACTCTAGATGAACACACCACTGCTGTATTTAACCCAAGTGCCAGGTGCCAGGAGGTTTAAAAAGCGAATGAAGGTGCACCCTCAGGTCTAGTGAAAGAGAGGATTCCTCATGCTTGAATCTCTGCAGTTATCTATAAAAAATACAGTTTATACTGTGAATCCCTAATTTTTCTTTTAAATGAAGCATAATAACTAAGAGCTATTTTTAAAGAAATATTGCACACCTTATTCACAGTATGTTGAAGGAATCCATTGTTTTAAGAGTTTGAGAGTGCTGAGCGATAGTATTTCTTGCCTTGTGAAGCATGGATAATATACAGAATGCTGACTAAAATCCTGCCAATCTGGTACCTCCAGATGGTTGGGAGATAGAAATTTATCAAATGGATTGCCACCTTTACTGAACACGTCATAGGTTTGCTGGTCATTTTTCCCTTACAATATGCCTCGTGAAGGAAATGTTTTAAAGGTGCTTGGGTAAAATTGTGCGTAAGTTCAATCCAGGTGTCCAGAATAATGTGACTGAATTTCCCCGTGAGTTTGATTTACACTCAAGGATTTTGTCAGACCCTTTAATATACTAGTTCTGACTATTTGAGGCATTAACTAGTGCATGTATGTCCCTTTAGGAAAAGTCAGAGAATATTAAATTCATTTGGAAGTGTAAGTTCATCTTCTCATGCAGTGTCATTGAGTTAAAATCTTTGATATGCTATGCCCTAAATTAAATATACCTATAAATACACATGGCTTATATATGTGGAATACAACAAGAGGTTTCATTGACAATTAGTTGAAATGACTTTTGAAATCTTAAAGAAAGTAAATGCAGTGCAGCTACAGTGCATAATTACATTACTCATTGTCCTACTACCCAATAATTAAGTGACATAAGTGACAGTGACATAAATTAAAGTTTCTATTTATAGCTTAATATACATGTGCTCTCATTCAAAAGGAGATGGATGAAAGTGAAACTGAACTTTGAAAGGAATATTATGGCTATTAAGTTTCATCAGGGAATGTAGAAGAACTGATGATCATCACACATCAAGCTGAACTATATGATGAACTTTCTTATAAATCCAGTTCTACAAGCGTTGAATTCAATTTTCCAAAAACTTGACTCAAATAACTAATGAGTACATTGGACTTCTAATATCACCAATTATTCTCCTGGCATACTTAAGTTGAGTAGATAATGTCTGTTTAACAGAAATCAACAGGGAATTGTGAAACTTCTTGGGTTAAAAAACAGGGAAGCAACTGCCAAACCTAAGCCTGATGGGATGAGCAGGAAGAGGGAGTTGCCAGAACATAGAAGATGAACTGGAAAGTAGGACTGCGGGTGGGACAGGTGACCTGTAAGGAGATACACCCACTGCCTCTCCATAATCTAGGCAGAAGAGATGCAGTGGAACAAATACCCAAAACTATGTTTCTCTGTTGTTCTGATCCTCTGCTGTGCCTCCTACTGACTGCACACAGCCTGAAGTCAGAGGACAAGGAAATGTCAGTCCCAGGGGATGAAGAAGAGTGAGTTCAGCCTGTGAAAAACAGATTTTGTATTGGAAGTTTTCAATCCTAATCACAGGTTTTTTTAATGGGGTCATGGATGTTAACTAAACTTATTGTAGTAATCATCTCACATTATATATGTATGGTAAGCTACTATGCCAACACCTTAAACTTCCACAGTATTGTACATCAGTTATATCTCAACTGAACTGGAGAAGAATTTTGAAAATGTAGATTTGGTGTGGTAAATGGAGAATACCTCCCCCCAGGCTCATGGGCTGTGCCGATTCCTAGTCTCAGAGGTGGCTGCCCTGCATCTTTCATATGAGAGTCGTGAAGGTAAATTTTGTCCCACTCGATTATTACTGTTTATAGAAATTCCACTTATAGGTATGCAAAAGTGGCCTCTGTTCTCCATGTCACACATCCTGAAATCAAAAATAGGGTTACAGGAACAGCTGCAAAATAGAGTTCTTACAACCCACTCACACATCCACACTGCATTAGCTCTCCCATGAGGTGTCTCCTACTTCATGATTTACAAGAGCTCACTAAGCTGAGGCAAGTGAGGCACGTACATCGAGTATAAATGTAAGAGAGTGGCAAAATCTCAGTAATTAAGATAATTAATATCTTAATCCGGTGCCTTAAAGCAATATTTTAAATTGCTAAAAAATGCAAAAATTTATAATGAACAAGAGATCTCAGTTTTGAATTAAACTAAGTTGGAGCACTGCTCTTGAACGCCGCCTCACCCACCTCACCCCAGTCCTGTCCTCTTGTTTTCCCTAAACTGCATTGTGATGGCAAAAGTTTACTTTAAGTGTGAAACCAAAAACAACTATAAAATAGGAAGGATTATGAGAAAACTTTTCAAGTAACTAGAAGACAGAGAGTGGATGGAATCAATTTTAAAGAAAAATCACATTAAACTATAGCCTACTACACTAGTAGAAGAATTTATGAGCAGATTTGCAAGTAATAGAAAAGTGCGTGTGATGAAATTTTAATAAGAAAAAACAAGTGATGAAAAGAGCCAGGATAAGTGAGTAGAACACCCAGTGCAGCCTAAACAAAAGAATAATTCAACAAATAAAAACTTAATTTGACATATTCTAGGGGATATTGCAAAAATAAAAAATAGAAAGGAAAGTAGCAAAGAAAAGCATCTTAGGAATTAACATTGTAATTGCCAAAATTATATAAAATATAACACATGAGGTGAATAGATGCCGGCAACAAAACCATTTATCTGAAAGGTAAATTCAGTCCTGTTACCAGACTCCAGATTTAAAAGGCAAGAAGTACCTGTTAGTGTAATTCAAAAAGCTGCTGAATAAAACTACTTTGGCTAAAACCCAGGTGCTACATGAAATGAAGTCAGCACTTCTGGGAAGCTCTTTTGTAACCCTGACTTGGAAACCTGACCTTCATCCATCTTTGGCTTCTTCTCTTCTGGCTTCCAAGTTGCATGGACACCTGTCTGCCAGCAGGTGCAGGGAAGTGAGAACAGGAGCTGGAATACTGGCTACTTATACCACCTTGCAGCAGAAAGGACACACATAACCTTGTTAACTGTCCATTCTCCAGAACTCACCCAAGTGGACTCTCATTGCTTCCATAAAAGGGACCCTGGGAGATGATGTTTTATTGTTTTGATGGTCTATATAGTATTGTAACTGCCACAGAAGGAGATAGGTAATTTGAGAGGGGGATGTGGAGGTATGCGGGAATAGTCAAACAGTCCACAGGCATCTAACAGGAATTCAGTATGGAGAGGAACAGAAACAAATTAAAAGAAATGACACAATGAATTAGAAGACGGCATTCTTAGTGAAGAATCAATTATTTAATATCGAAAGAAAAGCAGGATTAACGAAGTACTTTTCGCATGTATACACATTGAAATTCCATTACCTCAGAGACAAAGGAAAAATTCTAAGAGCTCCCAAAATGCAACAAAAAGATATCTACAAAAAAAAAGTGTACAGACAAGCATCCATTTTTCCCAGCGACACTGGGTACAGAAGGAAATAAAAAGAAATTCTAAAGGGGGAGATGAATGTAGAATTCTATTCTCAGCCAACTTTGAGGAGAAAATAAAGATGTTTTATCCATGAAAGACATTCTAACTTTCAATGTCAAAGTACACTTTATAAATATATTGGCCAGGATGTAACTTTAGCAAACTTAGAAGTAATTTAATTTAGGAACAACATGAGCTCAACATTGAATACTGTGCAGAATAGGCATTAAAGTGTAGTCTAGCACAGTGGAAGGCAAGTATAACTCATACTGATAACTTCAAAAATATATTGGATGTAAAGCTTCATTTTCTTCTACATGATTTTAACTGTACCATTTCATTACTTAATTAATGAGATACATTTGAACATAAGTATAATGTTATGAGGTCAACTCTTGTTTTCATTTTGAAAATTGAAATATAAACAAAGCAAAAGAAGTGAACATTGCTTCACAGGACAGATGTGCAATAACCCCTATCAATGTAAAATACAATATTTATAATAATTGAAAGGGGAAAGAGACATAAAAGAAATAATGTCTTTGTTTCCTTCTCTTTTATAGCAGGAAATTAGTAGGTTCTTTCAATTTGATCAATCAAAAATATGAATTAAACTTTAGTATTTAATCCTAGAAATGTCAACCTTTGCGAAAACGCAGACTAGTGCTGTAGTAAATGTTATTGGGAACATAGGGCTGATTGGAGAAAGTGGGAAGATGGGAAGTCATTTGTGAACAAGTTGGCAAAACTGGGCAGCCACACCTTCTAAAAATTGTTAGCAGGATTAACAAAACTCAGCTATTATAATCTAATATACAAAGTAGTTAAACAACATATGGCTAGTTAAATTATACATAATAGGCTGAGATTATATTTCTTTCCAAGAGAGACCACTAACCATTCAGTTGTAAGAAATCTATTAAGATATTACACATTTTAATGGTTTAAGGAGGGGGAAAAAGCAATTACCTCCATAAATGCGGAAAAGATATTTGATTAAATTCAGCATCCATTCGTGATGAAAACTCTTAATTAAAAAAGTAATAGTTACTATTTTAACATGATAAATACAGGAGTAGGCAAAAGGAGGTTTACAATTATTCACATGGAAAAAGACATGCAGATTATGATGATTACAATAGCTTTCTTACCTCTGTTTCACATACTCGCAACTGTAAACCTACTTTTGCCCACCCCTGTATGTATGTTAAGCTCAGATATGTATTTCAAGCTGAGAATCAGCGTCATCCTCAGGATCGTGTAATGGAAGCATTCTTGTTCAATGCGGGACATGTCAAGTAAACCTTTTATCACCGTTGATACTCACAAGCTTCTAGGAGTGCTTCCGATGCAAAGATGCAAGAGAAAAATGAGAGCTCTTTTAGAACCGCAGCCATGAGGGTCACGCACGGATCATCTCCTATTCACTACCTATTTGTCAAATTAATTATTGGAGTACATAAATGAAACAGAGAAAGCAAAGTTATCTATATCTGCAAATTACTACGCTCATTTATTTAAATACCCTAGAGAAGCAACTAAAAGGCAATTAGGTCTAAGAAGAGAAATCACCGTACTGGGTGTTATAAAGAGAGAAATAGTTAACAAAAAACATTTAGAATCTATACAAACTCTAATTTAAGATTCTCTTAAGGCAGATAAGGAGTGTTTGGATAAATGGTATAAGAGACCTAATTTGGAGCTAGGAGATATTCATAGTTTGAAAGTAGCATGTGACAATGAATTAATAGAGAAATTTTATTTTTAACTATTAAAACTGATTATAAACTAAATATTTAAAAACAGACTAAGCAAAAATGTCCCAGAGCATGGTATATTCTGTTAGGTAATAAAATATAAAGTTGCAGTTAACAGAATTTGTTAATATTTCAGGAATGCAGTCTTTAAAACAGAAAAGGAAAGCACAGAAATAGACTCACATAGAGATGGAAACATAACATGAAATGAAACTTGCAATTCAAATGAATGAAAGGAATGCATTTATTAATAAACTGAGACACAAAACTGGAAAACAATGAAAGCCAATTTACCTTACTTCTTGCCCCCAAATAAAATGTTATAGACAAAGATTTACAAAAGTATGAAAATGCTGAAAGAAAATGTGTTGAGGACTCAGAAGGTATAACTGAGAGTAAAAGATGATTACATTGATTTTTAAATACAAGGCAATAAGTGTAAAGTCAAAGACAAATGATAAAACAGAATATAGAAGTTTTCAACACATACACCTTACAAAGGGTTCATTGTAGCATTATATTCATAATCATACATTTCCTTGACATAAAAAAATATAAAAACATTTTACAGAAAGTAGTATAAGTAGAGGAATTTTTATAAATAAAAAATAATTTGAATGTATTTACAATTAAACAAATGTATATTAAAATAATAACGAGGTAGCACTTGTTACCAAAAACTTTGGAAAAACACAAAATGTCGATTATACAAATGCTGGGAGGTGTGTGGACGAACAAACTTTTCACCCAGTTTTGGTGAGAATATAAATTTTCCTTGGAAATCGGCATTGTCTGTCAAAACTTAGAATGCACACTCTCTTTGAAAACGTGCCTCTTGAGATCTCTTAGAGTCCCTGTGTAAAAGGCTGTATGTTATTTAGCCCAAAGAATTTTTCATGTAAACCATGGTAATGTATTTTATCTTTTGGTGTAAGAATATACATTTAGATCTTTTCTCTTAACCAAACCAAGGCTGTCCTACAAACCTTGTATTTCTTGAAGAACTTTAAGCTGAGACTAGGGTGGGGTTGGTAGGTAATTTGGCCTTTTCTGACTGGAAATGACCTCAGAAAATTAGTTCTTAGCAGTAAAAGCTGTTCTCTATTAACCATTTAGGAGATAGAAGCTGTCTTGTATATTATACGTGTGTTGCTTCTAATTCTTCTGTTCATTCACCAAAATAAATAATCCCATCTGCATATTGAATATAAGGAAATTTGCTTTTCATGAATGAAGGAGAAAGTTTGGGCCCCACAAGGGAAGAGAGTCCTAAGACAACCCTGTGGCATATTTCCTGTAAACGCGAGAGGAGGGAATTTACACTCCTGCCATAGCCGATGTCTATTTCTGAGCCTGGAGAGGAGAGTCAAGTATGTTACCTTATGTTAATCTCCGGGTGGATGCAATTAGTTTCACCCCGAGGGAAAAAAATGGCTTTCTTTAAATTTATATCACTTAACACCAGAATCTAGAAGTCAGCAGAAGTTAAATTCAAATTCAGAGAAGTATTCTCTTCATCACCATGTGGTATAAAGGAAGATACACTTAGAGGCTCCTTACATGAAAGTGAGACAGAAGAAGGTTTTCCTGCCCAAGTTTGCTCAATGCAGTGGAATATTTATGTGAAGGAGATTAGATCATTCCTATTTATGAAAGTCTGGATGCCAGCCACGGCACTTACACACAAGTATCTGAAAATCCAGAAGACCTGGTGTAAAGAAATAGGAACGTTGTAGCCTCGTGGAACCAACGTGGAGAGGCAGAGCGGGGCCAGCCCCAGCGGGCAGACTGTTTCATTGAGGGCAGAGCCTCTGATCAGCTCCTCTGGGACTTCTCCAGGGGTTGAAAGATGCTGCCAGCTACAAAGCATCACACCCTGTAACAAAAAGGGGAAATCTTAGATTCTTGTTTTTCCTTGAGGGTCAAGATATCCCTCATAATATTTGTGTTATGCCTCGTTGACCAGGGTTGTGTTTCATGCATCTATCAAAACAACCACTGGCTAAGGTTCAGAAATCCCCACTGGTAGCTCACTTTAATCAACATTCAACGCATGGAGTTGAACAGAAGCCAACAAAACACATACGGCCAAGCCCTAACAACCAGTGTCTACAAAACTATCATTAAGTTACATTTTTAAATGCAGAAGAGCAAGGAATGGCTCCTCAAATTTTTTAAATGAGTTTCAAATTATCCAAAAATTCCCCAAATTGATGCATTTCTTTCTTTACTGTGGTCTATTAACTTGTATAAATATACATGTTGTATTTTTACAATTAATTAGTTTTCTAATTTTGATTTCTTTGCTAATAGGACTGATATTGCTAGTATAGTCTCAAAATTAACCATGGCTCAGTATAAAAGTAACTCACTTTCCTAGTTGAGATGACACCATATCTGTCATTAAGTAAATAATGAAATGTCATTAATCAGACTTTTCATGCACTCATTTTTCAAATGAGGTTTTAAATTCAGATGCTTCTACAGTCTCGGTTAATTTCAAAACCTCAGGAAAGAAGCAGCCCAGTAATTTGGGGGAAAAAATCTGTGGATTTATTTTATTTCTACTGATGGAAATATATTGGTTTTTAAAGGAAATGTCTTTGGTTCCAAATTATGTATATTGTGCAGCTTCTGTAGGTATTTTCCAAGTGATTTAAATGAATTTGAATCAGCTCATTAGGTTCCAGACTGGTGCTAAACATAATGACTCATTCCTAAATTAATATTGTCTACTCTGAACTACTCCTGTCTAAATCACTTTAATCACGGGAAAGATTCATACTTTTCAAAAGGATGGCCACATTCAAATGAATTCCGCAACAGTTCATTAGGTAATGATGTCATTTATGTTTCCTGGGTCAGCAAATGTGTTCTGCTTGGCTTTAAAAATGGACTGACTGTGAGCAGATAAACAGGTGCTTTGTATGCACTTGACATTCATACATGCACAGCAGGGAGGCATTATGTTGGCACAAAATGTTTCAATTTGGGGCATTGCTGTGTCTCAGATTCAGCCTCATTTTTTTTCTTTTCTTAGTTTAGCAGCTTTATTGGACACATGTTCCTGTCTTTCAGAAGCAATTAGTGTGTCAAATGCTTTGTCACATCTCACTGATGCCAAATCATTAAAAAGGAGGTTCTGACTGGACTCTAGCTTGGGTACAATGCAAAGTATGCTTTTAGAAAGAACATCACATATGATGCTAGCATTCCGTGGTATTAAAATAAAAGTTCCTTCAAGAAGACTTCGGAGCAGTAGACATAATCACAGTCTTATGAAATAGCAGACTTGCTCCTCCCACTGTCCCTTGAAATTAAAAAAAAAAGTCAAACTGGGAATTGAATGTGCTTACCATTAACATATTGATGAGTGATCTTTGCAATCGACTTCTCCAGTGGCTACTGAATGTGTATCCAAGAATGAGTGTCAGGCGGATTCTGCATGAATCACCAGGCAAAGAGTCACCTGTGCTTTCCTTGGAGATTATCCTTCAGGCAATGCCCGTCAGGACTAGGAACGTATCTTAGTCCACAGCACTGGAAGTTGGGTGAGAACTTGAATGGTGGTCCTATTAGTAGATTCACTCTTTTACTCATTTATTAATTGATTCAAAAACATCTAATATGTAAAATATCTACCTGTTTGTGTGCTGTGAGGTAGACAGGACATTAGAATTTTTCAAATGTTATATCTAATTTAATCTTTATAACAATTCTATGAAGTGAGTATTTTTTATCCTATTTTATAGTTAGGGAATTTAGAGATATCAAACAATCTGCCTAACCCTTTGGAATAAAAGTAAGGACAAAAATGGGATCCAAACCCAAGTCTGTCTGATATTCATCATTTTCATTCTCCTGTCTTGCACCAGCTCCCTTTTTGCCAAGGCTGGAGAAAGTAAGAGTGAAAAACCCAGGAGGTACAGAGACTGATACCTGTGCTGGAGGGGGCTCATCCAACATGCTAATGTCTGTTGCTGTGTAACAAGTGATTCAAAAACATAATTGCAGAAAATATCCATATTGTGCTGACTGATTTTATGGGACTAAAATTTGGGTAGGACAGAGTTTGGGCAGGCGATATCTGCTCTCATTTCTGGGATCTCAAAGCTGGAAGTCTCAAAGCTGTCCATGGAGTGGCTCAAGGACTAGAGACTAGAGTCCTTTTGGAATGAGCATCATTATACATTTGATGGTTGATGCTAGCAATCTGCTTGGAGCTCTGCTGGAGTTCTCAGCTGTGACACCTATATGTTGCCTTTCCATGTGGCCTTCACTGAAGCAGGGCGGGCATGTTCCACAAGTGGGCATTCCAGGAATATCGGGAAGAAGCTGAATCACATTTTTATGACCTAGCTTCAGAGTTGTAGTAGCTTCACTTCCACTTGGGTCACGAGCCTGACCAGGTTCAAAATGAGGAAACATATATACACACACCTCTCAATGGAAGGGGGCTAAGTTGCATGGAAGAGCATGAGGGATGGGAGTATGGTTATGGCCATCTTCAGTAAATGAAATCTGCCACACTCTTTGATGAAATCATGTAAAGAATCCCCTTTAGAGGAGAGAGCATAAGAAGTAACCAAAGGCTACAGATATCTCCACAGGCTTACTGATGCAATGTCCCAGTGAAACTCTTGAATGGAATTCTGAACAGCAGGTTTAAACTGCTATGTAAGTGAGCTGGTGGCTCTTTTTCATGTGATCCTTTTCTTTCAGTCGGGGACTTATTCTTTATTCTGTATACTCTTGTGCATAGAGCAAAGCATCTCAAGTCATCGTAGGTCTTCTTAGGCAGAAAAGTTGTCCCTTTTTCTTTATACTAAATAGAAGAAAGTATATGTACATATAACATCCAGAGGGGCCCAAGAAGAGATGTTAATAAGTTTTCACAAAGCAAGTTCTTAGCAGAATTTATTTTCTTAAGTTTTTAATACTTTGTATTCCCATAAATGGCACTTGCATTTCACATAAAACCTGTTTATTAATTTTTTTGCCAACTTTACAGTCAGATTAAGATGGGAAACAAAGGACTATTTCTCTAGAGTGACTCTGCAGCGAATGCAGGTTTTCCTCTTTGGGGTGATTAAAACAGGGAAATATCTTTCCCTCTCACAACACCTCCTAAGTTATGCAGGCTGTGTTTTCCACTCTGCTGTCTAGAACAAGAGTGACAATATATGAAACACCTACAGGGGCCCAAGGGGTGATGTTAGTAAGTCACATGACTGGTGAGAGGCAAGAACACACTTTTAAAAAGGAGTATGCTAAGGTGGGATAAATATAAATATGATGTGTGCGTATGTGTAAGAGAAAGAGAGAATAATCACCTAGAGGTAGTGAGAATTCTGTCAAAATGGAGTGAAAATATTATTCTAAAGACTGCATTAATCATTCACCTTCAGGTAATTGCTGCCTTGTGGGAAAATGACCCTATTGTTTCTTGGCATAGTCAAAGTTTTGAAAGATCTGACAACGTAGGTTTTTAAGTAAAAAAGCATAATAAATTTTAAATACTGATGACAAATTCATTTTGTATAATATACTCTAGCAGGAGGGGAAGGGCGTCTTCACATTCTTTTGTCTTGCAGTATTAGTGCTTTGAACAAGGCTTTATTTCCCCTGCTTTCTCCTTTTTAAGGGATGATTAACTCTCTGCATTTGGAAGCCTTTGTATATGAATTAATGTCTTGATCATGACATGTCTTAGGGTAGGACTGACTGTATATGAGGTTGTCCAGAAAAAGTCCAGCCAGTGTTAATGTAAGGAGAACAGTTTGGGTGACATAGATGTAAGCTGGCAGCCAAGGAGAGTGGACTGGAAGGCACATGAGAGAACAATGGTGACTTCACTGTACTAGTCAGTGGGGGCGGTAGACTTTTGAGTGAGTGTATGTACTGTGTGGCCATGGCATTCAAAATGACGTAGTGAGTAGAGCAACAAATCTGCAGCAAATTTCACATTAAGCTTGAACATTCCTCCATGGAAACTATTTGGATGATTCAGAAGGCTGCAGCTGTGGGCACCTGGTGATCGGCAGCTTCACCACAGTGATGCACCTGTTCATGCCTCACGCCTTGTGCAGAGTGCTTCAGTGAAACATCAAAGCACCCAGGTGACTCAGTCCCCCTACAGCCCAGATTTGGTGCCCTGCAACTTCTGGCTTTTCCTAAAACTAAAATCACCTTTGAAAGGAAAGAGATTTCAGACCACTGGTGAGATTCAAGAAAATATGACAGGGTAGTTGATGGAGACTGAGAGAACTTTGTGAGGTCCTAAAGCCTACGTTGAAGAGGTCTAAGGCATCATTGTCTTAGGTACTATGTTTCTTGTATCTTCTTCCATAAATGTCTCTATTTTTCATGATACATGGCTGGATACCTTCTGGACAGACGTCATATTATTCAATTATGTTTCATTGACAACCAACAGAAAAATCTTGACCAAACACATTCCTAAGAGAAGCATAAACAAAAAATGATATTAGAACATCATTTTAAAGTTAGATGACTTTGTACAGCTTAATCTAATTCTAAAAGGCCAAAGAATGACCTTCAAGCCTGAAGTAGCCAGAGAGAACAAATCATATGAGGTCAACCTTCATTTCTTCATAGTCCCTGATGGAAACATAACATATAGTCAATAGGCCCACCTTGGCTGAAATAAATCATTTTATTCTAATTTTTAACTTCTTAAAAATAATGTATAAACACAACCTCATTGCAAAAGATTCAAACAAAGACATACATACTCATACATCAAAGTCTCCTTTCCCCAAACCCCTGTTTTAGAGACAATCACTGATTATATTTAGAAATCTGTTTTCACTTCTTTTTCTATGCACTATGCACACATGTGTCACTTCTTTTTCTATGCATTTATGTGCATGATGTATATATCACATTTATACAACATCCAAATGAATCATTCTATCTATATATATTATTCTGAAATCAGCATTTTTTACTTTTACATAAAAAATTTTTGAATATCTTTCTTTTTTCTGTATTTATTCTTTTTCAAGATTACAGTATTTCCTATGGCTGTATTTTAAAACCATTTACATATTGATAAGTATTTCAGTTGCTCTGAGTATTATTCTTACAAATAAAATTGCAATAACAAGCTTAGATATGCTGTTTAGACACATGTGCACATGTTTGTATGATACATTTTTAGATGTGTTTTGCTGGTTAAAAGACATTAATAATTTAAAATATTGAATTCAGTCCTGGCTGGTGTAGCTCAGTGGGCTGAGTGTGGGCTTGTAAACGAAGTGGTTTCTGGTTCGATTCCCAGTCAGGGCACATGCCTGGGTTGTGGGCCAGGTCCCCAGTTGGGGGAATGTGAGAGGCAACCACACATTGATGTTTTTCTCCCTCACTTTCTCCTTCCCTTCCCCTCTCTCTAAAAAAGAAATAAATAAAATATTTTTAAAATAAAATAAAATATTGAATTTATTAAATACCGAATTTCAATTGCAAAGATCCCTTTCAATTTCAAATCGCATATACTTAACAAAGGTAACATTTCACTATAACTAAATGAGGAATATTGGTTTCCTCCAGTTCTTGCCGACTCAGACATTATCAATATTTCAGATTTTTTCCAGTTTTATTAATGAGAACTGATATCCGTTATCAATTTATGTTTCTCTGAATGCTAGTGATCTTAGGTATTGGTTTAAATATTTATTGATCATTTGTATTTTTTCCTGTGAATTGCCTGTTCATATTTGCATAATATGAACTATCCAAAGAGCTATGGGCCCTTTTACTGATTTTTACAAGCTTTTTATACATTGTACATATTAATCCATTATTTCTTAAATAAATTTAAAATATTTTCCCCTGCCTCTATATCTGTCTTAAATAATTTTCCCCCCTCTCCTCTCTTCTTCCCTTCCTATCTAAAGATAAATAAATAAAATATTTTAAATTAATTTTCTTCTTTGTAGCCTAAGAGTGATGGGCTGAGTGTCCATCTGTGTCTACCATATACCAGCTGTTGACTTTGGGCCAGCTACTAAATCTCTCTGTGCCTTAACATCCTCAATGAAAAGTGTAATAATCATAATACTTGGGACATTTTATTGTTGACCAGTTACAATGTACACATAAACCAGGCAGCATTGTGTCTGGCACATATTAAGCAGTTGGTAAATATTAACCATTTTAGTTTCTGTTAACCATACTTAATTAGTAATAAGTAATAACTCTTTGATTGGTGGATTTGTGTCTCATTTCTGTTATGATTTTTGTGTTGATGTTAGTAAATGAGCCTGACTTACAGTTGTGTTCTCTGCTGAGTTTTATGAATGTCGATAGTCTCACAGAAACAGCTGGGCAAGGCAGGGTGGTTTATATTTGTTTTGGTTTCTTCGAGAAGAAGGAGGCAGGGATTGAGTTTTGAAGGTGACTCGATGGGTTCCAGAAGTTCTCGATTCCAATGTCTATTTCATAACCAATCCACTCAGCATGAAAAAGGCTCCACTCAGACTTTTCCAATCAGTGCAAGCGACAAAGGATCATGGGTCTGAGAGATGTTGCAAGCAAGTTAAAGCTGTCATAACTGCCTTGCATTCTTTAATATAAAAATATTTCTCCTAAGTAACATACATAACTTATCCAATGTAAGGTTCTTGATGACGTCAGAATTTATGACTGAAGTCCCACCAATCGTTTTCCTATCATTTGTTACCCACACAGCCATCCAGACTGTTGGAAAGGAAAATGAATACAGATATGCAGCATTATTTTGCCACAATAATATTAAAAACCCAAGAGTTTTAAACATTAAATTAAGTTCTACAGTATATCTTACCTTGATGAAAATCCTTATTCTAAAAACGAGTGTTTCTCTAAGTCAATTGAGTACAAGGGCAACTCAAAAAAGACACTGACAAATGGTCAAGTCAGGCAAAAGTAAAACCCTCAAATGGAGGCACCGAAAGGGGAAATATGGAAGTAAGGGCTGATTGGCTAATAATTCTTGATGAATGATACTTATGATGTTGGTAGAAGAAAGAAATAAAAGTAAGGGAAGTTGAGAGTAAAAGACAATGGGGGTGACAATGTGGAAACTGGAAATGAGGAGAATGAAGAACGATCAGAAAATTAGGATGAATTAAGACAAAGGAGATCACTCATAAAATCTCAATGCCTTTATCTTTTAAAATTTCTTGCCATTTATTCATATCTATCAAAAGGATAGACAGCCTTTTCTTTTCACCTCATGTTGTTTTTCTTTTATACAATGACACCATTCCTTAAGGTCTTCACTTTTTCTTATTAATGCTATTACTGGAAGTGTACTTTTGAGATGAAGATCTTAGACTGAATATAGTGGAAAAATAATGCTTACAAGATTATCATCCAATTTTATGCCTGAGGTTTTATATTTAAAACAAAAACTCCATATAGAATCAACACTCCATAATGTTCTGCTGTCTAACAAGAGAAAAAGAAAAATCTTATTCTTCCCTTCTCTTTGCCAGAGGCTTTAGAGCCCTAGACTATTATATGCAACAATACAAAATCGCACTTGTTATCATTTCTCTTTATTTACAAGTCTCAGAGTTTATATTATTTTTGTCTGAGTAGGGACAGGAGCATTTATCAGTCCAGTTGTCTATTTTCCAGTAGTTAAACAACAACACATAATAAAACTTGGACATCTGAGTGAGTTAAATCACGTGTTGACAAGCTGGCTTCCTTAGGAATGTTTAGTTGTCATGTGTCAGACAACTTCATAGCTTGTGTGTTAAAAAGGAAGGTGAAATTCCACATACTGGACAGGTACTCAAAAATAATTATGATGTGATTATCTCCTAATAAAATGGCAAATTTTGATGATCATTTGCAATAAAATTTAATTTTTATTTAAATTTAAAAAATTATTTTGTTGAGAGGAGATAAAAATATATTATTTTAAAGTCTTAAGAGTTCAAGTTATGTTGTACTAAAAAGAATACATTTGCTTTCAATTTTGGGAACCTCACTTCCAGGTAAATTATAGTAAACTTTGGAAGGCTCATCCAGGTGATGAAAGAAATGACAAAATTTGAATATATTACAGTACTCATAAAAGGCATTGAGAACTATAAGAAAAAATAGGGGTGAGTGGAATAAAACTCCAGAGTAGAGAGAATCATTTGGAGATGAAGTAAATTCCCCATCAGCTTTTGCTCTGGTGGCATTTACTAATTTTGAGTGGAGGTTAGAGATTAAAAACTAGAGCTCATCCAAGCAGATGGGTCTTCCTAGAAGAAAAGAAACAGCAGGTCTTTCAGGAGTCATACAGAGCTAGAGGGAGAGAGATGAAGAATGCAGAGGCCTCCTATCCTGTGGCACACTCACTTCTAAAATTTCTGATTCCTGAAGCTGTACAGAGGACTAAAGAAATGAGACTAAAAATACTGGATAACAAGAAGTGTCCTGGCATATGTATTTAAGGAGAAAAAAAATCTGCCATGAAGAATGTGCCAGTAAAAGGCAAATCCAGGCTGGGCTTTGGAAGAAAAACTCATGCCTTAGAAAGAGAGGCAACCATAGAGCCTCTTACCAAATTTGTAACCTAAATCTAAGGACACCAGAATGTGAGGACACCAGCCCCACATTCTCTCTGCCTAACGGAGAACAGGAGTAAGATTGTCTGGTTGAATATTGCATAATCTAGAGACTCCACAGTTCTCGTGAAGAATACTACTCTTGAAAAATGTCAACACTATATAACTAATTATCAATAATTTTTAAAAAGTAGACAATAGAACAGGACCCATGGATACTGGGATTAGCAAAAGAGGACTTTAAAATAATTATGATAGACGTGTTCATGAAGTACACAAAAAGATGGAAGAAAGAGATGAAAGGATGGAAAGTTTCTTCCAAACTGGAACGTATAAAAAACAAATTAAATGGACATTTTTGAACTATAAAATAAATATCTGAACCTGTGAACTTCAGTGAATATATTTAACAGCAGATTGGATACAGCAGGAGTAGTACAGAGAAAAAGAGAAAAAGGAAAAATGCAGAACTGATGCACAGAGAGAAAAAGACAGGGGACCAGAGGGAGAGATAAGTCAACTACAGACAGTAAGTCTAATCGTTACGTAAATGGAGGTTCAGGAGGAGAGAAGAGAGAGAATGTGGCAGTAGATATAGTTGAAGAGATACATGCTAAAAACTTTCCACATTGATAAATGACATCAATGCAGATTCAAAATCTGTTGGACAAGCAATATGTATCTAAGTCACCCTGCAGGAAACCAAAGGCAACGAGAAAAGCTTAAAAGCAGCCAAATAAGAAAAAAAATACATTATTTTTAAAGAAGCAGAAAGACTGAAACTTACCTTTAAACTAATGAGAGCCAGAAAATGATAAAAATGACATGTTTAAAGTACTAAAGTAATATAACTAGAATTCAGTATCAGTGGAAAAAATTATCTTTCATAAATAAAAATGAAAAAATTTGTTTTCAGAGAAAGAAAAGCCATTAATTCATATCTTATAATGAATGTATTAGAAAGGAAGCTAAATATGTTTATGCATTTATCTCAAGAAATTAGAGAAATACACTAATTAAAATTTCAAACATATGTAGACAACCTATAAAAATCTTAATTAAATTCATAAACACCTACAAACACTGATCAATATAAGAAGAAAGTGGTGAGGGGGTGGGGGGATCAAGTTATCAGTACTTGGAACTCAAAAAGAAGTCATTATGAGTATTCAGAGATCATAAAGTATCAATGTTACAAACAACTTAATGCCAATTAATTTACAAAACTATATGAAATGGAGATTTTTTTTCTAAAAAAATCAATTACCTAAGCTAACAGCAGAAATTGAAAATCTTAATAACCTCCTATCTATTAAAGGATTTGAATCTGTTATTAGGAATATTCCCCCCCCCCCAAAATACCACAGACCCATATGGGCCTGGAGAGTGAGTTATTCCACATATTCCAGGAAGAAATAACACCAATATTAAACAAAATTATCCGGAGAGTAGGAAAAAAGGGAACACTTCCCGACTCTTTTAGAAAACCTAGGGAAACCCAACACCAAAATTTCACAAGGGCATCAAAGGGAGGGACAGTTACAGACTAATTTCTTGCAGCCACATAAACACAGAGCTCCTCAACCCGATCCTAGACAATCAGATCCAGCGACATATAAATAGGATAATATATCACGAAACGCATGGCTTATTCCAGGAATATAAGGTCGGTTTAACATTTGGAAAAATGCACACATATGTTCACCAAAAGATGTGCACATGAATATTCATAGCGGCAGGATTCAGAATGGCAACCTGGAAACTGCCCAGAGGCCTATCAACAGTTGACTGGATAAATAAATTGCGGTATATTCACATAAGGCAAAACTCTCCAGCAGTGAGAATGAACTGAGTACAGCCACTCACAAATACAGCATTGAGGGAAGCAATCCAGAAAGAAAAAAAGTCCCCATTTAAGAGGCAGTTTTCATAGAGGAAAAATCAGCAAAGTAATCCATGCTGTGGGAAGTCTGGAGAATGGCTCCCTGGGATGGAGGAAAGGTCAGGATCGGAAGGGGGCCAAGGCGAGCTTCTGTGAGTTGCTACATTGTTGCATTTCAAAAGATGTATTTAAGCTGCACACTTAGGCCACGTGCACCTTAGTGTATGTATAGTCACTTCTATGTCAAGTTAAGGAATAAGTGTGTTCTAAATGGGAATGTTACCTCACTTCACTCTATGGTCAGAAACAAAAAAATAGAAAAGAAAGGGATTTAGTCCCCTCCCCCACTCAATTCTGCCACCTATCATGTCTGTCATTTTCGTGTCAATCCTCAAGAAAACAAGGGGTATGTGCTGAGGTTGTGGTATTTGAAGTATTGGGACTGTTTCTGACTCATTTATGTTAGGGCTACCTCCGCCTTTCACAGATGATTATAGGTTTACATTTTCTGCAGGTAGAATTATTCACTGAAGGATGATGCACAAACTACCCATTGATCAAAAGCAAGAAAATCAAAGCTAGGCTGGGAAAAAATCCTCTCTAACAAATCCATTAGAGGTGCAGTTTAACTTTGAACAGCATCATTTATAGAACCAATCTTTTAATTTTCTCTTTTGGCAGACTTTCAAAGTTTTCAAAATATAGCTAGTTCTGTAACATAATCCCACAGCTGTGGTGCTGAGTTAATTTTCTAATTCCTTAGTAAGAGAGTCAGTCTGCATATCGGTTCCTGAAACAATGGTATATATTTCCCCGGTTAAATATCTACTTTGAAAGGAGCATTCTTTGATCTGTGACTTACAAGGAAAAAAGATAATGAAGCTAACTACAGTCCAGTGGAACCAATCCTATTTAAGAGTATATATATATATATAAAGTGTGCTGAGTCTGTGTGCTAGAAATGTGGTAGTTAATGTGTTAATAATGGCTACTAATCTGTAAATAACTCAGTAAATGCAGAGGGTGAGGGAGTGGGGCCAACCACGAATAACATAAATAGACATTTCCCAGATACATAGAAGTAAAAATAGCTTTTCTTAAAAAAGAAACAGCATTTTGTAAAGTATTGCGTTTTCATTGAAATGTAAAATGGTGACCAATGAAGTTGGCAGTTCTGAGTGAGCTCTCAGAACACTTTGAGTTTAGCGTCTCACCTGTGAGTGGAGGGAAATCTCCAAGCAAGGATTTGGGGGGCTAAGCCATGATTCCATTTGCCTTTCAGTAAGAGGACTCAGGCAGTCGACTGTAAAATAGGACTGAGATGGTGAGAAGCTGGTCAAGAGGCATAAATGCACAGTCTGGCAAAACACGAAGTAAAATTTGGATGCCAAATTCTCAGGTGCATTCTTCTTTTGCATGTGCGTGTCTGCTATTTCAATTTGCCTTATTGGTTAACAAATTAAGGAGCTATATTTTCTGATAATGGAGTAGAAATATCTGGAAATCCTTCCAGTATAGTTGTAATATTCTTAATTTTAAAAATCCAGTCACGCCCTGGCTGGTGTAGCTCAGTGGATTGAGCGCGGGCCTGCAAACCAGACAATCGCAGTTCGATTCCCAGTCAGGGCACATACCAGGGTTGCAGGCCGGTTCCCTGCAGTCCAGTTCCCAGCAGGGGATGCATGAAAGGCAACCATACATTGATGTTTCTCTCCCTCTCTCCTTCCCTTCCCCTCTAAAGATAAATAAATAAAATCTTTAAAAAAAAATCCAGTCACCTGTGCTTTTGATATGCCATGTGAATGGTTACATGAGTGCTTTCCTAAGTGTCCTAACATATTGACCCCTCATGGTTTCTTTTATAATTATGAAAGCCACACTTATATCTTGAAAAAAATGAACCATGACGCTCTTGGCTCAGCCCCACTGGACAAGTAAGACAATCTTTTATTGTCTTACTTAATATTATGCAACATCAAAGCTTTAGACCACCTTAGTAGTCATATTAATGCATGGATATAACATTAGTTAATGCAAATAATAGAACCTTGCTGCACTTTAAGATGGAATAAATACGAGTTGAACTTTTACCTCGAGCCTTGAATTCAGAACCTAGCACAGGGACACGTGGGACACAGCCAGTCCAGACTTACTGCACTGATGGGTTGATACCATATACAACTGTAACATAGCAGAAGACTTTTATTTTGTCACACTAACTAGAAAAACTCTAGTAGCCTTGATTTCTTTTATCAGTTAGCCAAAACTAGTTCTGTTCTAATGTTTGTGTCATTATTTGCTCCCTGAACTTAAGTTAGGGATGGTTATTCACTTAGTAATCTTCATGGGGAGCAGTTTTTTTTACAATGAAGTAGAATACCTATAGAGAGTAGACCTATATGAAAATCAGAATTTCACACTTGAGGCTGTGCAAGATTTGAGTTAGGTCACTGGCTCTTGTGACCCTTAGGTTTGCCATTTAAGTCTGACATTCCTACTTGTGATCTCCTTTTTACCTGGGGATTTCTGTGAAGGATCATGTGGTTGTTAAAAAAATATTTTAAGCTCTGGCTGGTGTAGCTCAGGGGGTTGAATGCAGGCTGCAAACCAAAGGTTCACCGGTTTGATTCCTAATCAGGACACATGCCTGGGTTGTGGCCAGGTCCCCAGTAGGGAACATGCAAGAGGCAACCACACATTGATATTTTTCTCCCTCTCATTCTCCCTCCCTTCCCGTCTTTCTAAAAATAAATAAATAAATAAAATCTCTTTTAAAAAAGATCTCTTAAGATTCTTTGAGGAAGTGATGTGACAGGAAATCCTATTGTGTTCTTACATCAGAGAGTCAAGTGGATGATTCTCGTTCAAGAAATTATCAGCAAAGCACTCAGGAAGATTCAAAGAGCCAACATCCAAGAATATGCAGGATGCACACTTATCCCTTATTTTTCATACTTACTTTTGGTTAAGCAGCGGTGTTTTAAAAAAAAAGCTCAAACAAGAAAATTTCCTTTAAAAATTGTTGCTTTTACAGAACGAGAGTTTTATCTAGATCATTGCAGAGAGTTTTGGTAATGACAAACATTAAACACTAAAGACTGATTGATGTCTTTCATCCATTTTTTGCTATGATTTTCCTTAAAATCATAGCAAACATTGCTTGATTTTTCTGATTTTTGTTGAAGTCTTCTTCACAAAAAGACTCCTTTCGAATCACTCCTGAGATATTAGTTTAGTTGCATCAAATCATTGAACTGTGTTGTATATGCAAATAGCATTTCATCATTTGGCTGTGATTCGGCTTCTATCTCTGTTGAATAAAAATCCCTTATAATCTAGCTGAAACAGAGATTAGATAAATGAATGTTAGTTTCAAATGTTAAAATCAAGCCACTATTAATATTTTCTAGGTCAACTATGATAGGCCTATTAAATATTCATTACTTTTCAGATGTCTCATATATCTAGAAATTCACTGCACTGTTTCCCTTTCCTCCACGTCACACCACTGTGTCCAGTTGTGTTTACTATCACTGAAAATGGAGTTTACGTCGGCTGCCTACTCCTTCCACCACTTTGCAGGATTGGCTGTTGGGTTGCCCTTTTAAAACGTAAGGAAATTAGAAGTGTAGGAAGAGAGAAAGGAGTATAATTTGCCAGTAACATGCTGTGTAGTTGGGTTATATTATAGAATTGCTGCCTGTCCACACATTTTCTGGAGCTAAAACTTGCCAAAGGACGTAGGCCACTGGCTACCATGGCTTTCATCTGCCATTGACGAAATGGGTCTGCAGGTCAAAGATGGCAGCATCTAGAAACCAGCTGATAATGTGTTTTTGGACTTTAGATAAGCTGCTTATTTTTAAAAGCTGCTGCCAATAAATCTTCCCACCCCCAAGCTGTCAGGAGCATTTTGTAATAATGCTTGAAGTGGTCTATGGATGTGTCTGCCTGGGTGCTTGGTCCATGTCAGAGGCCTCTGTGTAACTTGAGTAGGAGATCCAGGTAACAGCCCTGCTTTGCTAAGTATTAAGTAACATTAGCAGTTAGGGAATTGGGAGAGGTGGTGAGAAAATAGGAAGGAGGGAAGGAAGGAAGGAAGGAAGGAAGGAAGGAAGGAAGGAAGGAAGGAAGGAAGGAAGGAAGGAAGGAAGGAAGGAAGGAAGGAAGGAAGGAAGGAAGGAAGGAAGGAAGGAAGGAAGGAAGGAAGGAAGGAAGAAGGAAGAAATGGTGGAAAGGAGAGAGGGGGAGGTGGGAAGGGAGGAAGGGAGGGAAACATTTAATGACTGAGTATAAGACTTTCTTGGCTCAGTAAATACAAGTTATCATTCCAAAGCAGTGTTAGCCAGTGGAAATAAATGCAAACAATGTTTGTCATTAAAATTTTTTCTGGTAGTCACATTTTTTAAAAAAGTAAAGCAAAATGAATGCAACTTTAATAATACATTTTAGTTAATCCAAAAGTTGTCTCATTATATAATGAATAACAAAACAATTCATGAGCTATTGTGCATATGCTTTATACCATATCTGTGATCAGGTGTACATTTTACCAGAGCGTGTCTCAACTCAGGCTGATCACATTTCAAGTGCTTAACTGCCACCTGTGGCTAGTGGCTAGGATAATGAATACTGCAGCTCCAGGCCTCCTTCTAAGAGCAGGCTGAAGCTAGTCACCAGCTGAGCCCACACCACTGCTTAGCTTCTATACTGTCTTATCTTGCTTTTCTCTCATTTTCCCCCAATACACCACTTGTTCAAAAATCCTCATCTCAGCCTTTGCTGAGATTGAGGGGACATTAGGGACATTGACCTAAGCCAATGCTTAATGAAAACTAGTACTTCTTACTTCATGATGAATTAGACAGATTTCTTCTTGATGCTACCTCATCCTTGCCAAACCTCCTGTGTCCTTGTCACTCAGTGTCTACTCTCCTCTTTCCCTTTGCCACTTGCACCAGAGAATATATCTGCTGTAGGAACTTCCATAGTCAGCTGCAGCAGCCTATTCGTATCCATTGAAAAGGAGATACTTAATCATTTGGTAAGGTAGCAAACAATAAAAACTTCAGATTTGGACTGTGTTTTCCAAAATAGAACTAACCCACATGCATGTGCAAGGGGTTTACAAATTCTTCTGTCTCTGGAGTGGGATTCGCCTGTTCTTAATTTCCCCAAATGCAACCCTGGGGTCAAGGAGAACATTCAGTGTAAGCGATAAATGCACTTAGGTAAAATGTCAAAACAAAAATCCTTTTTACAAAGCCAAGTGTCAAAAGAGAGAAGGAGATTTTGACAATCCTCTGTGAGATGTATTTGAATAAATCCTTTAGTTTATTCTTTTTAATATTACTCACTAAAGTTCCATTAAGAGAAAAAACAAGCATTTGGATTGTCTCATCATTCGAGAGTAAAATAAAAGGCCTTTACAAATGTTTCCTTTTATGTAGCCCAAGCACAGTGAAAGATGGATCGTCTGTCTGTTAAATAGCTGTGCAATTTTATTTTATTGTGCTCCTTTTCTTTTTTTGGTCTGTATTTTGTTTGTTTACTTTTTAGGCCTAATCAGGAATAAACTGGCAAATTGCAAACTTGCTTACAATTAAATCGGTGAGAATATTAATGACATTTGAGATCAGTTCATTTGAAAGCAAAGTCAAAAATAGAAACAAAGGAAACAATCTATGATTTAAACTCCAAATAGTTCTGCAATTTGTTCTAATTCATTCTCATTCAGGGTGGTCTGAAAAACACTTTTTCTAAATAGTTCCTCAGACTTACTCATAATAGGAGAAAGGAAAAGTGATGAATGCAAATTTTTTGTTTGTTTTATCAGTGAAGATAATCAATTTAAATAGAGAATAAGGTATACAAAATGAAAAACATTAGTAAACTCCGTTGAAGTAAATCAAGTTGAGTGAGAGGTGAGATGCCATTATAGATGAGGACCTTAATCCACTCAGGCTGCTGGAACAAAATACCAAAGTCTAAGCAGCTTGTAAGCAACAGAAATTTATGTCACGGTCTGGAGGCTGGGAAGACCGAGATCGAGGCACCAACAGACTCTGTGTCTGGTGAGAGTCAGCTTCCTGCTTCATAGACAGGCAGTGGTCTTCCTCCTATGTCCTCACAGAGTGAAAGGAGCAAGAAAGCTCTCTGGGGTTTAGTAAGGATACTAATCCCATTCATAAGGGCTCCACTCTTGTGCCTAATCAGCTCCCAAAGATTTTACCTCCTACCACCATCACACTGAGGATTAGGTTTCCACTTAAGAATTTTGGGAGTATGGGGGAGGGAGTAGGGGACACAAATTTTTAGTCTATAGCAAGAAATATAAAACTTAGAAATTGGAGTTAAAGTCATTACATGTAACCTTGGATAAAATATTGAATCGCTTAGAGCTACAGTGTTCAACTTTAAATAGGGTGATTGGACTAAATTATTATGAAGCTCCCCGTCAGTACTATGGTTCTGTGGTTCCAAGTCAGCTTATATAAAGGTGCTCAATATTGTGCTGCTCCCTGAGCCCTGATTGGAGATATATTCCTGGGTCCATAGGTATGAATTGATGACAGATAAATCCAACTTTAAATTCCACACCTACCACTTAACTCTATGACCTTGAGCAAATTACTGGCTCATCTGAAAAACAGAGATAATAATAACTACTTCCCAGAGTTTTGTTGGTGTCCTTGAACAACTTCTGGGACAAAATAGACTTGAACAAAAAAAAAATCTTCCTTTTCTTTTCAGTTACTGGGAGGCCATTTTTCTGACACATCTCTCCTGTATGTGAGAAAAATAGTTCTCTGCAGGAAACTGGCTTCTTCCTTAGCCCGTGCAAAGCAGCATGGGTAGAAGAGGGGAAGTTGGGCCTCAATCCACTCCTGGGAAGAGACTTCTGATGCTCCAGGGGAAGCCAGGCCTCATAAAAGATCTCCCCAGAAGGCCAAAGGAGCCCAAGGGGACCAGATGGCTGTTTAGGTAAATAAGCAGAGAAATACAAAGAAATGCTTCTTAAGACTCAACACCCAACAAAAGAGATCAGAGAAAGAATGCAGAACACTGCAGGGGAAGGAGAGGAGAGAGGAGAGAGCTGACTTATGGATCTGTCCCACTCTACAGCGGGAAGCTTGGCAGCGTGTTCTTGTGGGACCAGGACACCAGTGACTTTCAGCAAGGTTGGCGTTTTGATCCATTGGCAGAGAAAGAAGCTGGGGCCTTTCCACATCCAAATTGCAAAAAGAAAAACTGCTTTGTATTCCTTGTAACATGAAATAAACCCACTGGCATTGTAGTCCATCTTTCTTACACCTTTTTTAGTGAATAATAAACATACTAAGTTATGATGGTTACATTCTTGCATGATTCATCTGCATAAATGAAGCTATTTCATATGTCAAATGATCATTATGCCTAATATCTCCTGTTTAATGTGTCCAGGAACATAATTTTTGATGTGAGCAATTTGCATATGCATATTGTCTCATTATCTTAATATAATACTGTTTGGGAAGACTGATTCTTAAATACATAATGTGAATGCAATTACCCTGATGAGGTCTGGCTTAAATTATCAGAAAACTTTTTAAATGTGTTTACATTCTGGTTTGTATAAATTAATCATTAAAATAAGAATTAAGGATTTAGCAGAAAGGTTATATGGCTTTTTAAGTAGTTTTTTTTCCTTTTACACATACATACCGAGTATTCTCTACTAACTGTGTGTTATGTCAAGACTACTAATACACTGTTAGAGAAGAGAAAGTAAAGCAAGAGAAACCTGATATTTAGGAGAATTACTTCAAGGCTGAACAGTGTTGAACATTTAATTTGTTTTTAAGAAAACAGGCTTTTACTAAGCATATAAATATTAAATATGATTTTATTATTTTTGGTGAAATTTATTTAGCATTAAGCACTCCATTTTAAATATGAGTCTTAGGTTAGACATTTCACATGTACTATAAACTGCTCGAGGAATAATAATCAGTGAGGACCGAAGACACAGAGACCATCCATTATCCTATAGAGTCATTCATTCCTGTGTTCCTTCATCCCAGAACACATTTACTGACCACATGCTATGTGCCAGGCATAGAGCCAGAAGCCAGGAGCACAGCGATAGAGATGACCCGGACTGTGCCCTCCAGGAACCCCCAGCCTGGCAGGACAGGTAGATAAATAAGCAATTACCACGGACTTGTGTCTGGCTCCAAGCTGAAGAGCAGGCCCCCTGCTGAAGGCCCCAATGCACTCCTGCTGATAATGGATATCCCTGCTCCTCCTACCAAATACATACAAATATTTCAGTTTTAAAACCTTCTTATAGGCAGGAATCTTGAGATTCGTGTCCTGTGCAATTCTGTCCTCACCGGTGCTATTCCTATTTTACTAAAATATGAAAAGAATTCAAGGGGAGCGAGGAAGGGAAGGCGACGGGAGGGGAGGAGAGAGAATCGTTCTCCTATCGCATAGTTGAAATATGCAAAGCTTGGGGTCAGACAGAATTTAAGTCCCTGTCATCAATTTCTAGTTGTGTGATTTTGAAGAAAAAGTATTTAAGCTTTCAGAGACTCGTTTCCTTATTCACGCCATGAGGAAGAAGGTAACTGCGCCTCCCTCATGTGGCTATAGGTGTTGGAAAGATATTGTGCGCATGAATATTGGCAGAGAATAAAACATTGCGACACAGTACAGTGCAATTTGGCATATGCATCAGCATTTGTCTGCTTACATCATAGAATCCAGTTAGAATCCCAATCTCCCTCTCTTGAGAAAATCATTTGGACGTCTCCTTCTGTCCAAATCCTACTGAAATTTCAAAACCCAGCTTTAGCCCCATTTCCTCATGGAAAATGCCTTTTCATGCCCCAGCCCTCCTGAACTCCATTTCTCTGAACACATCTGAGAGCTGTATGTCTCAGCAGCTCATCATCTGCAAGATGAATAAATCCATGCCCAGGGAGTTAAAAGTGACGAACTTAACAGAAAGAAAAACAACAGTGACAACAAGAACTAGACTCCTGACCATCATTTGCTAACAGAATGATGTCATTAGCCATTGTGAGTCTTGGTTCTTCCATCTGTAAAATGGGTCAAACCACCTGTGAGTATTCAATGAACAACTGAACATCTAGCAGCATAGAATTCAGCCCATGGTGTGAATTTGACAAATTCCAGTTTGCTTTCTGTCTTAGTTTCCTAGGGCTACGGTACCACATTACTACAAATTGTGTGGCTTAAAAGGGGGAGGGAACGTTTATTTTCTCACAGTTCAGAAGGCCAGCCATCTAAAATCAAGGTGCCCACAGACTCGCTTCCTTCTAGATGCGTCATCCCAACCTCTATTTCCGTCTTCTCACTTGTGCGTCTCCTCTGTATCTCTGTGTCCAGATTCCTTTCTCTTTTCTCTTATAGAGATACCAGTGATTGGATTGGGGGCCCTAATCTAATATGACTGCTTTTGAACTTAACTAATTATGTCTGCCTTGTTTCCAGATAAGGTCACACTGTGAAGTTCTCCGTGGAAATGAATTGGGGAGGGGGACTCCATTCAACTCATTATACTTCATTCTGTTTTTCTGTTGCCTAGATTGTCTTCTTTAATGTTGAGCATGCAATAGGTGTTCAACAGTTAGTATTTGGTTAACGAGCCCGGGCTTTTCTAAGAAAATCCTTGGCTCCATGGCTAAAGTCTGTCTCTAAAGCCTCAAATGCGCTGTTGGGAAAATTTACTCTGTTGTTCACAAATAAGAAAAAAAACTATTAGCACAACAAGCCTGCAAGTGTATTTTAAAAGCCATACCCAGTTACTATTAATGATGACTAAGTAATAGTATAAATGTGAGCCAGGAATGTGTTCTGCTTAAAGCATGCTCCAAAGCCAGAATTTTTCTTATAATGTAGAAATGTGTCTAAAAGCTAGACTTGTATCCACATACAGCAAGAATAATCTTTCAAATTAATTCCATTCTTTTACTCACATCCTAACTTGCCTTTCATTGATGGTGTGTGTGTCTGTTGCCCAGTGTCAGCATCTTTTCCAAAGCTGGGAGTTGTGAACTGAAAGGGACTGAGTTTATCCTGGTTCTTCTCAATCAAAGATGAGTTCATACAGTCTTTTTATTTTACAATCATAGCTTCTCTTGTGAAAATGGAGGAGCTTTTTGAAAGTCTAGCCCTTTGGGATTATTACAAAGATACACTGTTGGCAAGCTGACCTTGAAGAAGCTGTTTGAGGTTTAACAGTTCTTCTGACACCCTCCAAATCACCACCTCTATTTAATATTGTGGTAGAACATCTTAATGTCCATGTTGCAAATAATGTATGCAGACCATGACATGTTGTGATTAAAGGTTTTATTAAACAAGGGATTCAACCTAAGAACTTATTCTAGCAAGAGATCCATGAGTGGTATTCGAATGAGACATATTGGGGCATCTTTGAGAACTTGTATTTGAGTTCATGCTTCTCTTTCTGGGATAGAAGCTACAGTCCTTGGTATGCCAAGCCAGGCTTTTCATAATCCATTCCTAATTTTCCAGTTTTCTCTCCATTCTGCCTACTACTACTCTGTTATAATTATTTATCCCCCCAAACAAATAAACCCTGACCACTCTTTGAATACACCAAGCTCCTTGATATCTGTGCCTTCGAACATAGTGATTATTGTAACTGGAAGGCACTCTCTTTCTTGGAGTTATCTGTTAAATGTTGTAAAAGATGTTTGTGTCTCCATGGAAAAGACATCTATGCTATGTCTCTTCTTATATTAAGTATACGAAATTGGACTAATTATAATGTTTGATTATGAACAAAAATAGAGTCTTTATCATCTTGTTGGGCAATGAATGGTTAGGTCGGTGGCTTCTGGAATAGAAGGAAAGACCTCCAGCCCTGTGGGTCTGTCATTCGCTTATGGTGGCTGCGTTCTCAGAGGGCACAACCAGGGATATCTGGTAGGATAAAGGAGTCACTTTTGTCTTCTGCTTATTTTTATGAAAGAAAATAAACACTTCCCAGGACCCGCAGCAAATATCTCATCACATTCCTCTAAACAGAATTTTGCCTTAGGTTCCCATTCCCAAACCAAATATCAGGCTTTCAGAATGCACGTGGTCTAATTATCTGATGTGAAGAGATGTGGAGAACCCACCCCATTATCATTGTTCAGTCCCACAACACCCTGCAAATAAGGACAGAGACAATTAAAATCAGTTTGTTAAAACCTTTACAACCCAGTACCCAGATCCAAGGATATTTTCTGATCTTGCGGGCCCAATGCCTAACTATGAAGAAGAAAGCGAAGGTTTCATTTGATTGCCCCACTTACTAATTGTGTGGTTTTGATCAATTAATTTTGTTCCTCTGGAAACTTGTTCAGTTGTGTGTATTCTAAAGGATTTTGGCAAGAAATTATGTTCTCTATGGTTAGTATGTGAATTGTCTATGGTCTATCTATATCTCCATTAAAGTTAAACTTTAATACATTTATACTGCTATGAATATGTGCACTGTAGCTTTAAATAAGTCAGGGTGAATACTAAGGAGATAAGGTGTTTGTGATGGGACTAGTGAGGTGGTTTAGAAGTTCACATCTCTCATTTACTTTTCCTTCAGTTTCCATTCACTCCCCTGTTTATGGGCTTATAAAGCCACCTAGCACTTGGCCCTTGGCCCTTATTAAAGATGTCCCAGAAACCTTTCTGCAGTGTAAAAGTGTTCTGTTGCTGTGTGATCCAATCTGTAGCCACTAGCCAGAGCATTTGAAATGTGGCTAGTGTGACTAATAAACAGAATTTTTATTTTTGTTTTTATTTTATTTGCAAGCCTATGGTGCTAGAGTCTACCATATTGGACAGCCAAATCTATAGTCTCAATTCCCACCTTGCCTCTCTTTGTATGGTCTACTTCAGCTATAATCATCTATACTCAGCATTCACAATTGCCAAGCAGTTTCGTGTCTAATGTACCTTTTTTTTAAATTTAATTTTATTGTATTTTTTCCATCACCATTTAGTCCCCTTATACCCCTCTTCCCCCAGCAATCACCACACTGTCATGCATGTCCATGAGTCCTTTTTTCCTTTTTGCTCAATCCCTCCACCCCTTACCTGCCCCCACACTAGCCGTCCCCTGTTATCCCTCTATGAGTCTGTCCCCATTAATGTACCTTTGCCGTTATCTTTTGCTTGCCTGCAATGCCCTTCCTCCCCTCTTTTTTGTCCACTGATAAACTTATTCCTCTTTTAAGATCTAATTGTCACCTTCCAATTAACCTATTAATCCTTAATCTCTTCCTCCTTTGAAGATATATGGTTGTTTTCATTACTATTAGTCTATTTAAAATAATTTAGGTGTAACTAGTATTTCACTATCCATTGTTACTTATTTTAATGTATCTGCAAATAAACAGCTCTTAGAAGTTGTACTTTTTACAGCAGTATAATTTTCATAGGATTCATTGATATTGTGACAAAGAACATCTCAGTATTTGATTGTCTGACCAAGACCATGCTATCTATTTAGGAAACCATGGAGACAGTGGAAACAGCTCTGCTGAACATATTGATAATAACAGATTCATCTAAATTAAATTAATGAAAAACAAAAACAAAGGCAAATTGACTGTTGATCCTGTAACTAAAAAGGGATAACATTTCTAAAGAAGCACAAAACCCTAGGCCATCGATACAAAATATTGTATGAAAGTATTTAATGAGAAATACCCCCAAAGAGTAAAGAACTGTCTATCTACTTGTTGCTGGAATGTGCTGGAAAAATTACTGAATCCCTAGCATCAGTCTCAACATTCAGGTAGCTAACTTATTGAAAACCATGAAAATGTGCTCTTTTCTCCCCTTAGATGTATAGGCTCTGTGACCTTGGCAGAGTTATTTACCTATTTTGAAGCTTTGCTGGTTATGAAGTTACCTGGCTCACTTACAATCACTTGAGATAATGCCTGTGAATTGTGCTTTGTAAACTTTATAATAAGGGTATTGCCAATCTAATGATGATGGTGATGATGATTATTTCCTGGTTGATCTATTTGATAAACAGTTTTCTGAAAATCTGTCCTTTATCTGTCCTTTGTTAAGTACAATGAATATCATTTCTTCCAACATGCATTGTACAATTTAGTAGATACAAGAGCAAAAGTTTACATTCACAGAAAAGTCATAGGAAGTGTCCACATATTCATGTTTAAAAAATAATCTTCTTACAATCTTGCAACTTGAAGGGCAAATCAATTTGACATAGAATGTATGTTCAGTATTCTACAGCACCTTATATTACTGTTCAATAAACATAATGAAAGCTTTTCATGCAATTTTTCTTTCTACCCACATAAGATCTTCAAATCATCCTTGACCATATTGCAGTCTTTATTTACAAAATACATTAACTTCATCTCTAATTCTCAAGCATCACTGTAACTCTTCCATTGTTCCTCACCCAAATTACAAATTGCTGCATGGATTTTCTTTTTCCTATTATTTTTCCTTCTGATCTACTTTCCAGAATTTTCTTCTGGATGAAATTCACATTCTAAAATTCAAATATGTCATTATTTCCCTCCATAAACACTCTCATTGCTCCTTAAGGACTATAGATAAGCCCGAGTTTGTTAACTGGCTTACATGATCCTTCATCTCACTTCCAAATCCATTCCCATGACTCTCCAACCAACCAGTCTAAGTTGTCCAAATATTGCAGTTTTTCTATAAACAGAATTTATTTGTATATTCTCCCTCATTACGAGCATCCTTCATTACCTCTCTTGATTGAAGAACTTTCATCGTCAAGTCTTAAATCAACATAAACTTAGTTATGCTAAGCCTTCTCAAAATAGGACTAATTTGTCACTCTTATAGGATTATCCTTAATGTGATCTTAGTTCTTAATATTGAGTGCTTCACACAAATGACTACAAAATGAAATCTTCAATATACAAAGGACTTAAGCTATAATAAGAAGAAATAGCACCCTAGCTGGTGTGGCTCAGTGGATGAGTGCTGACCTGCAAACCAAAGGGTTGCTGGTTTGATTGCCAGGCTAGGGCGCATGCCTGGGTTGCAGGCCAGGTCCCCAGTAGGGGGTGTGTGAGAGGAAACCACACATTGATGTTTCTCTCCCTCTCTGTCCTCCTTCTCCTCTCTAAAAATAAAGAAAATCTTAAAAAGAAATAGCGCACTTGGTATTTGGGAGCAGAAGGTCCAAATATGCATTCTTGAGTTATCACTCAAGTGGTTGCTTTGGCTAATTATCATTTAAGCCATTAGCAGGCCTCTGTGAGATGCCAAGTGGTTTCTTTACAAACGTTTCCAGCAGACAACTAGGGGATAATTATTAAGATAATAATTCTGCCATTTCTGCACATGCAAGTGCAGGGTAAACAGTGAAGAGCATCATCCTCTTCACTTGCAATGCTCAGGAATTTCACTTTCAAAAAGTAGCATGTTAAATTTTACCAAGTTTTACCCACTGCTTCTCAAGAAGAACCAATAAAATAAATGCAGATCTAGAATTTTATATCAAACTCTATTTGAGTTAAGACCATACAAAATAAAAGATAGATTTAAAAAATTTTTTTGCTAAACTGGAAAGTCTGCACTTCTTTTCAAAGGCTTGTAACTTAAAAACTGTTTCTATATCTCAGTCAAAGTTTTCTAAAAGGAAGTTTTCTTCCAGCTAGAGATTTTACAAGAATATGTTCAAATGGAAAAAAAGAAAAAGAAAAAGCTTTTAACAGGAAGTTAATCGGGTGGCCTAAATGGAACCCGAAATGGAAGAAGAATCCCCCCCCCCCCTTAGTACGGCTCTCCGTGGAACTTCAAAAGAGCAGACAGCATGCTGGGCCTTCACTAAATGCAGGAATGAGGGTGGGCTGAGGCTTTCATTAGCTGCATATGGTTACTCCATTTCTGCATGTATTTTCTCTACAACTAAAGCAGTTGCCCATGGTATTTAGATTATTTAAGCGCCAAAATAGTCATTGGCTGGAAAATTAGAATGTCTCTCGTTGGACTTTGTTCTCAGCTTTGTGAAGAGAACGGTCATGTGGAGTTGTCATTTTTCATCTTAAGGAAAACGAGCCCCTAGGAACACAAGGTATTAGAGACATATGTTTGTGCTCTTGGGAAAAGAACGAGTCGTGTGACATTTCCCATTCTTTTTCCAATCATTGTCATGGAAATGAGAGCTCCAAATGTGAACGAATAGTGGTGATCTAAATGCCAGCGATGATCTTTTACATTCGTGACAACAAAAGTTGATGGAATATCCACTTGTCGTGTGAACAGTGTAGCTCTTTGCTTGGTGTGAGGTGACACTTGAAATGTTATTTCAAACAAAATTAGAATTCATTTTCAGTCTTGCCCAAAGCCTGAGACATAAAGTGCTATCGAGTTTCTACATTATTTAACCTACTGTTCTGGGTTTGGGGAATTTGGCTCTAGCTCCATTCAGAGTTGAATAGTTTTGTGTAGGAACACAAAATACAGAATTTAATAACATTGATTAGCATTTGATTCGCATCCAAGTATCTAATAAGGAATATGTGTGTCTGAGCCATTGCTGCTTTATCCCTGTTGTCACCTAAATGGCTCTTAACTAAAAAAATTGGACAGGGTCAAAGCCAAAGTGAGTTCCCAGGTCCAAGGAAAGGGCACTCCACTGACCAAGAGCAGGAAGATGCAGAGGCTCAGTGAGACAGATCATAGGATAAAGGAAAGCCAGATGCTCTTTCTGTCCAAAGAACAAGAACCAGGCCAAGAGAGGAGTGCTTACAGCCTGATGGCACCAGGAAAGCAGACATGGAAAGAACAGAGGATGATCAGGAGAATGCGTAAGCCTTTCAGTTGTATTGATGATATACTGTCTGAAAAGGCACAAGACTGGAACAGACATGGACTTCTCTATCCAAACAATCATATGGAGAAGAAACAACTGTACCTGAGGGTGTCACAGGAGCGAAGATAACTTGAGATATGTCAGACGTGTCCAAGATACCCTTTACTTAATAATTACAGTGCCCAAGGCACAGACTTCAACTTCCTACTGGTAGTCCTTCTGCAAGTGAGCTTTCTACACCGACTGCAGAGTTTCAATTTCACCTGCACTGCTTACTAGCTGTGTGACCTCAGGCAGAGTCACTTCTTCTTCTTCTTCTTTGAACATCTCTTTGCATCAGTTTTCTTATTTCCAAAATGGGAAAGACAATACTACACCTCTCACAATGTGGCCATTAATGTAAAAGGAGTCAATGTACATAAATGCTTATAGTACTGTGATTATGGTATGCATCAAGGAGAAAGCATCTGAATTATTATGGCCACTTGGGATGACAAGAGGGATTGGAATCTGGAGTCTCCCCAAATATAGATTGCGTTCTTCCTGCTTGCCTCTCTTCTCTCCTACTACCTGGCATTGCCGGAGGAGGCGGAGTGTGGGTGGTACACCAGCTATAAGCAGAAGGGAGTCCTTCCTGGTCATGTGGTGTTTATATCTCAAAAACCTTCAACGGAAGACCCCTAAAATAAAAACAGGACAGATTCACAGTGAGCATTTAAAAAACAAAAAACAAATGTGAATCAAAACCCATGAAAACTATACATAGCTCAAATCTGGCTCAGTACCCGGAGGGAGCAGAGGGAACGGCACCTGTCCTCGGTTTCCTGACAGTAGAACCCTCAGGCCTCCTTTGGTGGAAACTAGCTTTACTCTAGTCTCTATTTTTGTTTAAATCCAATGTCCATAATGCAACAAAAAAAGTACGAAACATGAAAAATCGGAAAATATGACAGGGTGGCCAAAGCGGAAATAAACAGTAGAAGCAGCCCCACAGAGACACTAGCATTAAAATGTAAAACCAGTGTATTTAAACTAAGTATTATAAATTTGGTGAAGAACTTGTAGGAAAAGCCAGTGAAAAACAAAATAGAGAAATAAATAAGTTTTATGTATGCGTATATATAAACATTACATAATATCGTATGTATAAACATATAAGAAAAACTATGAAACCCTGGTGAAAGTAATCACAAGGAACAAAATCTATGGAGAGTTATTCCATGTTAAAGAAAGCTCAATATTGTCAAGATGTTAGTTCTTGCCAAACTAATCTATATGTTCAACAAAATCCCAGTCAAAACTCTAGCAAGTTAACTGTGTGAATATCAAAAAAACAAATTACAATGGTTATATTGAATGATGAAAGACCCGGAAGAGCGGACACAGTATTGAAGGAGGGGAATAAACTCAGAGAACTGTTGCAGAGACTGGCATTCCCTGACTTCCTGGAATTCTAGTAAGCTCCAGTAACCAAGACAGTGTGGCACTGATAAAGGAGTAGACAAACAGATCCAAATAGAGAGCCCACAAAAAAACCCACATGAATAGTCAGTTGATTTTTATAAAGGGAGAAAAGATAAGTTAGTAGAGAAAGGATAGTCTTTTAACCAAGATGATGTAGCAACAACTGGACATCCACATGCAAGAAACACTAATCTAGACACAGACCTTACGCCTCTCACAAAAATGACTTCATAAAGGATGTCAGCCCAAAATGTAAAATGCAAATAGAGAAAAGACCTGTGAGGAAATCTAGGTGACCTGAGATAAGTCAGTGACTTCTCAGACACAACGCCAAAATTGATAAATTGGCCTTCATCAAAATTAAAATGTCTGTTTTGCAAAAGGTTCTGTTAAGAGAATGAGAAGACAGGCCACAGACTGGGACAAATTACTTGCAAAACACATAACTGAGAAAGGAATGGTCTCCAAAATATTAGAAAATCCTTAAAAACTCAATGATAAGGAAACAAACAACATTAACAGACACCAAACCAAACAAGATATATGGATGGCAAAGAAGCATATAAGAAGATGCTCCATACCACATGACAGTAGGGAACTGCAGAATGAAACAACAGAGATGTCACTACACACTCACTGTAGCAGGCAAAATCCAAAATGCTGACAACACCAAATGCTGGTGAAGATGCAAAGCCACGGGGTCTTTCTTTGACGGATGGTGGAAATGCAGTATGGTGCATGTAGCTATTTTCGAAGACAGTTTGGCTGTTTCTAACTAAACATACCCTCGCCATATGATCCAGCAATCATGCTCCTTGGGACTTACCCAAGAAGTTGAAAATCTATATCTACACAGAAAGCTGCACATGATAAAGGCTCGATTAGTTTACAGTCATTGTGAACAGTTGCACACAGGAGCCAGTTTGTATTGGTCAGCAGGGGTTAATTATGTGCATCTCTCCCTCTCTCTGTTCTCGTGACTTCGTGTAGGTAGCTGAAATCAGCCGTGTGGGAGATTTTACAGCCTGGAAATCAGCAAATGCTACGAATAATTATTTTCTGCCCTTGGAGAGCTGGATGTTAAATATCTTCTAGCACACCACTAATTATGCAGTCTTGTTGCAGAAGGAAAAAACTCTAAACTGAAGACACAGTAGAGAAAATGAGCCTCACAAGGTTGCTTTAATTAAGAAGGGTTCAAAGTCAATTTTACTTAGGCCAGTATTAAACTCCAAATTCATACTAAATACTAAGAAGAGGCATAAAATTAAAACATAGGTCTTCACATTTTTAAATATTACTATGTGTTATATCTCTTTGCTAATGTCTAACAAATTCGGAGAGGCATAATAATTATGAGGCGAACAATAGACAGACTGACCAACTCTTACTAACCCAAGCCCATCAAAGAAGGAGGAAGTATAGAACTCTAGAGTTTGGTCTGTTTCATTTGTCCATTTCTGTCTTCTCTTCGGGCAGACAATGAGGAATAAGAAATGAAATTGAACGTGAAAGACCAATCTCTATGTAGTCTTTCTTATTTTCTTGTGTTCCATGTATTTGAAAAGGAACGATTAAAATTAGTTCATTCACAGCCCTGGCTGGTGTAGCTCAGTGGATCGAGCATGGTCCTGCAAACCAGACAATTGCGGTTTGATTCCCAGACAGGGCACATGCCAGGGTTGCAGGCCAGTTCCCAGCAGGGGAGGCAGGAAAGGCAACCATACAATGATGTTTCTCTCCCTCTCTCCTTCCCTTCCCCTCTAAAGATAAATAAATAAAAATTTTAAAAAAATTCCTAAAAAAATTAGTTCATTCACCACTCTTTGTATGGCTCATTCACTTAAAAGAGAAATTGATATGCTACAAACAAACTTTCTTGGGTGTTTTACCTCTTAGCTACCTCATGTAGCTTTATTTCTCATACCTCCATTCACATTGTTTTATGTGTCTCTTTGTTTGTCTCTTGCATTTGTGTCTTTGGAGTATTTTTAAGCAGATTTATGAACAACAAAAACAGGTAGTAACAAGCTTCCCATTAGGCATGCTGGGCTGAGCTTCCACATGAGAAAACAACCCAGCTCAGTATCACTGCTGCTGGGGCACCTCCACTGAGCAAGAGAGCCTGTCCGTCTCTTTCACCTTCCGGAGTGTTCCTCCTCCAGACTCCAAATTTACTGTTGGGAAGGCGGACACAACTAAAGCATGAAAAGAAGAAGTAAACTTGTAGAGACAATTTCCCTGTGTCCTTGGTTTTCTTCCTGCTTAGAAAGGTAGCCTGGTCTCATGTACTGGAACTTCGGGCCCACCAGAGCCAGTTGTGGTCACAGCCTGTCATTACTAGGTGCAGGTCCCTCAGTGCATCTGAGGGTACGTTTCCTTTGCTGTAAAATAGGAGGGCATTGCCTATCTCAAAAAGTCAGTGAGGGATTAAAGAAAATGCCTAATGAGCACTTGACATGCAGAAAATGTTCAGTGAACCATAGCTGCTGTCATTATAAGTGGCATTGCAGTGATAATGCTACAAAGGAAAGTTCATCATTGTTAAGATTCATGTATTTTTGCTAATGGCGAGGCTTCGATCAGAGAGAAATTAGATACTAAAATTATTTTTGGAATTGGGAGGGGGCTGCTATTAATTGTAATCATTTTTAAATTAAATTTATTTATTTTAATTGTTGTTCAAGTACAATTTTCTGTCTTACACTCCCATCCCAGCCCATCCCCCCAGTGCTCCCCACCTCCCTCCCATTTCCACCACTTTTAGTTTTTGTCCATGTGTCCTTTATACTTATTCCTATAAACCCTTCCTATTTTCCTCTGAAATTCCCTCCCCTCCCTTCTCTGGACACTGTTGGCCTGTTCCCTATTTCAGTGTCTTTGGCTATACTTTACTTGCTTGTTTGTTTTGTTGTTTAGATTCCTCTTAAAGGTGAGATAATATGGTATTTGTCTTTTACCACCTGGCTTATTTCACTCAGCATAATGCTTTCCAGTTCCATCCATGCTGTTGCAAAGGGTAGGAGCTCCTTCTTTCTTTCTGCTGCATAGAATTCCATTGTGAAAATGTACCATAGTTTTTGGATCCATTCATTTACTGATGGGCACCTATGTTGCTTCCAACGCTTGGCTATTGTAAATTGTGCTGCTATGAACATTGGGGTGCATAGGTTCTTTGGGATTGGTGTTTCAGGGTTCTTAGGATATAATCCTAGCAGTGGAATTGCTGGGTCAAAAGGCAGATCCATTTTTCGTTTTCTTAGAAAATTCCATACTGTTTTTCATAGTGGTTGTACCAGTCTGCAATCCCCCCAACAGTGAAACTTGAGCACCAACTTAATCGTGGTCATTTTAAAGCTTCGGTGGCATAAAATCTCTTGGTATACCGGGTAAAAACACAGGGATCTACATTCCAAACGCAGAGCTTTTGATTCATTAGATCTTCAGGGGACCTGACGATCTGTGTGATAAGAAGCTACCTGCTGCTTCTCAGGCAGGGAATTCCAGGAACAAATCTGGGGATATACTGATATGTTTCCACATCCATTATCTCCTTTCATCTTAACTGAAGATTTTGGGTCTATTTACATATATCCACAGTGGAGTGTATTTTAAAACACTGCCAACCTACTCACGGATCTGTGCAGAGCAATGCCAGGCCTGCTGGGTCAGGGTGGGGCAGGTGTCGCCTATCAACTTGTGTTTGCTTAATTTGCATCTTCTTGAGTCCTAGTCTCTCCCAGGCACTCAGGGATGATTACCGAGGGGACATTGAAGCACACTTCAGGGACATATGGCCTGTGCAGGGAAAGGGCCCTGTGCTTGGTCTAAGGCTCTGCTGTCGTACCCTAGGAATTTTCACTCATTTTTTTTAAAGAGTCTCATGTTTCCTTGAGCACTGGGCTCCACAAATGGGTAACTGAGGCAGCTTGGTGATATCAGAAAATTGCACCCTGGCTGGTGTGGCTCAGTGGATTGAGCGCTGGCCTATGAACCAAAGAGTTGCTAGCTCAATTCCCAGTGTAGGGCACACACCTGGGTTGAGGAGCAGGTCCCCAGTAGGAGGTGCTCAAGAGGCAACTACGCATTGATGTTTCACTCCTTCTATCTCCTACTCTTCCCCTCTATCTAAAAATAAACAAATAAAATCTTTTTAAAAAGTTAATCACTCTGCATTAACAAATAAAATAACAAAATCACAGATATGGATTTGTTTGTCCCAAATCACAGTGGTCAAAATAAATAGAGCCAGGATCTAAATTCAGGTTGGTGATTGGCCACAAGATCCTTATTTTGCAAGTAACTGCAAAAATTCTTTAGGAAAAGTCTGCATGGTGGATGGAGGCTGCCTCTAGAATTAAAGAGCCCCAACTGAACGGGCAGGGAAGAAAATTCTTGAGTTACACTAACTAGTCCTGGGGAAACACAACATAACAGCCTGGGTCCATCCTCCCTGACTTAATCATGCTTCAAATTCTTCATGCTGCAGCTTTCAGTCCATTTCAGGGAGCTGCTTTCCCAAGAGAGAGAAAGATATTCAACCATATTTCTTCTTTTGTACCCCATTTTAAACTTAAAACTATTAATTAGATTTTGTTCTGTTCATGTTTTAACTAAAGCAAGAAAATGTATCTTTTTTTTTTTTTTTAATGTGGTCCTTATCCCTCCTTTGTTTTACATTTGACCTGCAAAGCATGGCAGAATAAGGCCAATCTCTCTCTCCTCTCTGCCTTTCGATGGCATCTCCCAAGGGTATTTTTAAAGTGAGGGCAGAAAGTAATACTGACAAACTGTAGAAGAGACAAAAGACAAGCTAAATGATTAAAAACTGTTCTACCAGTTTTTCCATGATCTGTATCTGAAACAAAAGCACTTGGCTTTGTTTCTGTCTTAAGTAGAACTAAGCAAACGCAGGAGCTCCTACAACTTTCAAGCCCTCAATTCCTGTCCCAACCAACCGGAAGTACAGTACAGACCTTCCAGACAGAACAAGAGGCTCATAGGTAGGACATGGTGTGCGGAGGAGAGGGCACAAATCTGCAGACAAGTAAAAGATGGGTCTGGTTTCCAGATGAACCTTAGATAATGGTGTCTCTCTGGGAACGTTTTTTGAGTGTTTCTGTCTCAGCGTCTTCCCTGGTGAAACAGCACTTCTGAGATGCATCAGAAGGTAGATTCTAAATTTAAATAAAAACAGGTCGGGAGTGGTCTATGGCCACCATACACACTAAGGGTGTCTATGGCCCTTTCTGGGAAATGGCTTCCCACACAGCTGCTGAGTCAGGGCTCACTTCCATCATGAGAACTGCAGGAAGGAGTGTGATGGCAAAATGAAGGAGGCATGCAGAGCTGAGAAAATTTAAAAAGAAAGACCAAGATAGCTGGGAAAACTAGTGAAGAAGGAGATTGAGGCTGAAGCCAGAATCAGGGAAAGCTGGAGGAGCAGAGCCAGGGAGATCCTGGCAGCCATGTGGCTCACCTGTAAAGAGGTCAAAGGCTCAGGGTGGGGCAGGCACAGGGTTATTTGCCCAAGAGCAAGCTTTGCCCCTCACTCCTAGTTCCTGGTACTTTCAACGTTTCTGCCTGTTTTTTGCAGTTTTAGATGAACATTGCTCAGTTACCTAGAGAAATATACGTTGAAGAAACAGAGACATCGTAAGGAAGAATAGGATAGCTAGATCATCACCTTAGATGTCATTCTTCCTAGGGGAATTTTCCAAGGTAATGGTTCTTAAACTGTAGTGTCCATCAGAACTCCATGAGGGGGTTTGTCAAACATGACTTCAGCATTCACCTCCAGAGCATCTGGTTTAGGAGGTCTGGGGTAAAGACTGAGCATGAACATTTCTAACATCTTCCCCAGGTGATGCTGACGCTGCTAGTCCAGGGTCCACTGCTTGAAGAAAGGAGTTTCACCGCAGTTGGAAGGAACTGTTGAGGCTCCGAGATCAGCCTCTTGATAATGAGTCTCAGCTGCAAGTTGCGTATTTTCAGTGTCCAGCTCCAGGTGCCATCAAACTGCCATCAGAATTCACTGGATGTTTCTGGTCCACCAAAAATGTAGTTCTGAAGTTGGTACTAGTCTTCCAAAATTTGCAATCTTTGCGTGTTTTTTTTTTTATGTCACAGTTGTTTGATTCTTTTCCCCACTTCAAGGCCTATTTTGTTTTGCTTCCAGCAACAGTTTCTTAGAGAAAAATGGGTAAAATCATTCCATGGGAGTAACCTTTCAAAAAGCCATTACGGAACACAGCTGAGCTTCTGAAAGCTGCATTAGGGCAGCAGCTGTGGGGGAGGCAGCTTGAGGAACTCGCCAAGCCTGCACTTTGAAGGCCCTTTTAACCCCCTCCTGTGTCCCCAAAACCTCAAGATTTCATTCTCACATTCTTCCAGGTTTTTCCTTTGGTTGCCTAAGACTTCTGCATACCAACACATGAACACTTGCATACATATATTTTATTCTTTATATTTTTCTAACTCCTTGGAACTAAAAGTTAGTTCCAAGGCACTCTGATGCTCGTGCATGTGAGCATGGTCAGCAGACCATGACCATTTTCTTAAAAGAAAATCATGTGACATGAAGAATAAAGTCAAAGGGGGAAGCCTAAAACAAGAAAGTGGTATTCTAAGATATTGAATCCTGTTTAATATTTGTATCATTGCCCAGTGGGTGAAGACAGCAGGTTTGTGTGGGAATGGCTTACAGTTTAAGGTCACATAGGTATTAAGTTGTGTCATAACAGATAACTAAGGGAAAAAAATCACAAGTCCATTGTTGAGATTCTATGGGTGGAGATTAAGAATTAGCAACAGGTAGGGGGAGACATTTCTGGTCAAGGATACCTACTCTACATCTTCCTATCAAATGGCTAGGCACATTCTCTTCTGATTCCTTAATAGATTCCTGTAGCAAACAGGCAGAGAAACAAAATGTGGCCACTCTACCAATTTAAAAAGAGCAAGAGCTTCCAGAGTGCTATTTCTCTCCCCACCTTTCCAAACTGTCAGATTGTGTTGTTTGTTTTGTTTTGTTTTTTTCATACTTTGCAAGCACCACAGCTAAATATGATCGAGCATGGCATGGGCAGGAACCAATCAAAATAGATCTGTCCATGCACAGTTGGTGTGAATATCCTGGTTCATATTAGCTGAGTTTCCATTCTGATTAGAGCAATGCTAAACCAAAAGAAAGCACACAGCTAGGCAAAAGCCCCTAAGTGTTCTAAAGCGGAAAGAAAAGTTAAAAGTCCTTGCAGTTAAAAGAACATTCCAGAGAACTATCAGTCCTGCATTGTTTGCTGTAGGTTTGGTCCAGGATGGTTATCAGTCAGATGTCAGTAAGTGGTAATGATGACGGTGCCAGGTGGTCCAAGAAATGGGTGCCAGGTGGTCTGGTTATGTCCCGTGGTCTGGTCATGTCCTGTAGTCCGGACATGTCAGGTGGATCTGTGTGTGTGAATCATTCAGCGGGTAATCTCAGGCTTGTCTGGAGGTACAGACGTATATCCAGGCATTGACACAGGATGGGAAAGTTTAAAAAGTTTAAGTTCTCGGGCTAATTAGAACTAAAACGGAGTCCTTTCTCATGCCTAAGGCTGCTTGAGCTCATTTTATAACTGCTCTGTCTTCACTTTTCCTTCACCAGGGCCATGTTTTAGAGAATGGGAAAAGAGGGGAAAGAACTTGGTTACTACAGCTGCCCCTTGATATCCTCAGGGGGTTGGCTGTAGATCCTTCCACGGATATTAAAATCCATATACTGAAGTCCCTTACCTGGCATAGCATTTGCACAAAACCTATATTTGCATATAGACTAGAGCAGGTACATGGATTCAGGGTAATTGCAAACTCAAGTTCCTTTTGGAACTTGCTGGAATTTTCCTCCTGAATATTTTTGATCAGAAATTGATTGAATCAACTGATGCAAGACCCGTGGATATGGAGAGCCTACTGTGTTTAGGGGTGGGGAAGGTAAGAATGAGTATGAGGTACCTCAATTTCTTTAACTCCTTTTTTTTCCGATTTGAAGAGCTTAAGAGGCCAGCTTTTAAGTTTAAATACCCAAAATAAAATTTTATTCAAGAATAGGGACTCTGATATCCAAAACCCCCACAATTTTTATAATGCTTTAAACCTGAGAAGAGATGATGGTAGGTAATCTCCTCTGGAGGAGATAGATCTTGGGTGGGAGTGGAAAATATGTATAAAATGCATTTGCTCTTCGCCATCAGAATGACAAATACGTAGGGAAGCAAAATTTGCCACCACCAAGATGTGTCTCTTTGGCATGAGGGTTGAGGCTGATTATTTTTAGGAAATACAAGACTCAAAAAGAACATTAGACCTTTCGTCTAACTGTATAGAATAATTTAGACAGAGCACCTTTCCAGGAAGGGAGGTGTCATCGTAGATAATAGGTGTGATATCAACTAGACGTGCTAGACAAGGAGGGAAGTAGCAAGGCTCAGCCTATGAAAGTCCTCTCTGAGTCCCCTTGTTTCATGATGGCGCAACACACATTTGTTGAGCAAATATTTGCACTTTTCATCTTCCACTAAATTGCTCTCTTCCCCTTTGAAGTCCCAGACTCTTTCCCCTTCTCCTGTTCAGAATGGCGTATACACTCCCATTGCGTCGCTGCCTGTGGGGCTCTGATTCTTAGGAAGCCCCACACATAGGAAATTAAATTTGCGTCTTTTTCTTCTGCTGATATGTATTATGTTAATTTGATTAGCAGGCCAGCCAAAGAACCTAGAAGGAGAGAAGAAAAATTTTCTTCCCCTTCACATAGAAGAAGAATTATTTCATATTAGAAAGACACCTCATCTCCAGAACGAAGCAACTATCAAGCCGCACTACCCATGTGCTTACTCTCCTCCTTGGGTTGCTTTTCTGGCTCTCATTGGTTTTCACGAATGTCTTGACTTTTTCAATTCCCTGTTCTCATAGACATTATTTTCTCAGATTAGATGCCTGGAATTATAGTCATTGGTAACTGCAAGGACGGGTTTCCTGGGACCAACCTCCAATTTGGTGGAATCCTATTGAAATGCCAATCAAAGTTTCAGGCAGCAGGGGAAGAAGACTTCCTGGGGCATTTATATTCTGAAATGTAAATTATGGTTTTCCTCGACTTCCACTGCAATCTTTAAGAAATCCTCCTCCCTTTGTTCAGAAACATGCTCAGTGCAGCTGGGGATGCTATTTCTAATTAACAGACAAGTCTACATGTGAGAAGAGTAAGACTATTAACATTCTTAAAGTTAAGCTTAGAGCAGTGATTTTCAGCCTTTTTCACCTCATGGCACACGTAAACTATCTACTAAAATTCTACAGCACACCAAAAGATACATTTTTTTTTTGCCAATTTGAGAAAGAATTGGTATAATTGTGTCATTCACACCGGATGGCTATTGTTGTGTCGGCTGTTGACATTTCTTATTTGACAACCTAAGGGAAAAGTAGCCAATGCTCCCACTAAATAGTTGGGTATTGCATGTTTTAAAAATTCTTGCAGCGCACCAGCTAAAATCACTGGCTTAGAGGTTTTTTTGTTTCATTTCCCTTTGGTCACATCAGCTTTGCAGTATCTTGAAAGAATCATGGTTTTGGGGGGAAAAGATAGATTTAGAATGTGGAAAAAACTTACCAGGAATTATGATTATTAGAGTTCAGGAATCAGGAATCAAGCAACCTGAGCCAGCCTATGTAGTTTGGTCTACCATGAATAATTAAAGATCATTTTATAAACAGATACAAATAAGAATCTATTTTGTAATAATAACAGTCACTTTCAAATATTTCTTTTCCTTTGAAGAATGTTAGAAATAATAAAGAATAGTTGCTTTTAAGAAAAGTCAACGTTATACATACTCACTCATTGACCTATACATGTAAACACTGACTTTTCTATTTACTTGCTTTTTGTGCCTTCCCCTAACTTTGGTAGATTGAGTTAGCAGTTTCAGCAGTTCATTCCTCCTGCTAATTCACCTGGGCCCTGTAATTTTGCAGTCCCTTTTTCTAAAGGGAGAGTGTATGTCACTACTGCTTGATTTGGGCCAATGGGATATTTCACCTGACACAAGCAAAGACTTCAGATGGATGCTGTACTTAAAAATGTTTAGCACCTAGCAAGCTCTCCATTTATTAAACAGTGGGGGGTACAGAATCAATGATTAAATGCCATAAGGAAAAAACATTCTGATTCTTTGCATTCCCTAATTTCCATCGTATACATACTCCCATCATGGCCCATTTCAAGCTACTTACAAGCCCCGGTGAATGTAAAGAGAGATACATAGTAAAGTACCATTTTCTAGTACATCTACCATTCGGATGTGGTTCCCTAAAGAACACCATGATCTTAGATATTAAGAGAATGTAAAAAAAATGAGAAAGTGGAGAGTTTCAAATATTTGTTTTTGTTCAGACTCTAATGTATTTAACTGTAGCTTTTTGTAAGTTAAATTTTAATAATGGCTGCTTTTAACCATTAGCTCACAAGAGGCTGAAAATGTAACAATCAAGTCTTGTAAATAAGCAAACCCAGCTGTAAGGCAGGCTACTTGAAATGAACTTTTCAGGTTGATTGCTGTCTCTGGACCTCTGGCATCACTGTCAGGAAAACTCATCCTGGCTGGCCCACTGGTCCAAGGAGGATGAAGTCACATGGAACCACATCTTAGTGTGGAGGTAATTTCTAACTTAGTCTGATCGGAGTCATATAGGACTAATACACAACTTGTCTCTGAGAGTTAAAGCCAATATCATACTATTTTTATTATCACACGAGTTGGTAAGATATTTCTCTGAGATGCTTATTATTTATTTTTGTATTTTTCTGTGGAATTTAGTCTAAAAAGATATAAAGGTATATCTTGGATCATCTGCTGGCTAGCTTTTATTAGCAGGAATTACCTTTTAACAGTGACTGCATTTGACTGATATATATGATTATTTATTTGTCAAGTGAACATCTATAGTAACAACAGTTAACTATTAATATGTTGGCAAACAAACCTGAGTTATATCAGTAGGGGACACTTTAATATCACCTTGAGCAACATCATGCCAGGCTTACAGCTGTATTAAATTACCCATAATATACAGGGTGGGGCAAAAGTAGGTTTACAGTTATAAGTACACAAAACACAGTGTATTCTTGCATTATTATTTCATAGTCATTGCATTAGTTTCCATACAAACAACTGTGAACCTGCTTTTGCCCACCCCGTACACTGCTCTTTGCAGTGAAAATTCACAGTCAAAGGGCAGTTCTACAGGATGAGACTTTTGTGTTTAGTTCTTTAATGAGACATTTGTTAGACATCATAAAAATGACCCTGTAACCAAGCCAATAGAAGTAATTATACTGCAGTTGTCTAGTGAAAAAATAAATAAAAAGAGTAGCAGAGAATTTACTGTGCAGTGATCTCTATGTGACGATGGAGGTCATTTCATGCAGTATAACCACTGAGAGTAGCACAAATGATGACTTCTCAAATGATGGCTTAGAAAAAGAGAAAAGAGAGTGCTTAAACCAGCCAATAGGACCTGAAAAGTACGCTAGCCTCAAAATCACCTGTGCATTAACAAGCAAATCCATATTCACGTCACAACCAAAAAAACTTTGTGCCAGAAAATGTCAGTTCTTCCAACATGACTGCTCCCACCCTGGCCTAAGTCAGCAGCAACTCCCACCTACTTCTGCCCTTCCTTCCTGGGGTGATGCTGCTCACACACAACTCAAATCAGGTCACTTCCACTCAGAACCTGCCAAAGCCTCCTAGCGCACCCACAGCACAGGTGTAACTTCTTTGAAGGGCCTCCAAGTCTCTCCAGGGTCTTTCTCACCTCTGACTCACCTCCTCCGCCACAACCCCATTTCTTACTACTCTCCCTACCCTGAAAGTACAGGTCCCACACCAGACTCTCAGCCTGCATGGTGTTGAAACCTTAGAGCTTTTGTTCTTGCCCTTCCTCTGTCACGAGTCAGCTTTCCACATACACCGTTCCTCTGGGCTTCCTTATATCCTCCAGGGTAAATAAGTCATCTTCTCAGCAAGGCCTTTCTGAGATAGTATGCTAATTTGCCTTGCTAGGATCTGATATCTTCTCACAAGAATATAAGCTCCACTTGGGCAGGAATTTGAACGTACTGCTTTCATTGTGGCAATTTCAGAACATAGAACAATCTCTGCACATAATAGCCACTCAATAAATAGTCACTGATTAAATAAATCCTTGCTAATAAAGTCGTGAGGGTTAGATGAAATCACTTATGTAAAAGGTTTGGCATTGTGTCTTGTCATACAGAAATCTCCCAGCAAATGGTAGTGATCATCGTAAGACTCTTTTTTAATTGAAAGTCAAATGTAGGTGATAGTGTTTAGCAGAGAGAAGGAGTGCCTTAAACTTAAGAGACCGTCACATTTTAAAGTGTTCTAAATAAATCTCCAACAGACCTGATGATTTTTCAAAACTATTTAGAAGCTGGGGACTTAACGTTATAAAATAACAAATTTCAAATTTGCTCAGATCTCTCTCTCCACTTAAATTATCAAGAGCAAGTAAATAAAGTGACAGATGAAACATATGTGATGAAAGACTTCCATTTTGAGTACTTCTCCTTATGTTCAAACTCAATAAAGAGCTGACTCGTCTCTGGAGCCTTTGCCAACAAATAAGTGCACTTTTTATTCTCTGGCTCCCCTTTCTACCAGGCTCACTAGCGCTGCATTGTTCAGGACCCTCCAGCTTCATTTTCAAGGCTCTGTCCCTCGGTGAGATTGTTAGTCAAGTGTTTCCAGCTATTGCCTGTGCTCAGATTCTATACGATTTTTCTTGGCTCCTCATTCTTTCAATAGTATATGTTCTGTGCTGTCTCTAAAATATCTTTGTATCTAAACACCATAACTCTACTAGGAATATGAAAGTCTGTCACCAAAATGTCAGTTGCCTAAGTGATTCTACTGTCTTTACTGTTCTTTACTTTGTTCTCTTGGATTGCGTCATCAAAACTCTCTTAACCCTTGCCCTGGCTGAGTGGCTCAGTTGGTTGGAGAGTCATCCCATGCACCAATTTGCAGGTTCGATGCCTAATCGGGGCATATGTTCAAGAGACAACTGATCAATGTTTCTCACTCACATCAATGTTTTTCTCTCTCTTTCTCTCCCTCTTCTCTCTCTAAAATAAAAACAAAAACAAAAACATATCCTCAGGAGAAGATTTAAAAAAAATCTAAAGACTTTTTTTCTCTTATGACAATTCCTGTATCTTTTTTCCCTTGTCTACCTGTAGCTGTATTTGCAGTAGAATATATTAAAATATAATTTTTATTGTTTTCTATTTATCACTATTATAATAACATATTTCTGCTATGTAAAGCATAATAAGAATGGATGCCTAATATCCATATGCCTACTGCCCAGGATGAGAAATAAAACAGAAAAAAAATAAAGGCTCTTTGTATACTCTTTTGCAAGCATATTCTTTTTCCACAAATAACAACTGATTTCCTAAATGATCTCTCTCATTCATTTTGTTTATCTTTTCTATGCGTGAGTTCTCAATGTAAAACAAAAAACTTTTGTTCATATCTGTTTCCTTAAACAACTCATTTTTTAACACATTTTGTGTAAATGTTATCATACTGTTTCTTCTCTCAGCATCATGCTTTGGCGATTCATCCATGATGATGTGTGTGGTTACAGTTCATGCACTTTCAGTGCAGTATAGTATTCCATCATATAACCCTACCACAGCTTATTTATATAGTTCACAATAGATTCTTATCTGCTGTCTGTGTTCCTATACGCTTTAATGCCCTAACCACCTCCCAGTTGCTTAAATAATGTCTTTTTAATAGACTCCCTAGTCAATTATCTTCCCTGCTTAAGAACGCAAGTAGCTCCCCACTGGCTGTAATGCAAAATTAGTTCTCCTATGGCTAATATTTGAGGTAATTCACCACATTGTCCTGTACCCCCACTCTCCCAAGTTCTTTTTCTACATCTTGGTAAAAACTATTCTATTTTCATTTTCAAATAACATCTTCAAATATGCCACAGGAAATGAACCACTGAAATGATTTATTTCTCCTTTATCAGTTTTGTTTTCTTATTATTTTAAAACCTGCTCCTTCTTCTCTAATTGCTAACTCTTTACCTTTGCCAAAATGCTGTTTGCATTAGTGGTCAGTCATATTTACAATGTAAATAGTATTTTTCATGGCTGTGTAGAAAAGCAGCCATTCCATTAAATAAATATTTATTAGGCATCAACATCCACTGGGAATGGGTGGAATGCAGAAATAGATACAAAACAAAACAAGCCCCTGTTTTGGGAGACTCTGACTAAGTATATGTCCACAAAACAGTGAAAATTCAGCATGGTGAACAATGTGGTCAGATTTTGTCTAAGGTGCTGGGGAAGTACAGACATGGCTTTCATGTTACCTGGGGAGAGAAGGAATGACAGGCTTTGGGGGAGCTGATCATGTGCCTGTAATGAGCTTTAAAGATAAATCACCAGTCAAGAAGATGAAATATGAAGCAAGGGTAAGTCATACCAAGCAGAGGAAGGAATATTAACAAAATCTCCTAAATGATAAGCCACATCACATATGCACGATATATACTGAGAATGGCAAGTTTTGAAGCTTGAGTGTAAGGCCTTGATCAAATAGTACTTTCCTCATAGGATGTTACAAGAATCAATAAATTAATACATCTAAAGTACTTAGAACATTGCCTGACACTCTGTTAGCCAAGTTGTAAGAGGGCTTGAATATCAGGCTACAGAGTTTGAATTATGGAGAGTGTTCAATGGATTTTAAATAAAGAAATGGCATGGTAAGCTTTGCTTTCTAGGCAGAGCAGTTTGAAGGCATTGTGAAGGGATAAGAAAGGAGGAAAGGAAACTAAGGAATGGGATGTTGCAATTTCTCTCAAAAGATCGCAAGGCTGGGACAGAAGTAGTAGCAACAAATATGAGGAAGAGATGCATTCAACAATCCATTGACTGCTATTGACTGTGGTCATTGAAGAAGAAAGAAGACTTACAGTGGTAGATGAGATGGCTGGTTAGAGATGATACCATTAAGAGAGTGAGAGCATTTCCTGTGCACTCCTCACATAACCATCTAATGCATAATTCTCAGTACTGTGCATGCTCCACAAACATGTCTGATTCTGATGGAGATTATGAAACAATGTTTACCAATAAGGTGCATTATGACAGATAACATTAATGGACCGTGTGCATTAAAAGTGATTACAGCAACACTCACTCAGTAGAATGGGCTTATTTTTTTGGTACCAAAGAAAAGGCAGGTGGTAATCTTCCAAAACAAATAACATGCTTTTGACAGTGGTTCCTGGATTGAGACTGAAAGCCATTTGTTTTACAATTGAGAACATTTTGCCTCCAGAGTACTGTACTAATTGTGGCTGTCATGTTCGTGTTCTGTAATTGTTCTGTGAGATGACTCTATGCTCTACAGTGATAATTCCATAAGTAAGCTTAAAATACAGTAGGGACTATGTCATGACAGCTTCTTAGCCATTTTAATTCAACAGCCACAAACTCAACTTTCTCTGCCTTTCTCTATGTGTACCATATGCAATGAAGTGTTTTAGGAAGTGGAGAAACACATATAAGAAGCAAAGATTCTTTCTTGAATAAGGTCACAGCTAAACATGAAGAAATAGTTATAACAGAAAAAAACTAATTGTGGCAGAAGTATTCATGGGACATGAAAATAGTCTGCTCAGGGTTTAGGATCCAGGGAAGAAAAGGGAAGCATGGTAGTGTTTTAAAATGGAATTTTAAAAAATCAAAATACACTTTAAAAAAGAATCTTTTGGGCTGCAATGTAGAGAATGGATTGAGCAAAGCCAATATGAGAGGCAGGAATACAATATATGGCTATTTGATTGTCCAGTTGAGGAAGAATTAGTACCTTTAACTAAGGCAACAATGTAGAATATGAAGAAAAAGAGATGGTGGCCAAAGGAGTTTAGAAGTAGAGCCAAAGAACATGACAGTGATGGTCTATTGAACAAATAGTGGTATGGGCATATAATTTCCATCTAGTGCCAACTGGATAGAGTTACATTGCATGGTGGGAAAAAAGTGTGCTTTGCCTAAATGGGAATCCTGGAATTGCCACTTACTTACTGGGTGTCCATGGACTTGTTAGCTTATACAAGCCCCTTATTTCCATGACACAACATGGATCATATTTTTGTTTCTAGAGTCAGTAAAACCAACCAAGTCACATCAGTTACCACCCCTGGAGTGCTACTTCTCTAATACCTACCTTATGGAGTCATTGTGAGGATTCAGCAGCTTAAATGATAAAAGTGATAAAAATAGTGCTGACACATAAGAAGCATATGCGGGCATGGTCATCATTATCTTCTTCCAACATCCAGGTACAGGGTTCTGGCAGCATCAGGATGCAGTTATGAGAATTTCCAGGTGATGTACATCTTGTACGTTCTAAAAGTAGATAGTGCTTTCCTGTCACAGGGAGAGAGTGGCACCTCGGGACACCGCCTGGCTCTAAACACCCAACCTTGCTTCCCACGCACCAGAACTTCTTCCTCCCTTTTAATTAAGGCCTTGCTGGGCATCATTCAGAAAAGTCCCTCATGCTTAATCCATGACTCACAGTCCAACCATTTGAATGGTACAAATGTTTTCTCTGCAGGAAGGAGCAGATGCTCTAGTGGAAAACAAGTACCGGGTGGGTGGGGTGGGTGAAGCAGGGCGCTTTGCAAATACTGTGGAAGTTGGGGCTAAAGAAACCACAAGTTTTTGTAGACATGTTAGCTTATACAAACTCCTTATTTTTTTCTTGACACAACAATCATCAGAGACCTTTGTCTTCAAAGGAAATAAAGCCAGCCACAATCGCATCACTTGCCATCCCTAGAGTGTTGATCTGCCATTGGAAGCTACACAGGGCTGGAAAGGCTTCTCTCCAGGTAGCAATAAAAGAGTTATCAACTCACTCTGATACTCCGCTGGGACCCAAAAAGAAAAAAATAATAATCTAAGTCTGGCACCTAGGTACTTTCCTAAGTTGGTTGTTATGGCAACAGGATACAGCGACTGTTTTCAGGATTCTAGGATCTTGGCAATTCACATGTGTTTTTCTGCCTCAGCTTCTATGTATGCACAGACATATGGATAGCAGAACTGGTGCCAGAATAGAGGAGAGGATTTGAAATTCATGCCAGGGTTCCTCTGGGTTACACAGGACCTCAGCTGACCTCGCAGAGTTTAGCTTGCTCCACATCACTGCTGATAGCATGACCCATCTGGCCCCATTGCCTGCTGGGACTCAGTGGTTCCAGCTGTAAAGTAAGGGGGGTGGGACTCAGAGAGCACAAAGGTTAATGTCAGCTCCAGAATGGTCTGAATGTCAGTAATATTATAGAATTTGCTTCCAAGGTTCTTCATGGTTGAGCTTGAATATGCTGTTGTGAAAAAAAGAATCACCTCCACTAGGAGTATTAATTAGGTAGTTATTTACTCTTGATCGAGGACTTTAGTATTATTCAAAGGAAGCATTTAACTTAACTCATTGTGTATATATAAATTTGAAAAGTGGTAGATGATTAATATTTGGGGAATAAATGAATGAATATATAAATGAAATAGCTTAGGACTACTTGAGTGTCTTTACATCTGCTAAAAAGTGCCTCTTGAGAAAGAACACTCTAAGTGTTCTAGTTATCTGTTGCTGTGTAACAAAAAACCACAGAACATGGTGGGAAAATCATTAAGTACTTTATACTCATAGATTCTGTAGGTCAGGAACTGAAGAAGAGAATAGGGAAGAGGACTCTCTTCTGCCCCATACTGCCAGAAGCCTCAGTTGGGAATCACTCCAGCAGCTGAGGGCTGGAAGATCTGAGGCTAAGGGATCCACTAGCAAGAAGACTTCTCCATGCATAAGTTTGGTGCCTTAAGAGGATTAATGAAAAGCCCGGCTCACTTGGGACTACTGGTGGAACTTCTGCCTGGGGACAGGCTTTAGAGAGGGATGATTTGGAGCACGATCAGAGTAGAAACTGTGAGACTACTTTTGACTTAGCCTTGGAAGAAACCCTGTCATTTCTTCCATGTTTCGCTGGTTGTAAGTGCCCCAAACCAGTCCTGACTCGAGGAAGTGACTGTTCACAGTCCCACTTGTTCTGAACTGAGTGACTGGAGGTGGCAGAGAGGGTGGCAGAGTATGAAGGGCTCCATGAATGTATATGACGCCAATCTGGTTTTTTTTCTTTGTACTTGGTCTGCCTCCTCTCTGAAAAACTCTTATAGTGTTCTTTGTGTCCTTTATGTTGAAACATGCATTTCTCCTTATTAGCCCTGTTTAGTATTCTGTGATTCACTTCAATCTTGCGCTTCTTATCCTTCTTTATTTATGGGAAATGTATCTTTTTCAAGTATTTCTCTACTAGTCCATTTTTTTTACTCCCTTTGGAACATTATTCAGTTTGAAGCACTTCTACTTAGATTCTCTCAAGCTTTCCTTCTATTTTGCACTGCTATCATTTTTTAAAAAATGTTTCACCTTATCTTTCATATAACCAAAGTTTCATCTGTGTTCTTTCTGGGATTGATGCCATCTGTTGAATATTCCATTTTACCTACTAAGTATTTGACACCAAAATATTTCTACTTCTTCCTAAGATTTCCTGACTCTATATTGTCAGTATTTCCCCCTTTTGTGTATACCTATTGTACCTATTTTACATAGCCATCAGTCTGACTTTTTACTTGGTTTGTGCAGGGTTTGTAACTTTCAGGTGTCTAGTCATTTTGGCCTCAGGTACCAGCTCCATGATAATGTCTAACGTAACAGGTCAGAGGTCTGGCCTTCATAATGAATCTCAACTGAGGACAAGAGATGAACCCTAGACACCACAGAACCGTCAGAACAACTTTGGCTCTTTCTCTGTCTTGTCATTCTCCTGGGCCACCTGCCATCTGCCAGTGTGGAAATCACCCTTACATTTTTAGTTTGAAATATGTACATATGTATATATGTGCATATATTCTCTTTACATATATTAATTATACAATTTTACTATGTGTAATTTTATTATTTATAAAAGTGAAGAGATTATACATCACTTTAATATATATAAAATGGAGAGAGAGTTTCCATAGCTGAGATCCTCCAGCCATGGGAACTAGAGAGGAGGAGCTCAAGGGTGGATACTGGAGCATGGTCTTCATCCCCACTTTGCCACAGTGGTGCTTCTTACAGTCCTTTCCACCCCAACAGCCCAGTCACTGTGATTTCTGTAGGAAAAGGTAAGCCAATAGCTCCTCAAATGGCCAGCTCCTCACCTGCCTCAAGTCCACAGCCTGGCCCCACATACATACATGCACACACATGCACACACATGTACCCACACCAGAGCGTGATGATAGCCTCACACTCCTTTATTTTCCTGGTCCACCCAGGGTGGTTTTAAAAAGGGGAGCCAGCAGCCCATGCTAATTTCCCATCTCAGCAAAAATAGAGCTCTCCACTAGTATTTTTTCTAATTAAATATATTTTGACATAAGAAAGGAGTAATAAAATATCACTTTGCTAAATAGTCCCATCATAGATGCTATGCCCAAAGGACATATATGTCTAAATGAAGTTTTTCTTGGAATTTTACCTCAGATATAATGATGATTATAACTATAATCATCATCATCATTGTAGCTACAAATGTTTAAATCTGTCTGTTACTTCCTATATGCCATATTCTGTAATAATGACTTCACATATAGAGTCATGTAAAATCTAGGGCCTCTAGATAGCTCTGTAATAGGTCATGGGCAAAGATTCAGAATTTAACAGTATGAAATAAAGTACAGGGACTGAGGAACCCTGTTTCTTTATTCCAGTCTCTTCTGGGGCACGGATAGGAATGTCTGCTACCCCTTTTCCTTACTTCCTCATCTCTCGGCCTCCCCGCATTCTCCAGACTCCTGTTCTGCACCCTCTTCCCACCTGTACTGTTTTTTACTTACTGACCAAAGTCCTTTCCATCTTACTCCTGAGTCTCACGTCCAATTCTCTTTGGCTCATTCTGCACCACAGAAGGTTTCTTTAGAAGAAATGGACTATAGAAAAGGATCCGAGACTGGAAAGTTGGAGGGGCTCCTGAAGCATTTTCTGTGGTGGGATGAAGCAGAGAGACAACATCCCTGAGTAATTCCTTATTAATCGCTTTCCATCACATGCCTATGACCTCATTTAGTTCTCTCAACACTATGTGTTAGATGTCATGACTATTAGATATCATATTTCACATATTTTCCATGTGAGCACAGCAAATCTTAGGTCGAATTGTTTGTCCAAAGTTACAGTAGACTGTCTTGGTAGTAAAGAAGTGGGGATTTACCAGTAGACTATCTGATACAATGCCCAAGCTTTGACTGCTCTACAATATCGCTCTCCATCCTCTTCAGGTACATTTCCAAAAAGGGCATCAATGCCCAGACTCTCAAATAAACTCTCCTCTTCATCTGAACATTTGCACCCAGGGAGATATTGTATTGAAAAGAAACTGAGCACTCTGATCATGCTTCTGCTTGCTCAAGTATGTCTCTGTCCCCAGACAACTGCTCACCTACAGTCACCACAGCAATTTTAGCCTACATAATTTAATAGACCTGGTACCAGTGTAACCACTATTAACAACCCATTAGTAATCACTCATGCAAGGCTAGACTATCTTTCATATTAAAACTTTCATTGTGGAATTTTAACTCATTAGATTAATAAATAATAAACGACCTACTGGAGATATTCAGTATAAAAGACTGCACTTCAAACGTCCTGGCATATGTTATTCAATATAAGTAAGTATCCAACCGAAGACCTCAAGCAGCATTTCTCAGCATGTTGCCATGGCCACGACCTTACGACCAGCTCAAGAAAGTCAGTGCTCATTGCTGAAACTAGGACTCAATCTCCAGCTGCCATGAAATTAAGAGTAAGGTCCATCCATTCACTCAAGAGACACCCCTGCATAGTGTCAACAATAACCCTACTTGCAGAAATCTTGTTATAGTTGATAGACCAAAGAACCAACAGAAAAATAAAGGGAGGTGGGATTTTCAGACAGAATATTGTATTCGTGCCTGTTGCCCAATCTCTAAGGGCAAAGGAGAGGCAAAAATTTGGACAATTATCTAGAGAATATTTTACCTACCTTCATAAACCATTACGGACAGTGTGTATCAGAGACAAAGCAGCTACAATTTAATTTCTGACATGAAAAGGCGAATCAAGAGCACTTCATGCAGAGTTCAGAATCCACACAGTTGTGAGAATGTGAAGTCCAAAATTTAGGCTGTTTATTTCTCACTTGCAATGTTCCAGGTCAAAAATAGTTGACTTTCCAGCACTCAACAAATCGGTAATGAATGAATTAAAGTGTAAATGAGCCCTTTTATTTCCGTAGTGGTTTTGGAGTTTATGAGGTATATATATATCTGTATTATGTACTACTAATAAATGGTGGGAATTATTACTGCTATTATTACCTTAAAATTTTTTAAAGCCAAGGCATATGTAAAATATGTGGTGGAAAAAAAACAAGGGCCTTGTAGCAATGCATGTCTATTGTCAATTTACCTCTCTCCTCACACTAGGTTTTAGTTTGGGCATTGCTCTCTAAGCTCAGTCCCCACAGCAGTCAAATGGTAATAAAAAGATCGAAATCTGGAGTCATCATGAAGTTTAAAGGATTATGTTCAAGGAATAGCAGATATCCAACAAATCTTTCTTCCTCTCTGCCCCACCCCCTAGCTTTCCTTATGAAAATCTTGAGTGTTGATCACTTTTAAGATGATTAGAAAGATGTTCAGTTTTTATTTTTGCTTTTAGATGCAGCTTCTTAAAATATGCCAAGCTTGAGAAACATAGCATCTAATGGAAATTGTCCATTAATTTTACGAATTGACCTAATCTTTCCTGTTCACTCATATATCCCTATTCTACTCCTCAGTGTGTGTCAAGCCATATTAGAGTTCCAGAGAGAGGGAAAATTCATTCATGCTGATCTCGTCTTAACATTTTAATATTTCATAATGAATTTTCTTCTACATTAATGCTTATTTTTAACATATTACATTGAAACGGTATTTACCTTGATTCCTGAATTTTTTTATTCTCTCTTTAATTCAGTGCCCAAATTGAAAGCCTCAGTTCTCACCCAAATTCTCCCACAGTCCAATCGTCTCCTTTCAAATATCCTTTTCATTTTTCACCTCGTACAAGGTCAGTCTAAATCCAACTTAAACTAACTGCTAGCATAGTGTTCAAAGAATGGAGAGGCCCCTGCCATTGGGTCTTAAAGAGCCCAGCAGAAGAAGAGCCTCCTACTTTTCCAAGACATTGAAAACGTGAAGACAAAGCATGAGGGCTTTTAAGCCCAGAGTTTAAATTGGGGAGATTTTGTTTGGCTTGATTATTTGCAGGCACTTTTCATATGTTTCTTTGTTCCTTATTGTTTCCATTTATTTTTGCCACATGCTATGATCTGTCACAATCAGGGACTGTAGAGATTAAACTGTTCCCTTCCCTCCTATCTGACATCTGGTACTGTTGGGCCAGTCACTTCTCTAGACCTGGGACTTAGAAGACAATGGCCCCAGTGAGTTCCATCAATCTCTCCTTAGGCTTTTATCTCAGGGATGTGAGAATTTAGCTTCTCAGTATTGTCAAGAGCTCCAGACATCTTTGCTCTCCCAAGAATGTTGACTTTGACACAGGCACATCAAGTACAGAGGGACCGAGTGACACTGCAGGAGCTGGGTGTTGTGTTTACTGCCCAGTATCAGCTCAGCTGGAGTCAGAGTGTGATGCGTGTGTGGCTGGGTCCACAGAGGGTGGTGGCTTTGGCTACCCTTGCTGATAGAAATTAGTTGTTGGGCTTAATACTGATAACAGACCTAATTTTTGGCAGCAACTTTAAAATGAGAAATCAAAATTGTCTCAGTGCCCAAAAAAAGGAGAAAGTGTGACCAGCAAGAATAATTTGGTTTAGCACTTCCCAAAATATAGTCTTACACAGGAAATTAACAATAATTAACATGTATTGCCCACTTATGAGTAGCCTGGTGCTGTTCTTAGTTCTTTTGTTATATTTAACTGTTTTGATGACCTTATAAGATTGTCACTATTTTTAGACTTGCTGAAGGTCACTTGGCTAGGTCTTGAGCTCTTGCAGACTCCAGAATCTTCCCTCTAGCATGATGTGTGCCTCTCATAATATAAGGGAAAGCCAGCTTTAGGAAAATCCAAACAGGTACTATTTACACAGAATTTTGCTTAATGGGAACTGTTACAAACAGAGTGCCCCACTCCCCACACCATAATCCATATGTTGAAGCCCAAGCCCCACATGATGGTTTTGAAGGTGGGGACTTTGGGAAGAAATTAGGTTCAGATGAGGTCATGGAGGTTGATCCCCACAATGGGGTTAGTTTCCTAATAAAAAGAGACACCAAAGTCACTCTCTCTCTACCTTGTGAGGACACAGCTAGAAGGCAGCTGTCTATAAATCAGAAAGAGAATCCTCACCAGAAACCAAATCTGCCTACATCTTGATCTTGGATTTCTTAGCCTCTAGGCTGTGAGAAATAAATGTCTGTTGTTCAAGCATCCAAGTCTGTGATATCTTGTTATAGCAGCTTGAACTCACCAAGATAGAATCTATGTATGGTATGTGTGTTTAAGTATGTGTATGAGTTCTAGGGAGCTGTCTGTGGGAAGGGAGAATTCCAAGGTCAGAATTTTGGAGGACAATGTCAAACAAGGTTGAATAGATTTATAACTGCAAACTTTATCAGAGCCACTGATAGGCTAAGGTGAACAGTGGTTCTCTAAGAGAGGCATTTTTGGTATAGGTTTTCTGCATGTGTTTGACTTGAAATAACCCTTTGTGTTGTAAAATCTGCTAGATTACATTTCATTTGCCCGGGCATCTTAGTGGTTAACAGTAGCTGACTGGATGGCAGCCAGAAGTTCACTACCAACAATATGTACACGAATGCCACCACAATGTAGTGTTCAGCCTAGTCCCAGGCTGTCATGCCAGCCTCAGTTTGAGTGAGAAATGTTGAACAGCGTGGCCACGCATGCCAGCCCCAGCCCTGAGAGAGAGACCAGGCATGAGGCAGCACTGATGGGGCAGCCAGCTGAAAGAGACAGCGATGACTCAGAAAAGCATATAGAATCATCGGGGTTTCATAATGCGCACTCTCCGCCCTGGGGAAAGCGTAAGGAGAGATTTAATGGAGCTTGCTGGGTCTGTTACTGCATAAGTCCCACCTCAGGGGAAATGACTGGCACAACAACACCGGATGTCAGCACTGCAGACATTTAGCACTTGTGGCGTCGTCCTATTTACCAGACTGCAAGCTAGGAGCGGAAATCTCCAGGTGCGTGAGCCGGGGAGCACGCATGGTGCACTGGTGGGTGCGCATGGCATTTTTTACAACCACTGCCCACACAGCGGGAGCATGATTTAAAAAGTGAAATTCAACATGAGATTTGGGGCACACTGATATAATTTAATTTTTACAGCTGCATTTTTTTAAGCAAAAAACCCACACATGCATTCTCACACTTAAGTGGAAGAAATCAAATTGCCCGTGGCACCCACGGGAAAGAGGTACTATGATTCTGCTTCCAAAGCAGATGTTGGATCCTTGGTAATGTCTTGAATTGGAGACTCAACTTTCACATCACAAGGACTCTTAAAAGCCTGATAGCTCGTACTATGAAAAAAAAATGAAAATGAGGTATATGGAGTGTATTTGAGGTTAAAGTTGAGAGGAAAGGAGAGGGAGAAGATTTATATGAATAAGTGACATGATGTTTTATCCTGCATTTTCTTCCTGCTTCTTAGGAGGCCAGATATTTGCCAAAGTAGGGCTGGTCTCAAAGCAGGTGCTCCAAGGATTGTATTGCATTAAATCAAATTGAATCTAATTGAATCAAATTAAATCAAGTAGATTCTGTGAGTGTTCACCTCTGTCCAAGGATTGATTGATCCTGGATATAAGACAGATAGTATTAACCCCCAGTGTGGCACCTGAAGCAAGGGGGAGATGACATTGATGTCCTGGGCAGGCGAGAGTTTCCAGCAAGCAAGAGAAAGGCTCAGTTTTTAAATCCAGAGTGAAAGTAAGATCAGAAGCAAAGTTTTAGACTATAAGCAGAGTTGACTGAGTAAGTAATTTGGAATTTGGAGCCTGGAGAAAATCCCAGAAGTCCCATGTTCAGAGCAAACCTTCTCGGGGATAGGCCTGGTTATTAGAGTAGAATAGTCCTGGTCTAGTCACATGGTCAAGAATGGGAACAAGATGCCCTGACATTCAGAGTAGGCAGCAGGAGCCATAGACCATCATGGTGACCAATATTTTCTAAACTTCAGGAGCAGCGGCTCAGAGAACTGCTAGGACTGATGAAGTCAGAACAAGGGCTGGCATGGGGCCCTCATCTTGGAAACCCTCCCCTCTCTCACTGTACATAAGCCAGAACATTGTAAAATTGTTGGATTGCTTCCTTCACATGCATAGATGGGGTTGAAACATAAGAGCCAAGAAAAACAACTATCTACATTTGATAAAATGGATTTCACAAGATAATTGCTACATTAGTTTTGGTATTTATTTTCACACTCAGAAGGGAGAATTTATCTGAATATGAGAAATGGTGCCTCCCTGATCTCTTGAACTAAGTGAATCGCAGAACCCAAAGTCTGGCACACTCTTGAAAAGACAGGGTGCCAGTCTGTCCTCCCACCTCAAGGCTCTGTGGTATGGGCCCCAGAACAATTAATTAGAAGTGTGTTAGAATCATTTAAAAATCTCCAGCATCACATGATCCTGAGCTAACTACTACTTAACCTTCCAAACCTTCCATTTTCTTACTTGTAAAATGTTGCTAAGAATAATTGCCAGTATTTACCCGGTGCTCGCTCTGTGCCAAATACTTTTCCTAAGTACTTTATGTGAATTCACCCATTTCAATCCCTAGTTTTTCAATAACTCAGATGGCAGCTCTCTCCATTTTAAAGACGAGGAATTGAGGTATGGGAAAGATAACTTATCCAGCTCTGAGCACCAGCCTTTGAACCCAGGCCATCCGGTTTCTCAGACTATTTATTTAACCAGCAAATTCTGCTTCCTCCTGGGAAAAATAATCTCTGTGTAATATGGTTACAATAAAGGTGAAATGCAAAATAGTCACAGAGTTGGACCCAAGAAATGTTTTTCCCTCCTATTATCCAACACTTACCTACCAACCTCTTCGCAGACAATGGGCAGGGGAAAGCACAAGTGTATGTGGGTTCTAACTCCCCGGTGATTCTGTCGGGACTCCAAAATCAAGGCCCATGAAGTTCTGTGAGCCCATTTCATGGTTTTGTAACATTTGTTCTCAGGAGGTTCCTTCCTGACTTCTGACTTAATTCAAACAACAGGTACTGTAAGACGTTTCCTTCCCTTTCTATTAAGAACCTTGTTTTACAATGCTCCGAGGCATTTATGATTATGTCAAACACATCAAGTTTGTTGGTATAAAATTGTTTGGATCTCTGAAGGCTCTATTTTCTTCCAATATTTACTTGTACAATCATGGCATAGCTATATCAGTGGATATCTCTTGACAGGAGTACATTCTGCTTCTGGAGTAGCTGACTACTATTTCCAAAAATTAGATCTGAGTGCAATGTACTGGTACATTCTGATCCATTGACTGCTGACTGAGCCAGACTCCTATGCTCTGTCTCTCCATGTTCCTCCTCCTTACCGTCCTAGGTGTCCTCATAGAGATCTTCAGCATTAATTGCCACCCGTACAGATACCTGAAGAGTATGCAAAATGTCAGACCAATCTGAAAGCATTCAGTATCCCCACAAATGATTGTGGGTTTAAGGAGTCAGGTGGCTTTCCTTTCATGATTGAAAATGAGAAATACACTTAGAAGTGCTCATTTTTTTCATAGCTCTGTGCATCTAACTTCTGTGCATGCTTATGAAGCATTTCAAAGCAATTTGGTCCAGTGGAAAAGGAGTGAAATAAGATAGGATGAGTCTATCTGTGAGGAAGTTTAGGATTCATGTTTGATTTAAATAAAATAGGAAAGTAGAAATTCTGTAGCATTTTTAAAGCATGACAAGAATACTGCTCCCCTCTCCACCCCCCCCATGGATTATGAAATTTTCAGATGGACTTCAGAGGATCCATGAGCACCTGAATTGAAAATCAAAATTTTATAATTTCATTTTGGGAAGAGGGGGTTCATGATCTTTTTAGAGTCTTCAAGTGCCCTTGACATAGTATGTTAAGGATACAGAGCTAAAAAAAATAGATGGGAGCTCAATGCTCATGTGTGTTCTGAATAGAAATTTGGCCCACGTGTGTCTTGTTATATTTTTAAATTGTTCATTCAATGTCCATTGCTGAATGTCTCAGATGTGCCAAGCACAGTGCCAGGTGTTAAGACTCACATAGAAGTTCAAATCTTTTTCTTAGGGTCCTCATGTGTGAGGGGACCTCTCTGCCAGGCCTGCAGGGGCTCCTCAGGCTTGCCATCTACCCTAGTCTCTTTGCTTTCTTGTCACTTGAACTGAGTCCCCCAATCTTCACATGCCCCTCACTTTTCCTGGACCTCACTGAGGCTAAGGAAATAGTAGGATGTCTTTGATATGTTTTTCATGTCTAGGAAGAATCTAGGTGCTCTTTTCTCATAATAAGTTATAGCAGTTATAGGTAAGGAAAGTTCATCTTCACAGTGCCAAATGTCTGATTGTATTTTTGATATGATTTCAGACCCATAGAAAAGCCTCAGTTCTTGCATTTCTTCATTCTCACATTTTAAAAGCCCCAGTTCCATCAGTAATTAGAAGCAGACGTGACAGATATGAGCCCTACCTTATTTTGAAGACCTTGTACCAAAAGAGCTGGAATTTAGAGTTGTAGGGAAGGAAGACATAAGTGATGGAAGGGGTCCTGAGAAGAAGCAGGGAGCCCCTCTACTGACCAAGGCAGGTGGCCATAGGACGTACCTCTAATGATCTGGAGTGGAGGTCCTGGGCCTGTGGAGAAAGCTAAGGCCTCTGCATGCTGAGTAGGCAGAAGCCATTTCAAAATCCCACTATCCATCCAGTGGACTACATGTGGCTTATAATTTAACATTTGAGCTGGAGGTAAAGAACAAGTTGGCCATTCTGTAGGAACCTGTGTGGGCCCAATTAACTAATAGAGAGTTTTCTAGAAATGATACCACTCTGTTCTTTCATGACATAACAAATCATTTCAGTAGCAATCTCTCGAGGAGCCAGTCAGTTGGTGTTATGAATCTGTGGACAATTGATTAAATAGCACATTGGTCAAAGTTAAAGAAACAGGGACTTGTAAGGGGAGGGAGAGAGCAGAAGGATACCGGGAAACTTAAGCTAAACATAGTCACAACAACTACGAGTGTAGCTCTGAGCTTTGTGGGAGAGGATGAACAAAATAAACCATGAAGACATTTAATAGGTAACTAAGGCAAATTCATGGCATGTAGGAAGAGAACTTAAAAGAAAAAAAATGATCCCATCCATTTACTCCGGTGAAGCTGTAAAGGTAGCTCTGAGATTGAAGTTAATTGCAAGGGAAATCTCACATTATAAATCAATTTTTTGCTAAATGCTTCTCTATTTAATTGGCTCAGAGATATTTAAATATACTGCTCATCTCTGCTTCAGCCTCCATAGCTCATGGAGATTCAGCTTCTGCTGTTCCCAGGCCTGATACCGCCCCAGGTCTCCTGCCTCCTTACTCTGCACAAATTCTAAACTTGGGCACGTGCAGGGGTAAAGCTGTTTTAATGTGCTCTCATTTGTCTCTAGAGTGAGAGTTGATGCTCTTCAGTCAAAGCACTGCTTTTTACATCTAAGATTTTCTGAAATGCAATAATGAAAGTTTTCTCTGAATTTCATATTACATAAACTGGATTTTCAGATTAAATCGAGCAGTCCATGTTGACTGGAGATTCCATAATCAATCATTTTCCCTAAGAATATACTTAAGTGCTTTTTAACATTCTTGCAACATCTGTTGGGAGACAGGGATGTACTGATATTTTGGGAAAACCTTAGTTCACATCTCTAGATTCTCTAAGAAGCTTACCATTATTTAGGCTACCATTAGGTAGAACAGGATAGATCATCAATTTAGTTTTTAATCCTTAGACCATGTCAGTATCAAAAATATCCCCATTGGGTCAGGTCATGTGATATAGATCCTGAGTCACTCTCATTCTGCAGATCTGTGAGACCTAAAGGCACCATGTGTCATGTGATTGCAAATTCACCCGAGTAAGAGCTTGCCAGGTTGGAGACCGTATGCGAATTACCTTCCTAGGTCACCCTTTAACCTAACTGTCTTGGAGGAACCTTCTTTACTTGATTCTCCAAACCAAGATAAGATTCCAAAGACCCCAGGACATACCTAAAACCAACTGAACATCCTAGGTTCAGTCTGCCTACAAACCATCTAAAACAGAGCCATTTCTCACCAAACAAGGACGTGGTTCTCCAAAATCCACCTTAATCTATGCTGGTCTTCAGTGTGTAGCATGAGAGTTGACCTATATTTTAATTCTAAGGATTAAATTGTGATAAGATTATATTTTGCATTTTGAGAGAGTGACCTTAAAATCTCTGTCCCTTTCATGCCAAGCACCACTGCTCACTCAAGATTCTCAGGAAAGTAATATATGTCAGTGAGATTCAGAATTCCACCTTTAAAAATGCTGAATGGGAACCCAATACTTCAGTGCAGATCACAAAATAAAGGCTGAGTTAGATCAAGTAGCTTAGACTTTGAAGCCTAAGCTGGTTTTAGATTCCATTCTCTTTATTCTCTGCATTACCCCCACCTCAAAGAAAGGAGAAACAAGCAAGCAAGGAAACAAATGAACTGTACACACACACACACACACACACACACACACACACCAACAACAACAACAACAACAAAAATAAAACACTAAATCTAAATTTGGAGGCAGGAACTCCAGCCATGTATTCCAAGATAGTTGACTTAGATCAAAGTGTGACTTAAGTCTGCACTGACCTGGTAGCTTTTAGACCAGAAAAGAGGCAGAAGCATGACTGTCTTTCTCAGTGAAGGCATCTGTGAAAATCTGAAGCATGAAATTGAAGAGAAGAACATTGTTTCCATTCCTAGAGGCATGGTGACTCCACCCAGTAGGGACTCATGACTAACCAAGGCTCTGAAACTGAAATGGGCAACTCTGTTTTGATGGGAGGGCAAACGCAAGCCTGATAGCTGGAGAGAAAGCACATTAGCCTTGCATAAAAATTCCTTTCCTTTTCTTATTTTAATCCATTTAGCTTAACTCTGGAGTCTGTATTCAGCCACTGAAAGGAGTCAGGTGTTTCCCCAATTTGTATCACTGCACTTTTGTACACACCCTACTGTCATACCTAGTGGGGACACAGAGCAACCACGCCAACACTGCCCAGATGGAAGACAAAGCATGCGAGACCATCAGCTTTCCCTATCTACGTGCATATTAATGACAGCCTCAACCCCGCTGGACCAAGAGGACATCCTACAGACAAACAACAGGGAATAAGCAAATTTCTGTGTCCAGTATTTCATAAGTGTCTGTGAATTCTAGACTGAAGTTACTGGCCCAAATAAGACTAGAGGACTCTTTAGGATTATCTGTTCCCTGCTCTGTACACACCCAGAATTGCCCTTTATATTCCAAGATGCCATTTCTGCAAGTGCTGCCATCCCCAGTAAAATTCCACTCCGGGGAGTTATATATAGGACACAGAGCTGCGGTTAGCCTTTGCCCTTATTTTCAAATCTGACTCTTCGTCTTTCATAACCAAGCACACTTAGCATCAGCACATTTGCTCTTAACTTTTTTCTTTTCTACTGTTTGCTTTTTCTTTCCAAGGCAGTAACTTTTGTACTGCCTATCCTAAAAGACATGGAGATACTGAAAAAATATATAGAGAAGTTGCTCTCTGCTTCCTTTCCTGTTTAAGTCTTTTTCCTTTTCTCTCTTTTTCTCTCTTTTTCACTCCTCCTATCCTTCAGCTCTTTATTGCTTTTTCTAAATTTAGATGTCTTGATGGCTGTGATTGTGTTTCTTCTTTGAGGACCGTCACATAGTGATCTGTACCAAAGAACAGAGAGGGAGGGTAGCTGACATGCAAACACAAAGGAAGCTCAGAAGCTCTTGCTACATTCTTTATCCTACACAGTCCTCTTTCCTCCCTACTGTTCAAGGACACACTTCTTCTTCTTCTTTTACTTTTCTCCTAGATAATATAACACCTATTTTTACTACCTCTTAAGACATGTACCAGTTAGGTCATATAACAAGTCATCCCAGTACTTACTTAATGACTTAAAACAGTAGCCATCTGTTACATTCACAGTTCCCTACATTGTCCTTGGGCACCGGGACTGACCGAGCAGCACTGCCGATCTGGCTAGGGCTCACTGATCTCAGCTGGGTTCATCCATTTGTCAGGAGTTGGCTTCCCTACTGGCAGTGGGCCAGCTGGTCAAAGGTGGCCCATGTGGGATGGTTTGTTTCACTGGTCCTCTCACTCTGCAGGACCCCAGTCTACTCACATGGAGGCCAGGCTAACATATCCTGACACTGGGAGCAGAGGCTCAACATCTTCCAGAGCCCAGCCTCAGCCTCACAAGATGACATTTGGCCACATTTCATTGAAAAATTCACGTCAAAGATTGGAAGGGGGGAAAGAGAGACGACTCTAACTCTTTGATAGGAGAATATAAGTTTGTAGCCATTTTTATAATATACCAGAGAGAATAACAGAAATAGTGATTTCATTTCTGCATGTAAAATGAGATAATAATCACATATGTAACATACTTTTTGGAGATAAAACAATATATTTATATTTGTATATATTATAAACTTAGTACAGCACCTTTTGCATACTAAGAAAGTATATTTGAGGCACTGTTATAATATTGTCATTATTTTTATTATTAGAACTTAAGGCCTACCTTTTCATTTAGGTAGATTATGAATAATATATTTTTAAGGTCTTATGAATCTATTGAACTCCACAAGTACTTTTTGTCTTAAAGAAATATTATTTTTATATTTGTTAACTCCTTACATATTTGACCTTGGGATGGCAAATGTAACTCCATTCTCCTTCTGACCCCCTGACAGGCACAATTTTTAAAAGGCATTTTTGGCCTTTTTGGCATTTTAAAAAATATTTTGAACAGACCTTCAGAAAGCCACTACTAGTTGATCAAAGGTGGTAAAAGGGATAAAAATGTTCTTATTTTATTAGAAAGGGGATTAGGAGGTAATGGGGGTTCTGGCATCAAAAGAATCACTTAGTCAATCTAAAGTGAAAAAAATAAATCTCAAAAACAAACAGAAAGAGAAATGCCACATGCCAAAAAGGTCGGTTATACGATGTTAACTCCCACCACCTCTAATACAACTGTAAAGATACAAAAATAACACAAATTTGCCACCATTGTAATTCCTACATGTAGAAATGAACATAAAAGGGCCTAGTGGGTCTGGAAAACATTAAATCCTTAAAGGAAGATTTACTTACTCATTTTGTGATCCACGTGCAATGAGGTTCTAAGCATACAAATGTAAGTTAGAACAGATGCATTGAGTCCCCAATGGAGTGTGCCGTTTATTAGGTGAATAGACTGATGGAACCTTCAAGCAAGTGAATAATTGCAAATTTCCAATTATTGATACAATGTTATGGGGATTTGTCTTAATTCCTGGAAGTAGGAATGACGGTGGGAGTGAAGTCCTTGAGAATGAAGTATACAATTAGAGAAGTTTTGATGTGAAAAGAAGTGTAGCTCAAGAGAATGAGAAAACAAGTCACAGATTAAAAGAAAAAAAAACTAATATTCAAAATATGCCCCCCCAAATTTTTTAAATTCAATAATAAAACAAATGAACTGATTAAAATTGACCAAAAGATATGAAAGAAAGGGGGAAGGATTGAGGATGGGAGGTGGGAGTAGGTGGGGCTGGGGAGAGTGGTGGCAGGAAAATGAAGACAACTATACTTGAACAACAGTAAAAAATACAAAAAAATAGATATGAACAAATACCTCAGATGGCAAATAAGTATATAAAAAGAAGCTTCATATCATACCTCATTAAGGAATTCCAAATGGAAACAAAAATGAGATACTACTACACACCTATTAAAATGGCTAAAATCCCAACACTGACAATCCCAAATGCTGACAAGAATGTGGAGCAACAAGAACTCTCATTCATTGATGGGGGACTGCAAGTGGTACAGTCACTTTAGAAGACTGGCAATTTCTCACAAAACTAACCATAGTCTTATAAAATCAAGCAACCATGATCCTATTTTTCCAAGGTAACTGAAAACATACATCCATGAAAATACCTGCACAGAAATGCTTATAGTTATTTTATTCATAACTACCAAAACTTAGAAGCAACTGAGATGTTCTTCAGTAGATGAATGGATAAACAAACTGTGGTACCTCAGACAATAAAATATTATTCCATTAAAGAAATCAGTTAGTTTTCAAGTGATGAAAATACATGGACTGTGTGTTTTACTAAGTAGAAACAGTAAAAAGATCTGAGATTAACAAGGTTTAGAGAGGAGAGAGCAATAAACAGGTAAAGTGCAGAGGATGTAGGAAGCAGTGAAAACTATGACCTGTGATACTATAATTGTGGATACATATAATTATATATTTGTCAAAATTCATAGAATGCACAAAATCAAGAGCAAACGCACTATAAACTATGGACTTTGGTTGCTGTGGATTTTGGTTGCTTTGATGTGTCCAGATAGGTTTATGGGCTGTAACAGGTATACTACTCTGGCGTGGGAGGGTGATGGTGGGGAAAGCTATGCCTACACCAGGGCAGGGTGTGTAGTGAACTCTCATATGCTTTCTTTCCAACTTTGCAGTGATATGTGATACTAAAACTAATAAAGTATATCTTAAAAAGAAAAACAAGTAGAAAGAATAACAGCTAGTTTTTTTCTTTATATTTTTTAAGGGGAGAATCTTACTTATGTATTTATGTTTCTTGACAACAGCATGGTGATTGTTGGGGGGAGGGAGTTAGTTATACAGGGACTAAATGGTAATGGAAAAAATACAATAAAGATCGGGCAGTTTAAGTGCACGGAAACAAATAACTAAAAGGAGAGAATGTACAGAACAGATATACAGAGAGTTGTTATTTAATCCTGGATAATTGCACTGTTTACTACTAAAAGGGTGCAATATTACATGGATGGAGAGTCGGACACAAAATTAAGCTAAGGAGTCTAGTAGGGCAGCTGGACAGTGTTGCATACCCACTTGAGATTGGTGTTCATAGTCTTGCGATAGAATTAGTCTGTGTTGTCAGGTGGGTTTCTCTAAAAGTGCTCAGGTTCTCATCCACAAGCATAGAAAAAGGTAATATCTGGGTTTGTGCAGAATTAGGGTTTTGCTAGATGAGTAAGAGGAAAAGACCGGGCCAGGGAGTAGATGGCATTGCCAAGGGCAGATTGTAGACTCTAAGATAAGTTAATATGGTCCATAGACCCTTCAGGTTTAGTTACTTGACTTTATACATTCATTTATTAACTCACTCTTTTTGGTATCTACTTACTACACGTGATAAGTGCTCTTCTAGGCTTTGGGGATACACTAGTAAACAAAAGGGACACACTCTGTTTTTGTGGAAATTACTTTCTAAGCAAACGGACAAAGACATATACAAACATCAGATTGTATGAGTTTTATTTAAAAAAAATGTAGTAAGGGTGTAGAGTGTTTGATACTTTGTTAGACCTTGAGGTGGACATGCATTGCAGTCTGTGCATTGATGCCCTCTGGATGTGTAACGCTGAGGCCCTGCTGGTACCAGAGTGGCTGTTTTAAAGAGACAAAGATAGTGGAACACAGAAGTGTGAGGAAATGAGGGAGGGACATAGGAGAAGACCTGGGAGAAAAGCAGTCCCAACAGAAGGAATAATGACTACAAAATTCCTGTGCTGAAATTGTGCTTGATATTTTCAACAAACGCCAAGAAGCATAGAGAGGGGTGGGGGGGAAGTAGTATATCTTGTAGAGACTTTAAGACCACTGGAAGGACTTTGGCTTTTATTCTGAGTGGGAATGTGTTTTGACTTCCCTGCTATCAAAACCTCACTGGCTGTTATTGTGAGAATAGGCTGGTGGAATAGGAGGTAATGGTTGAGCAGCCAGCAGCTCTAATAGACTAATTAGGTAGGCAATGAGGCAGATAAGAAATTATAAGACTTGTTCCAAGATGGTAAAAATAAAGATAAGAACACATTAGATTCTTGAAACATTTTAAAATGTAGAGCCAACAGGATTTGCCAATGGACCGTGTCTGTTGTTCTGAAATGTGTATACTACTATGCCGGAGAACATTGATCCCCCACCCCACTCCAATGCAGAACATGTACTCTTTTTTTAAAAAAAATTGTGCAAGAAAGGGGTAGAAAAAACACTCCACCTGTTTACATATAGGTGGAATTTGGAGTCCAAAATCTTAGGTGTGGATCCTGGCTACATCAACTGCTCAAGCCTGGTTTTACAGTTTTGTCCTGAAGAGTAAAAGATTCCATATAATGCCTGACACTGCCTAACACATAACAGATGCTGGGCACATGAAAGCCACTGGACTTCTTTGCTATGATGCTGCCCCTGATTGGTCCCATTGTTGGTTGTGAAGCAGCTGGCCCATGAATTGAAATTAACTGAGCATTTTCACTTTTTCCGTAGGTTCTATCTGTTCCATGTCACTGTTTTTATTTCTTCAAGATGGTAGAAGAAGCAGGATGTGAAACATGGAGACTGGAACCTGCTGTGCTCTGTATCCCAGGAGGAATGGCAGCAAGCGGACTGAACGACCCTGCACGTAAGGAAAGTAGAAGTGAGAAATGGAAAGAAGTGTCAGTTTTGCTTGTTCCCGAGTCTCTCATCCAGTCACCCTGTGCAGAAATTTGCTTGTTTGTTTTCTGAAAGACTCCTATATCTATACAGTAACTTTTTCTTTTGCCCTAAAGATGACTGACTATAATAATACTTATAGTATTACAATAAAAATAACAATTATTATTATTTGCCTCCTAAGAAGTCCTAAAGGATAATGCTTCCTCTGTGAGGAAATTGCCTTTCATATTGTACATAATGAGGATACACGGATGCATTATATTCAGAGGGTTGCCATTAATAGATTTATATTTTAGGACAATTATTCTTGTAACTGTGTGAGTGAAAAACTTGAGAGGAACAATGCTGGAGCAGAGGCCTTTTCCAGACTACTGTAGTACCACACTCAGAGAGAAGGGGGGGAAACAGCACTGAGTGTTGGGATGGAAAAAAGAGGATGGATTCTAGATATGCCTGGATGATAAAGACACATGATTTTATTGTCATCTGCTGAGTATCAAGGAGAAATTGAGACAGAATGAGGTCAAATGTTTAAGACAAAATTTGTAGTTAAGATGCCAATGTAGATGGAATTTTTTTTTAAAAAGAAAATTCAGAATCACAGTAAAAATAATTCAGTTTGGAATATATTGAGCCTGAGGGGTTGACATTTCTGTGGTCATTTCTGGTAGATGGATTTAAATACCTGAAATATGGGGGTGGAGTGGGAAGAGGAATGTACTGGCAGTAAAGATCTGGGAGTCATCCGCATGTCTGTCATAACTAAGTTCATGACAGACAGGAGCATTCTCTTGGAGAGAGTGGGACAGTTGGCTGGAGAACCACAAAATCTAAGGGCCAGAGAGAAGAAAAGGATGCTACAAGAATCAAAAGAGTAACATGAGCAAGTTAGAGAAAGAATCTAAAGACCATGCTATCAAAATGAAAGGTGTGTTAAGGAGAAGTCATCAGCTTTAAAATTCAAAGAAAGATAAACTAAGAAGACAAAAATAATGCTGGGGTTCATAGAATATTGTTGAGTGCCTGGAATTAGATGGTGTGGTATATTTAACTGGATGAAAAACTAAAACACAAGCTTGCAGATTAAACCACTTGGAGAGATGTCCCCCTGAAATACCAGTCCTCTCCACAGATCACGATCAGGAGCTTCTGGAGTGATAAAGATGCTTATACAAGTTGAGGCACAACGCCTCAAGCAAAACAAATTGTAATTCAAAGTCCTTTCCACCTTGTCCTCACGTTCAGACTTTAGCTTGTGTTTAGAGAGAACAAGAGAAAAAGAAAGTGAGAGAGGTGTTTGTCCGGGGACTTGCTTTAAGTGCTAAGGTACTTTCGAAAGCAGTTTTGTTATTTGGGTCACTGCAGTCCTGGGTCTGGAACTCAGCTGTACTGGTCAGGAAATCTGATGTTGTCTTGGAGCTAGAGATGACTCAGAGGAAATGGCTGCCTTAACTGAACTCCCAAATGGATTATAAACAAATGAGGAAGCTAACTGAATGCCCATGGCTTCAAACTGACCCACTTTTTGTGTCCACGAAATTATGTAACTCTCTAGCGTAATCAAAGCCATATTAGACCAGGAGTCATCTGGTAAGTATGATATCAGAGCACTGGCAGTAGGAAGGTATTGGGCATGACTCACCAATTCAAAGCCAGCTGAAATGATGTTGTCCCATATCAGAGTTTCTTTCTGGGATGCACGGTGTTGACCGTCTCGTCCAGTGAACCTCGCCTGGACAGGCTTCCATGGTCACTGACTACTTCTTTCTTTTTGATCATCTTTCTTTGAGCACCATTCAGACTGCTTTCTTTATTTGTGTCAAAAGCATATCAACTTATAAAATAAAAATGCACTATGTAAGTTTGGGAGTCAGACAGGTCAGCATTTACTTACAACTTGGGTGACTTTGAATAAGTTAAACAACTTGATTACTTTCTTAGCCCTACTTTATTATATGGGAAAAGCAATATCTAGTCTTCAGTTGTATTGTGAGGATACAGAAGATAACCTATCTACTCCTATACATGGTACGTACGTACATAGCAAACACCTGATAAAGACATGGAAATGTTTTCTCTGTTTATGCTATTTTTTCTCCTCTCCTCTCCTCTTCTCCCCTCCCCTCTCCTCTCCTGTCTCTTCCATTCCTCTCCTTCCTTGCTGTCTCTCCTATTCTACTAGCTTGTCCATAGACTCAGCTGCACATTATTATCCCACGGCCATTAAACCCAGTGAACATGCAAGCTTTCAGTGATCATGTGCTAATACTGACAGGTGACAGGTAAGAAGCAACCCTAAGACTTTCATGCATTTGAGTGTTTTTTTTACTCAGTTTTTTAACAGATTAACTATTTTTAAATTAATTGAGATGAAATGTAAAATAACATCATATGAATTGCTGGCTGAGCATTCCTTCATTAATTTTTTAAAACTTTAGGAGTCATAAAATGTGTAAGAATTCTGAGAAACTCTACAAGAACTTTTAACAAAGAGAGCTAAAGCAGACCTTAACTCTTGAAAGAAACTATAATCGCAATAAGGATCAGATGGTCACAAATGAAAGAAAAGAATAATCAGAAAGAAAACAGTTGAAGAAAAGTGAAATAATGCAGGATTAATAAAAGAGAGATGCTAGATATGAATAGTCAGTAAGTTATAATCAACATGGAAAAACCAAATGTGAGAAAAGTATACTACAACTGTGATGCAGATGTAATAGTAACAGCACAAGTTCATAAAAGCAAATAAACAAGCTAAGTATTGCTAAGAACGAGTATTTTCACTCAAAGCCTTCCTGTCTGCTATTTGTTCTATTCTGAGATACAGGGTTTGATGCGAGACAAATCTACAGTGTAATTCAGCAGAAGTCACTGAGATTACTTATCTCCAGTGTCTAATCACAGATAACTCTGTGTGACTCTCACAGGAATGTAATCACATGCACAATAAATTCACTATTTGAGAAGAACAGGATTAATTATCTCTATAATTTCAATATACAAATAAATTCAGGCTGTAAATAGGTAACTTTATTAAGTGATGGTAGATAATATGTGTTTTAACCTGGATAGAGCTAGTTGCTTTTATTATTAATGTCTTTTAATATATTAGTATCATTGCTATCATTGATGAGGAACTACCCAGATCCAATTATCAGACATGATTATGACCATGTCCATTTTATTCATTTATTATATTTTGGTTGAATAAACAGTGTCAGATATATTGGTTGCAGTGTCAGATATATTGGTGAATTTTACCTTCCTGAGATTTTGCCCTGAGCATTTTAAGTGACTCAGGCATCATCACATTAAGTCATAAATTTCACGTCCCTTCTTAAAGGCAGGCCATTTTTTTTCCCTGCAGAAAGCTTTGTTGTTTCCATTTAGGGTAGTCAAAGGCTGCCTGCCTAGAAGTTGCAGGGAGAGGCCCAAGCAGAAGCCAGACACTGGGGGAGGCAGAGGGGCCCCTCAAAGGCTGCTGGGCTCCAAAGGCTCTTAGTGGTACTCGAGGGTGAGCCTTTCCAAGAGACACTCGCCCAACCCAGCCTGGGGCCAACCAGCCTGTGCAGGTTGGTCAGCTGGTCCACGTTCTTGATGAGTTTCACCTCCTCCTCCAGGAAGTGGTTCTCCAGGAAGTCACAGAGATGAGCGTCTGTGTGGGTAGAACAACCCAGGGCCTGCAGACCCCAAAGGGCCTAGCTCAGATTCCTCTCCAAGGCTGTGGCAGCTTCCATGGCCCCCTGAATTTTATCCCACTGGACCCGTGAGGGAAGGCTTCAGCATGTCCTGGAAGAGAACGCAACCACTGCACTGGATTTGCATCTGTAAGAGAGACTCAGCTTGCTTCCTCGGGACCAACTTGTGGAAGAAGTGGCCCACGCCCTCCAGGCCACATCCTCATGGTGGAACCAGAAGCCCAGGGAGAGGTAGGGAGAGGAGACCCACAGACACAGGTTGAACCAATGGTTGATGGTGGCCTTTACCTCTGTGGAAGGATTCTGATGAATGTGGGAGCTCATGGTTGTTTGGCAATAGGAGTCAAGGTCAAAAACCAGTGTTTCCTGGTCTCAGAGGCTGAAAATGTCTGAGATGATTCTGATGGTGGTGAATAGAAAGAGGTTGGGGGATGGTCAGAGACTGGAAGAAGGGGTGCGCCTGAGTCTGTTTTGCCCAAACCCTGTGGAAGCAGGAGACAGATCTGCGGGGCCCCTGAAGGCACTGCCTTAAGGGTAAGTTGTCTTTGATAAATTACTGATTCAATTCATATTTTTTCCTGGGTTTGCCTTGCTTTACCTTCCATGGTTGAAATTGTTTTCTCTATGTTCTTAAAATATTCCATATCCTATAACATGTTTCAAAAATGGTCACAATGGAATAAAATTTAAAAAATGATACAACTAAAACTTATTTCTGGCAAATGTGGATGATCTAAAACAACTTAAAACTATAGGACAGTGTTGGTGGATGAGCAGTGTCAGGGTTTTTTTGCAAACTGATAAAACTTGGCTGTTCATTGTGCTTTGAGCAAAAGGAGAAATGGAGTTAGTTTAGTTACATTGTCCTTCAATAGGGAAGAGCACATGTGTATCCCCTTCTGAAGGAGCTCTTTTTCCGAGGAGGACTATTGCAGGCTCTCCTCATTTCACATTTTGTGGTGCGAGCTTTGGGGCGAGCTTCACCTTGAGAAGTCACCTCACAGGATATCGTATCATGCATTGCATTTCAAAGCACTACAGACTGTCTCCACTAGGTTTTCTGAATTTTACTCCTGATTCTCTTGCAAAAGTTTTTGCTTTAAAAGTTCAGGCATTTTAAAGTTTTAGCCGTGTGAAAAGCACATTTTGCATTTCTTTAATGTAGCCTGCAAGCGTGTTCTGTATTTATTTCACCCTTGCATAACTCAAAAGTAGTGGAACAGACTGTGCTCAGATTGGGCAAAAGCAATTACCAAACCCTTAGACAAGGCTAGTCATGGTCCTGGAAGATAATCTGGGGGGAAGGCCATGATGGCACATAAATGCAGGATGATTAGAGGTTTCCATTGTTACCTTAGCAGCACGGTGTTTCCAGCACGGATCTCGTAAGGGTCTGCAGTGTCACTTTAAAAATCAGGAAGCCCTTTTGACCCTCCGCATTAACACTGGGTTTGCATATGCTCCTGGCTGTATGCTCATTACAAAATAACACAGCAATGAAAACACTCAATAGTAAATATTGCTTAGCACTTGAACATGGTCAAGTGGTTTCCATTATTTCATTTGCCAACAGATCCTCACAAGCCTATGTGCCATGAATAAGTTTCCCTTCTTTCATGCATAAGAAAACCGAGACTCATCAAGTTAATAAACAGTTCCAAGGTCACTTCAGCTCTTAAGAGGTAAAAATCAGGATTCAAATTCAATTCTCTATTTGTTCAACAATTATGTTATAAAAGCCTTACTATGTGCCAGGCACTGTGCCTAGCAAAAGGGATGCAGGAATGGACACAACAAGCAGAGTTCTTTTCTTCGTGACAGGTACAGTCCATGAAAGGAGATGCCTGAAGATGAGCATAAAGTGCTGAGTCATTATACTGTCAAGCTCAGTGCTCTCAGGCCCCTCGCCGAGATTGGGGGGTCTCTATGAAGAAGATGTAATTAAGTTGCGAAGGAGCTGTCACTCCACAGCTCACTTTTCAACATTATACTCAGACTGTCTCAGAATGATTATCAGACAATAGCACAAAGAGCTTTCAACATTGAAACACAAAGTCCTCATCTTTGTCTTTATGTAAATGTGAAAACTACTGGATCATACTCAAAATATATTGATACTTCACCTTTGACAATGTCCAGGGAAATAGGACAAAATGTAACCTCACAGCCTTCTCCAGAAAGCACTTCTGGGTTTTGAAGCCAGATGTGAGCGATCTCCTCTGAAGCCCACGTAACACTTTATCTAGTCTTCTCTTCAGACACACCTGTCGTGGGTGTAATTAGTTCTGCCAAGTGACACCAGCCACAAGGGCGGAAGCCGGTGATGTTTCCATATTTGCATTGTCAAAGGTGTGGTATTTCAGCATCAGCTGTTCCATTCAATCAGTGGATCAAGGTACACAGTGTGGGTTCAAGTCCTCATCCCACCCTGTCTGACCTTCCTTACTTAAACTTCTCTGTGCTGCAGATTCCCTGACTAAAATAGATGCTGGTGTCCCCCTTACAAGGCTGGTAGGCTGTTGTGGAGAGAAAAACACAATCTTCATGAAAACAAGATGGGTCGATTCAAGTGCTTCAAATTAGTAGCTATTGTTATGTCTTAATTCCCTTTCGGTTAGGGTTTACACATCTATAGTATCTGGAATTTGGTCAAAGAAAATCAGAAAATAATTTTGAGTGTTAGGATATAGGTATACATATAATAAATGGTAAAGGTGCTAAAACATTTTGATCTATTAAGAAAATGACCAGATAAAGGTATTTTGTTCTAAACAACAATTAGTTAGGGTAGCAAAATTTATTATATGAATGGTATTGTTTCCTAGATTTTTAAGGTTATTGTTGAATATATCTGAAAATAAACACATAAACCCAAAATCACTTAAAATCTCTTTAATATGTTAAATCACCTTTCCTTGGTTCCTGTAAAGGCATTTTTAATACCCACCATTCTTGGAGCAGTGGTTTGCTGGACGTGCAACTGATGAGAGTGGACGCACCTGCCATGCCAGTCTCGAGCCCTTCCTGAGCCACCTTGAAGGGGTGGCAGTTGGGAGAAAGTGAGCTCTGGCTGTTAAATCAAAGAAGGGTTGTTAATCCCAGAAGTGCATGAAGAGACATCAATGAAGTCAAAATAATAATGAAAATATCCACCTTCTTCTGCATTTCAAACTCACCAAAGATAGCATGAGCAAGAAAGACTATAAATGAACAAAAAAAACACCTGTTCAGTCGCCCACCACTGTCCCTTTGATACCAGCTCTATTTATCCTTGGGGACAAAATCAATACTGTAAACATTTAAATTTAAATTACTTCTAGATGTTAATACAATATCTCTACTTTAAACTTCCTGTCTGGAATATAGCAAACCATGGTCTGATTGTTGTTATTATCATAATTTTGATTTTCAATCTCTTTCTTCTTTCCTCTTGAGATAACTACTATCTGGGATCGTATTCAAATAAATGGGAGATCAGATGTTTCCAGCCATCCCTGGGCATTTCTTGGTAGTCACAGTTGTCATACACTGATGGACTGACCACATGGCAGAGCTCTCTTACTGAAGTGTGTAGATTGGCACATTTCTTACATGTGGGTGCTCTGAGTAGCTTTTGGGAGCACATCCCACTAGGTGCTCAGCTGATAATCACAGGGGGAACATGGAGCTCTTTTCTGCATCCACCTTCCTGAGCCGTGTACTCCTTTCTACCTGGCTGATACAAAAATCTGTCCATGAACATGTTAGACGACAGCAATTTTCTTCTTTTATCGGAACCAACAATCGAGAAGTCCTAAGTTCTGATTGCCTGTGAGTAACAAACTTTAGGAAAGAGCTTCAACAGTGGAAACAGTATGTTAGAAGTTCCTTTGAAGTCCCTTGAGCCAAGATGTTTGAGTCGAGGGCACCTGGCATGTCTTCATTCTCTGCAGGGACCATGGAAATCTGTGTCCTTTATGCTCTATGTGTGTGCTATGGACTGAATGTCTGTTAGAAGTTCTCAGAGAAAGAGAACTTTATACATTTTTTAAGAAAAATTTTGACTCAGATGTGACAGTGGACTATATGAATCTAGAAACACGCCTCTAAAATAGATGGCAATTGTTCAGTGACATTGTAGCCAAATGGTTCAGCCTAGGATGGGTCTGGGTTACACATTCCTATCATAACTCTTAAAGGGGACAGGACCAAGAGCACTTTGGGAGTGCTCCAAGATTTGGTGCTGCCTGTGTGTGTGTGTCTGTGAACATTGCCTTCCTCCCCGAACTCCCTTCCTTCCATGCTGCCTTCACTGCAAACTGCTCCTGTCTAAAGTCCAACTATTTTTAAGGCTCAACTAAAACACCATGTGCTCTACACGGTTAACCTGGGTCTCTGTAGCAGGAAGCAATCCTTTCCTCTCAATTCACAGAGCATTGCATCTGATCTGATTCTCTGTAAGGGCCTTTTCTGTCTTGTGTTAAAGAGGAGACATAGTTCATTCATTTCCCAGTGTAATATACTATGGCAACACCCATATTTGACACATTGTTGGCCTTCAGAATACAAATGTTGAATCAATGCAAAACATTAATGAATATCACAATGCATGTCCAAGCCCTAAGGTATGTGGTACAGTAGTTGAGATCAATATACCAGTATCAAATTCCAATGCTCAAGATTTTCTAATTTCCCGATAATTCTTTAAGTATCAACAGTGTCACCAGACAAATATATGTTCGCTGCATCATAATCTGGCAGATAATCAGCCCAGCTGGTCATTTTGCATTCTCTCTAACTCTGTCCCATCAAACAATGTAAACAAGACTCAGTAAAGCAGGGTCTTAACGTGAGTGGGATTCAAGGAGCAAATAAACCATAGATCAAATACAAAGGCTAACTGAGAAAAAAAACTTAATTCTTGGCAAAAGAATTGACTTTTTCCAATGGCTTATTTAATGTCGACATTAGCTGTTTTGGTAAAACTGGTTTCACAAGCCCTTACTGATAACTTGGCTGGATTCTGTGAGAGAACACCCAACAGCCAACCTAACAGAGGATACACAACAACCAACCAAACAGAGGACACACAACAACCAACCAAACAGAGGACACACAATAACCAACCAAACATAGGACACACAACAACCAACCAAATAGGGGCATCGTTGCCAGCAAGTGGAACAGCTGGACATACACATGGAAACCATTTAATGCTTTATGGAACACCATTAACTTTCAAAGCAACCAAACTCTAGCCTAATAGTTAATGCCACTTCGTTAACATAATTTTTTCATGGTCATATTTATTTTCATATTTTGCCCACTCATTTGCTTATTTGTTCATGACTCTCATTCATTTGAGCATTTTAGCGGTGGATTGCATGAACTTGTATAACATAGGTGCCTTGTACTTTGAACATGTTGCATTGTCCTTTTTGTAATGTTTTTGCTACCTATCTCTACAAAATGGACATTTTTATTCCCTGGATTTTGAGCTGTGGAACCTATATGAATGTCATTTGATCCAGGTTTCTCCCAGATTGGCAAGTGCCCTTTTCAGGAAGCAGACCTGTTCTGATCAATATGTACATGGCAGCCTCTGGTATCAGAGAACCACTAAATCCCTATATAACAAACAGCAAATTCTCTTCTGGACAGCTTTCAATTTATAGAGTAGCAAGCTTATTTGGTTGGCTGTGTTTTGTGCATTTGTATTATTTATCTGTTATCTACTTTTTAATTGAGACTTATTTTTAGAGCATTTTTAAGTTCACAACAAAATTAAGGGAAAGGTACAGAGATTTCCTGTATACCTACTGCCCACACACAGGCAGAGTCTTCCCTATAATCAACCACCCCCTCCAGAGTGGCAGGTACATTCATTACAATTGATGAATCTGTATTTTCACATCATAATCATCCAAAGTGCATAGCTTACCTAAGGGTTCTCTCGGGGTGTTTTATATTCTATGAGATTGGATAAATATGTGATGACATCTATGAACCGTACCATATCAAACAGAGTAGTTTCACTGCCCTGAAAATTCTCTGCCCTCCCCCATTCATCCTTCCCTTCCTCTCCCAGTCCTGATAGTTTTACTGTCTCCATAGTTTTGCCTTTTCCAGAATGTCATATCATTGAAATCACACAGTAGGTGGCCTTTTCACGTTGGCTTCTTTTACTCCATAAAACGAATGGAAGTTTCTTCCATGTCTTTCCTTGACTGATTATTTCTTTCTTTTTAACAATGAATAAACATTCCATTGTCTGGCTGTACCACAGTTTACTTATCCCCTCACCTCCTGAAAGACATCTTGTTGGCTTCCAACTTTTGGCAGTTATGAATAAAACTGCACCCATGGCCATGTTTTTGTGTGAACATAGTTTTCATCTCCTTTCAGTGAATCCCAAGGAGCACAAGTGCTGGATCGCATGGTAAGCGTATGTTTGGTTTGTGAGGAACTGCCAAACTCTCTTACAAAGAGGTCATACAGTTCTGATTCCCACCAGCACTGACTGAGAGATCCTGCTGCTGCACATGCTCCCGGGCATTTGGTATGTCAGTGGTTTGGATTTTGACCAGGCTGGGAGACATGTGGTGGCGTCTCTTTGTTGTTTTAGTTTGCATTTCCCTGATAAGCTGTGCAGTGAAGCATCTATTCATATGCTTACCTGGCATCTGTATATTGTCTTTGGTGAGGTGGCCTTAGTACCAGTTTTAGATCAGAATGCTTATTTTCTTTTTTTTAAATATATTTTATTAATTATGCCACTACAGTTGCTCTATTTCCCCCCTTCATTCCCCTCCCCCCTCCTCCACCATTCCCCCCTTTAGTTTATGACCACATGTCTCAAGTTCTTTAGATTCTATATTTCCCATACTATTCTTGCCCTCCCCCTATCTATTTTCTACCTACCATCTATGCCACTTATTTTCTGTACCTTCTCCCCCCTTCTCCTTCTCCCATTCCCCTGTTGCTAACCCTCCATGTGATCTTCATTTCTATGGTTCTGCTCCTGATCTAGCTGTCCTCTTAGTTTGCTTCTGTTTTAGGTGTGGTTCTTAATAACTGTGAGTTTGCTGTCTTTTCACTGTTCATCTATTTTATCTTCTTTTTCTTAGGTAAGTCCCTTTAACATTTCATATAAGGGCTTAGTGATGATGAACTCCTTGAATTTGATCTTATCTGAGAAGTACTTTATCTGCCCTTCCATTCTAAATGAAAGCTTTGCTGGATAGAGCAATCTTGGTTGTAGATCTTTGGATTTCATGACTTGGAATACTTCTTTCCAGCCCCTTCTTGCCTGTAAGGTCTCTTTTGAAAAATTAGCTGACAGTCTGATGGGAACTCCTTTGTAGGTGACTGTCCCCTTATCTCTTGCTGCTTCTAGGATTCTCTCCTTCATTTTAATATTGGCTAATGTAATGATGATGTGCCTTGGTGTATTCCTTCTTGGGTCCAACTTCTTTGGGACTCTCTGAGCTTCCTGGATTTCCTGGAAGTCTATTTCCTTTGCCAGATTGGGGAAATTCTCCTTAATTATTTGTTCAAATAAGTGTTCCACTTGTGGCTGTTCCTCTTCCCCCTCTGGTACCCCTATAATTCGGATGTTGGAACATTTAAAGATGTCCTGAAGGTTCCTAAGCCTCTCCTCATTTTTTTGAATTCTTGTTTCTTCACTCTTTTCTGTTTGATCCTTTTTTTCTTTTTTCTGGTCCACTCCTTTGATTTGAGTCCCAGTTGCCTTTCCATTACTATTGGTTTCCTGTGTATTTCCCTTCATTTCAATTAGTTTAGCTTCCATATGTTCCTCTAATTTGTGACTAAAATCAACCAGTTCTGTGAGGATCCTGATCACCAGTGTTTTGAACTGTGCGTCTGAAAGTTTGGCTATTTCTTCATCGCTTAGATTTATGGGCTCTGGGGCTCTGAGTTGTTCTTGAGCCATGTTTTGATCTGTTCCTGCCTGTTACATCTGAGGAGTGGAGCCTTAGTTGTTCACCAGGGCAGGGCCACCCAGGTTGCTGGATTGTGATGCTGTATGTGGGGGTGGGGTCAGAGAGGGATAATGGCGGTTCTCTCTGCCGCTTCCCACCACTGGGGCCTGCGTGGTCCGTCTCACCACTGCTAGCTCCTTTACCGGTTTATCTGCGCATGAATGTGTGACCACGGTCTGCCCTCAGTGGGTCTGCTGCCTTGCGCCCTCAGTGGGTCCGCCCACTTCTCCACACCTGGGATCCGCCCAAGGATGCTGGCACACCTGAGTCACATGCCTAGGTGGGTCTGGTGGATCCTTCCTGCCCGACCCTGCTCAGATGCTGGCTCTGCCCCTCTTACCAGTTTGGCTAAAGGGCTCATTTTTGTCAGACTTCCATGTAGTTCAATGTTCTGTGGTTTGGCTGCATTTTTGTTGCTAAAACCTTGTCGTTTTTAAACTTGGTTGTGTGAGAAGGTGCAGTGCTTCCACCTACGCCTCCATCTTAATGCTTATTTTCTATATTACTGAGTTTTAAAGGTTTTTGGATTTGTTGAATACAGTCCTTTATTAGATGTGTTTTTTGTAAATATTTTCTCCAAGTAGATAGCTTGTTGTCTCATTTTCTTGACATATCTTTTACAGAGCACACATTTTTAATTTTAATGAAGTCCAGATTATCAATTTTTTCTTTCATGGATTGTGATTTGTTGTTGTACCTAAAAAGCCATCCCCATCCCAAGATCATAGGTTTTCTCCTATACTATCCTCTAGAAGTTTTATAGTTTTGTGGTTTACATTTAGGTCTGTGATCTATTTTGATTTAATTTTTCAGAAAGATGTAAAGTCTGTGTCTGGATTTCTCTATTTGTCTATCTGTTTATTCCTGTGAGTGTACAGTTGTTTGAACACCATTTGTTGCAAAGACAACCCTTACTCTATGGGTATTACTGCCTTTGCTTCTTCATCAAAGATCCATTGGCCATATTTATGTAACTCTACTTCTGATCTTTCTGTTCCATCCCATCGATCTGTGTGTCTGTTCTTGCACCATGCTACACTGTTTGGATTACTATAGCTCTACAGCATGTACTGTAAACTCTCCAACTTTGTTCTTCTCTTTCAATATTGTGGTGGTTAGTCAAGGTCTTTTGCCTCTCCATATAAACTTCAAAATCTTTATATCCACAAAATAACTCTTTGAAATTTTTATTGGGATTGCATTGAACCTATAGATCATTTTGGGAAGAACTGACATCCCGGCAATATTAAGTTATCCTGTTAATGAACCTGAAATATCTTTCTACTTACATAGTTTTTAGATTTCTTTTATCAGTGCTTTGAAGTGTTCCTCATATAGAGTTCATAGATATTTTGTTAGAGTTACACCTAACTATTTCATTTTGGGGGATGCTAATGTAAATAGTGTTTTTATTTCAAATTCTACTTGTTTATTGCTGGTATATAGGGAAGTGGTTAACTTTTGTATATGAACTTTCTAACCTACAACCTTGCTATAATAACCTGTTCATTCTGGGGTGGGGGTGTTGTTAATTCTTTAGATTTTCTACATAGATAATTGTGTCATCTGTGAACAAAGACAGTTTTATGTTTTCCTTTCCAATCTTATACCTTTATTTCCTTTTTTTTTTTTTTGCAAGAACTCTAGTACAGTGTTGAAAAGGCACAGGAAAGATGACATCCTTGCCTTGTATCTGATGTTACTGGAAAAGTTTCGAGTTCCCCACCATTAACTATGACACCATCTGTATGTTTCTTTGTAGATAATTTTTACTTATATTCAATTGAGAAAGTTTTCTTCAATTCCTAGTTTATTGAGTTTTATTACCAATGTTTTGGGTTTTGAAAATGCTTTCTCTACATCTATTTGTATATTCATATGATTTATTTTCTTTGACATTTTGATTTGATGGACTACATTAACTGATTTTCAAATGCTGAGCTATCCTTTCATACCAGGAATAAAATTCTACTTGTCTGTAGTATATAATTATTTTATGTACTTTTGATTTAGTTTACTAATTTGTTAAGGATATGTGCATTTATTTTTATGAGATATTGGACTATCGTCATCTTTTCTTATGATGTCATTGTCTGGTTTCAATATTAGAGTAAATCAAGTCTCATCAAATGAGTCCAGAAGTATTCCCTCTGCTACCATCCTGTGAAAGACATTATAGAGAAATGGCATAATTTCTTCCTTAAATATTTGGTAGAATCTGTTACCTCTTTTTATATTGAGCTTCAATTGACCTGATTCCAGGACTGGCCTTGTACTGACCTAGATGCGGTTTATCTCTGGTCAGCTATGCCAAACTAAATTAGTTTAGTCTGTGAGTTTGAAAGAGAAAATACCTGCCCTTTTTAAATAACAGATCCCACTGCTTTAGTCTTTTCAGCTTAACTTGTATTCTCAGTCTGGGTTTAAATCCTTGCTCACCTTTACAATATAAGACTCTGAATAATTTTCTTAAATTCTCTAAGCCTTGCCCTGACCGATGTGACTCAGGTGGTTGGGCAGCATCCTGCAAAGCAAAAGGTCACTGGTTTGATTCCTGATCAGGGTACATGCCTGGATTTCTGGTTTGTTCCCCAGTCAGGGCACATTTGAAAGATAACCGATTGATGCTTCACTCTCACATCAATGTTTCTCTGTCTCTTTCTCCCTCCCTTCCCCTCTCTCTAAAACTAAGTAAATAAAATCTCTAAATTCCCTAAGCCTTACCCTCTTTGTCCATAAAATGTGGTTTGTGATACCATCCTTATCTTTCTCACATGGTTATTGTGGCAGTCAAATAAGTTGATGCTTATCGGAGTATGTTATAAGCAGCCAATATGTGTGTATACCAGGGAGATTTTGGAATCATCACTAGGCTGCTTTTAGTTTTTTTGGCTTATTGATCTATATATAATAATTGTATTTAAGAGGTATCTATCCCATGCGTCCCTGCTCCCAGATTTGTCACAAATGTGAGGACAGTTACTCCCAGCTAGAATCCATCTAATAGATACCTGAGAGGTCTCTCTTCTTTGCTCAATTGACCATCACATGGGACACACCATAAAAGATTCATGTTCTTGCTAGAAAACACCCCTTTCAGTACTTAAGCCTACTCTTTTCCATTTAAAATTCAGTGAGCTTGGAGATAACTGCAGACCCTGCCCCTGATCGGGCATCAAAGTGAATATATCTGTCATGCAATTGAAAATGTCACGGCATTGGGAGACCCCAGTCTTTGGCCTGTAACCTTCCCTCACCTGTGCAGTGGCTAAATGAGGAGAAGTGTGTAGAGGATTTGCTGGTGTAGGGGTTTTCATTTAATTAAATCTGCATTTGTATCTGCCCAGGGGAACTTATTGATAAAGGGAAGGTGCCAAAAAATCTTTGTCGGTGTTTAAGTCCCATAGTAACTTTTTCTTGATAGAATTGAAGTCTGTCTATTGATTTGATTCTCAAGGAAGGTTATTGTTTCTGAGCCAACATTGTCATAGTTACTTTGTGTATATAGAACAGCTTTATCAGCCCTGTGACCTTGGACACATCACTTAACCCCACTGCCTCTTGGTTTAAAGCAGAGTTATTAATGTCTGCTAAACAGAGATGTTGTCAGGATTACACGAGATAATGAATGCGGCAAGTCCTCATTAGTGAGAAAGGCAGCCCACCTGACCTGCATTATCTCAGACTATCCTTACAATACCAGTGGGTGGAGTATAGGCATGTGTGTGTGTGTGTGTGTGTGTGTGTGTGTGTGTGTGTGTGTGTGTGTGTTTAACTGTCAACCCCAGATGAGGATTCAGGTTCAGGAAAATGAAGTGAACTGTTTATTGCTGCAAAATTGGGAAGGTTGCAAACCAGAGATTTTCTTATGGCTACTTTGACACTCCTAACACGTCACGCTTCCTGACCCCATTTAGGAACCTCACATTGACTCATTATGTTGCAAGAGATCAGACACTTAAAACAGCAAACAGAAGACTCCCTTAGCAATCTGTCAAAATGGACCTAAATTGACCTAGACCCTGGAGTGCTAACTTTGGGTAGAATTGGGGGTGTACAGGGAAGGCTCACACTGTCTTGTGAGAGTTGCCTGTTAAACCATTAAAAATTTTATGAGCCCATTGTTAAATATAGCCATTGTTAAAAACTAAATTATATAGCTAATTAAATTATAGTACAAACCAAGGTGATTAATACTCAAAACCGATCATTTCCTAAATGTTTTTATTACCTTTTACCTTCATCTATCATCATATCAGATCGGTATGGTAGATGTACTATATAACAGTCTCTCGCTGCCTATGTAGCAGAAGCGATCACACATGTCCCTTTCAATATTAGGCTCTCAAAGGGACATCTTGGGTTTCTTTCTTTCTGTCTCATGGCTGTCTCACTCTAGGGGAGCCAGCTGCCATGTCTTCAGGATGCACAGGCACCCTATGGACGCGCCTGCATGGCAGGGAAATGAGGTCTACATCCTGCAGCCAGATTGCAGTTGAGGCCTGCCAATAACCACATGAGTTTGGAAGTCTCCTAATGACTTCAGTCTCAGCTGACAGCTTTGCTACAGCCTCATGAAAGACCTTGAGCAAGAAGCAACCAGTTAAGCCACACCCAGGAATCAATGACTATTATAGTAGCAAAGCATCTTAATATTCTTGAATTTGATGTCCAGTATTAGAGGGGTTCCTGTAGAGATCAGGAAACCGCTGTTTTCCTTTAAGCATCAAAAAATGGTGAATGCACCAAAAAATTATACCCATGGTTAGTATAAATATTTGTCCTTTTATATGTTCTTAGTACATCCAGACAAAGACAATTCACTGTGCTCTCTGAACCTAGTTCATTTGGGGGAAAGGCTTATTATTTCAAGTGTGCATTTAAACTTGAAATAATATAGCCTGCTGACAGTTTTAATTTTCTTCTCTTTAAATATGAACACTCAACAGTCTGGATTATCCAAATTAAATCAGGATTATCCAAGAAAGTCTCTAAATCTCTGTACAGAGTATGAAAAGACTCTTCTTGTCAGAAGGACAAATTGTTGGGTTGTCCTTACTGAGTAACGGAAGGAAGGTGGCCACGAAGAGTGCTGTCACAGTAGCACATGGTGGTGCCTTTTTTCTTTCACAGGAAACAACTAGTCAGGAAGCTTCGGGTGTTTTGCCAGTGGAAGGAAGTTCAACGGACACCCTGGGACTAACCTAGAACTTTCACACATTTGCTGTTTCTGCTATTGCTCTTGGAAGAGTATTTCTTGCCCACCGAATTAATTAAGGAAAGACTAGCATAAGCCACAGGCTCCCAGTGATGGCCATGCCATGGAGTCAGTGGCTTTAGTGTCTGCCCGGATCTTCTTGAAGCTAACATGGAAGATGGTTTGTAAACCCAGAATTCTGAAACAATTGTTCTGGTAGGAAGTTATTCTACCAGTCTTTGTGCTTAAATGTGAATATATGTTTTTCAACTTGAAAAGCATATAATTATCAAAGAATGTTTATATTGCTGTATTTTACTTATGTATAATTAACCCAGAAGAATCAATTCTCTTTTAGATTCATCAGTTCTTTTGTCTTCAAATTTAGTAAATAACAGAATTCTCATACTGTAGTCAATTACTTAAAAATTGAGAGAAGTCTAGACAAACCTAATCATTCATATTTTCTTTTATTTTATAGAGTAAAGGAGCAAATTTCTATGTAAGTTAATGGTTATTTTAGGGAACCGAAGCATAAATTCGGCATAAAAGATGGGTTAACAGCTTTATCATTCTGAAGTCAGGCAAGTTAAAAATTGTTGCCAAAGTGAACAATATTGTCATAACTATCTGAAGGCAAAAATACTTATAATGAACATTATAAAAACATACACAGTAAATTACTGTGATTATCAAGTTTTTTATTTAAAAAATAATTTTAATAATTTAAGAATATAAAAAAGGCACAGAAGTTTAAAAAGAATATTTTAGGGCCATGGAGAAAACTTTACAAATCTGGGCACAAAATAACATAGCCATTTTACAGAAAGTAAAAAAAAAAAAATCTATATTTTAATTTTGCTCATTTGTCATATTTTTCATGTAATAATTTGCACTTACATTTTCATTTAATAATGTGCAGTTATATATTTTATATAATAAATTTTTGGTAGATGGTTTATTAATAAGACTTTCTATGTATTTTAGGCATAAACAGATATATAAACATATAAACAAGTAGTACATTTAAAGTTTTAAATACCATTTTAAAATATAATCATCAGTATTTAAAATAACATTTTTTCTATTAAATTAACCTTCATAAAACTGCAGTAACTTTACAAACAGGAAATTATGTGTGTTATCTTATGTATATATCTATATTTCTCTATAATTATTGAACTAGGATAGTCAAAAGTTTATAGTAATTATCATTTTTTACCAAATTCTATTTTCATCTGAAACAAAACAATACTGAATGTAAATTATAATTGAAAAATTAAATTTTTTTTTAAAATTCTGTTTTCTTCAGACACAGATTTCAGAAGTGAGAATGGGCAGTTTAAAGACCAGAACAAATGTGGCAGGGAAACTCTTGGTAGGTGTCTCATACACAACAGGACACAGGAGGTATCTAACTGTTAGGCTTGCAGTCTTCCTCGCTAAGCTGGGGTGTAGGTTCTTAAGGTGATCAAACCAAGTTTTCCTTCCTAAGGCACATTTTTCTGTCTAAATCCCATTGGCTGGAAAGGGGGGAGGGTCAAAGGTTCTTTCTGCATCTTCCATTTCTTAATAAACAATTTAAAATCAATATCCCAACAAGCAGCTTGAGGGTGGGAAATTTTTGGTTCTTTTCACTCTCATAAACTTTTAACCAATCCCCTGCTATTTGAAAATCCCCCTCGTAATAAGAATTACTGTAAAAAAGAAACAACTTTCTCGTTTTCACTTTGTGAGCCTTTCGTGGGGGCTAAATATATATATATTAATATTTTTCCTCCCACCTTCAAAGTTTTTCTGGGTGGGCTAATAATCAAATTAACACAGCTTAACAGGAGAAAATCAATTCTTAATACATGCAAGTAGAGAATTCACAGAGGCATGAAAATTCCATAAAAATTTCAAAGACAATGAGGCAGTATTGGGTGTCTATATAAGACATTTTTGGACAAAGGGAAAATGGAGAAGAAGGGGACCTTAGATTTCAGAAGTGAGAATGGGTGATTTACAGGTAGTTCAGGGAGGGCTAAACATGAATGGTTGGAAAATTCTTGATAAGCAACTCAAAAATAATGAGGCACAGGAGGTATCTAGCTAACAGGCACCTACCTGAAGCCTTCCTATTTACTATACTTAATCCACTTTAGGCAAAGGCGAGCATCCTAAGATCACTTTCCTGGAGCAGATTTCTCTGTCTGAATGTCTTGGGCAGGAAGAGGGGAAGGGTCAAAGTTTCATTCTGAATCTTGTCTCTTAATAGCAGCTTAAAATCAATACCCTGAAAAAGCAGCTTCAGGACAGCAAAACTTTGATTCCCCTCAGTAGTGATCCTTATTTCTACCAAGGAGGTAGAACCATTAAAGTCAACCGCTTGTGAATGATGTATGCAATTATCACATACATACAGCTCACCATTAACTTAGGCACCTCCATGCAAGGGTCTAAATGTGTGTGTACATTTAGGATCATTTACATCTCTCCCCCTCTTCATCCTGTGCCCCCTGGACTTTCCAGGGTAACATACTCAGGACCAGTCTGGCTAGTAGGGAGGTTTATTTAGCTGGTAAACAGATTATGTTTCTCCAGAGCAGCTCAAAGAGAAACAGTTCATATAGATGTATACATTGCACTGGACTTTTCCCATTTCCTTAAAATTTAGCACACCCGTCCATTACCTCAATAAAAGCTCTTATTGAAAGATGTGAAAAAGCAACATTAATGTTTATCTTTGGAAATTGAGGGGAAGCAGAGTTTGCTCCCCCAAAATAGGCCTTTTAGAATATTGATTATTTTAAACTCGCTGTTTTTAAGGAATAGAAACTGAGAAAGAAACTTCGACCTTTCCTCTACCTGCCTAAAACAACTGAGACAAGGGATCTGCTCCCGGAAGAGGGCTCTTGCTGTGGACAACCACAGGTGAACAGGAACTCCCGCCTGGTAGACAGGCAGGAACCTAGCAGGACTCCCGTGACCCACACCCTCTCTGTGTTGCATTGTTCAGGAAGGCTCAGCAAACTTTCATTTACCAAACACTTACTTTACTGTCTCCATGGGAACTGCCTTCCCGCTCTTTGAGGTCCCCACTATTCCTCCCCTTCTCCTTAGCTCAGGATGTCCTAGAAGCCTTAACTGCCTAATCTGTTCTTGGGTCTCATATTCTCATGGAACCCCCATATGTACATAGGTAATACATTTGGTCATTTTTTGCTGTTAATCTGTCTCATGTTAATGTTTTTATCAGTCTAGCTGGAACTTAGAGTGGTGACAGGGAAATTATTTTTTCACCCCACAATGCCATTTTGGAGTATTTTGACATCTTTTGGTGAAATTTAACACCTTTCAAATAATACTGAACATGTTTTCAGGTAAATTGGTGACTCCCAAGCATCTTAATTAAGCAAAAAGTAGTTCATAAGCACATCCTCTGAGTATTCTAGCACTAACTGATAATACCCCAATCACAGAAGATCATCTAAACCCATATAAACTCATCTAAACCCTTAAGTCAAACCAAATGCCAGAAGAGAGTTTGATGAAATAAGAATAGCATGTAAAGTCTTCCCATGAGACATGGATCCCGAGACCGCTCAGGTGTGCAGGGTATCCCTCCCTGCTGGTCCAGAAAGCAGACTGTGCCCCAGATGCCGAAAGTGACACAGCTTTTCACTCCTGTTCCCAGAGCTGGCGTGGTAACTGCCTGGGAAAACACAATTTAGGAAGCGGCACTTGACTGTCCTCAGAAAGACATCATTAGTTAATTAAACTGTAGCTATTTAAGTGCCTATAACAGATAATGGGAATTTCAAGCCTACTGATAGAACAGTATGATTTATTACAAGCCTTGCCACAAAATGATTCTGAAGGTGAAGAGCTAACCATTAACCTGTGAGTTTGAAGCTGCACATGATAGCAAGGAGAACCAAAATATGGAGAAATTATGAGAGGTAAGGAGCCCAGCCTATAAGAATATTAGGCTCAACGAGGGGCAATCTTTTCTGTTTCCTGAGGTTGAAATGGGGGACAGGAATTTATTCCAGGAAGGAGGCGTCATTTTGTTTCTCCACATTAATAAGAGATTGAAGGACAATGCATTTCGTTAATATTGCTAGAAGGTTCTACCTTCTTCCTCTAGGAAATGTCAGCAAGAACTGCAATTTCTTAGAGATGTTATTCAGTAACATAAAATGACTAGGATCAGTGCTCCTTGACCCCAGACTTAAACTTTTTTAAAAGGCAAAAGATTTATACATTCTAAAGAGAAACCAGAGTATGCCATGACTTTTCTAGACCATTCTCTTTCCTCTGCCATTAATAACCATCTTTATGTTTGAGAGGTTTATATACCACCCCCTTGATATACCAAAGCTTTCAGTCTTTTCATTCTATAGACAAACCATTTATTTGTTCAGGTAGTTAACTACCTTCAGTTGTTAAAGCCCCAGGGCATTTACTCCCTTCCTTGAAGAATTTTGCTTTGGCATCAGTCACTCTCCTTTACATTCTGCCTGTTGTGACCCTTAGTGCTGCCTGTATTCACTTAATCTTCCCATGGGAAGTGGTCATTATCTTCCTTGACCACCTCTCCTCTACTGAACTTGCCCTCCACCCTATCAATGATCATACCAAAAACTTTCCTGTTGCCACTGATTAAAACCATCCACAATCTCAAATTGAACTCACTGTCCCTGCAGCTCACTTCATTCTGTGCCCAACAGCAAACATTCTTCCACCCCACAGGGACTCATGCACCATTCCTTGCTCATCATACCACCTTTTTTTCTGACCCTCACTTTCTCATGCTTCCCAGTGCTTTCTTACACAACACAGATTCCACAACCAATTTGACATCTCCAATGACCTTTTGTTTACTTTATGTTATTATACTCATTTGGACTGGTCTTGACTACTGAAACGGACCTGTACTGCTGCCACAGTGGCACAATGCATCCCTCTACTCTTTGTTCCCTCCACGTCCTGAAGGTCTTTTTTCCCACCCTCACTCTCAGGTGATGACCTCCTTCTTCTGTTGACAAAATGCTATCAGTTAACAGAGACCTTTTGCAAGGCCCCTACCCACACTGCCTGCCAGCCTCCATCCTCGTAAATCTGCCTCCCCTTTTATTACTGTGGATGGCTTTGTTTTGCTCTTAGTTTAGGCCACCGCTTGTGTGCAAGGAACTCATTTCCTCCCAGCTTCTCAGGAACGTCACCCTAGCAAGTCCTCTACCTTCCCTTTGAATCCTCAAAGTTTCCATTTCTGTTGCTTTATCCTGTTCAGCATACAAGCATGCTGATTCTTTCTGTATGTATATGTGAAGATCTGTTGGCCTGATATATAACAATTGCCTCATTGCCCCACAATCTTTTATAATAAATTGCCTCATGTCTTCTATGTTCACTGTCTCTGATAATTCTCTTTTCTCTTATAACCTCTCTAATCAGACTTTTGCCCCCACCACTCCTTGTAAGCCGATTTTCTCAAGTTCATATCAGACCTCCATATTAGTGAATCCGTGATCAATTCTCAGTATTCACAATACACTACAGTAAGTGGCCATGTGACCTGATTTGCCTGGGATAATCACTATTAGCTATTTATAGCTATTGTCCTACTGCAGGTATTAATAGTGCAATTATCCATGCTTGTAAATGTCCTGGTCTCTCAAAAGTAGAGGAAAAGCAAATAGTCCCTCAGGATTTTGGAAGAGGTAGATTTATTAAGGCCTTCCGTTCTGGTTAACAGTACTTCCCAAACTCGCTTTAAAGTAATTCTATGAAACTTCTGGATAAATGTGTTAATAAGTATTACTGCAGAAAATACCAGATCCCAGTGGTTATTGAGAAGCTGTGCCATCTTAGACAGTCATTTAGTATCGCTGGGCCTTCCCTGTTTTCTTTTAAAGCCAAGTCAGCACCTGTGGACAAAGCCCCCACTGTCAGGCTCAGCACGGCTATAGACACAGCAGACAGAGCAGGGAATAAAAAAGCTTCTGCATTCATGGAGCTTGGATGCTACTGGGGGAGAAAGAAAAAAAGTCAGCATGCAGGTATTGGGGTAGATAATGGTAAAAACTAATGAAAGTAAATGGAGGAAGGGGCTATAGTGACGGGGGGTAGGGGATAATGAGACCTGACTCAATGGGATAGCCAGTCAATGTGATGATGGTTAGGCAAGTACCTTTGAGCAGTACGGACCAAAAATGAGAAAGTCCCCAAGACGGAGCATTGAAGGGGAGCAGAATTTGTCACTGCAAAATATACCTCTTTGGCATAAGGATTGTCTTGAATTGATTATTTTTTAAAAAATAGCAGACACAGGAGAAGCTCTGAAAACTGAGACATCACCCTTTTATAAGAGACTTTTACATTTATAAAAAAAAAATCTCCACTAATTAGAGTGTCTTCCTCTTTGTACCAGGAAGAGAAGGATGACTGTCAGTCTCTAAAATCCCCTATCAGAGGAGAAAGCAAGGAGCTAAATCTGCATAACAACCTTACCCTTGGTTACTCTGCTTTTTCTGGTCACCTCCCATAACTGACTTCCCACCCTCTACACTGTCTTTGAGCTTTAGCTGGTGATGGCGTTTAAGGTGTTGGTGTGGACCCTATGGGGGAGTTCCTCAGTTAAGCCTAGCAGGGTAGAGGGGAGATTCTGTTTTCTCTCCTATCACATGCTTGGTAACGTAGCAGAGACAGACAAGGGTCCAGCACGGTTGGAGCCTAGAGAGTATTTGGAAAGGGAAAGAATGTAGGAGTCACACAGAAAGTCAAGCACCCCTGGAAACCTCATGGCAAGGAAAGGTTTCAGGGTGGAGAAGTCTTCAGATGGTGCATGGTGGGGGTTGATTCAGGCAGCTTGGCAAGGAACAGACTGCAGAGACACTAAGAGTGACTGTTCGGAGTATTCTGGTTTTAATTTGGGTTACAGGTAACGGTAGCTTCAAGGGGAGTGACAACGATAGAATTTCCTGCACATCATACAGTTCTGAATGTAGTTACTGATAAACGTGATATATGTTCTGAGAGAACACGAGAAGACAAATTTTTACTTTGAGTAATTGTTCATTTTATTAAAATGGAAAATACTGAGGAAAGAGCCGATTTCAGACTCGGGGTTGGAAAGACAACAGTTATGTAATATTTTAGTGATTTTTTTCATATGCAAATGAAAATTTAAGTAGATAATCCTCAGTATGTTGCTTGGGGAAGAAATCAGGACAGGTAATCTTAGTAGAGAGCATGTTTCCCTGTCATGACTGATAGCGGTATAACAGGGCCCCTAGTCCATTTTACCCACGCTATTTCCTAATACCCCTCCAGTTTTCTTCTTGAAAACTCCATGAAATAGGGAGTCTAGCTCTCAAAAGATTCTGTTCTATTCTGGGTCTGGATTAGTAGCTAGATATTTTTTTCCTTTTAATTTGAGGCAAAATTTTGATTTTTTAAAATATTCATTCACTGGTCATTATTCAGTCTTATGAAATATACACAAAGTTCATATAAGAAAGAGGCTTTTTAGATGTAGAACCTATGAGACAGTAATTCCGTAAAGCTTCTCGGTTCTGTGTTAGACATTCTCACTGCTAAATCATGCACTCTTCACTTTCTAATTGGCTTTCTAGGCCCACTACTACTTTATTCTTCCCCTTATAGACAGGCTGATCATTCGCAATGCAGAACACGTGTTTCAGAATGAGACAAACACGGGCCTTCCTGTCACTCACTCTGAGCTGAAGGTGAGGTGGTCGTTCAAGTATTGTGCACTGCTCCACCTTCCCATGTCTTTCATGGAGAACAGGCCTGCAGTATTTGAAAGAAAATAATGAAAATTAAAAGCAGTATTTTCTATTAACCCAATGAATTTTTGTTTAATTCAAAATGTATACTTTGAATTGTAATTGTGTGAAATCGTTGAGGCTGATACTCTCTGGTATATACTGATAAAAACTATTCTAATTAGTACAATTTATAAATGCAGGGCTTTGCGTGTGTGTGCGTGTGTGTTTCTGAATCTGAGAAATTGACTTAAAACCTCTGCCCTATTAATCTTAACTTCCATTATAAAAAAATTAAGCACAAACCATTGTGGACTGTTAATAAAAGATAAAAAACAGTGTCTCGTGTGCAGAAGCAACAACTGAACACTTGGAATGACTGTATTTAATTGCTTAAATTAAAAACAAATTACTGTTCTGTCCTTAAAAGCATTTCTTATTGTGTAAAGAACAGGGACCCCAGTAGATGTTCTGCACTTTGCCATCAGTAAAATGCCTGCTAAAGTGTGTCATGATATATGACCCAGAAAATTGGTTTAAATTGACTTGCAAAAGGACACAGTGGCATGGGTTAGAAAGTAGCTAAATTATGAGAAAGATCAATGATGATTATAACGGTGGCCTCTCTATGTTTTGGGTCCCAATGTATAGTTAACCTTCTGATCAGGGATATTCTCCTCATTGCAGTCTGCAAATGCAGTCACTTAGGAAGTGTCTGATTCAAACCGGTGCTCAGATAAACTGTATGTTGCATTAAGTGACCGCAAATGATCTGATAGTGTTTCCACCGAGGCGTGGAGTGGATGTCCCCTCCCCACGGACGTGAGCAGGCTCTGTGACTGCTTAAGCAATAGAATACAGAAGTGACCTTGGACTATTTCCCTGGCCTGGGACTAAAATCTCCCATTCCAGTCTCCTTACTGTTTGCTCCTTTTGGGATCTCACCATTCTGCTGGGCAGACCCAAATTCCACAGCAAAGGGGTGTATAGGCACTCCAGGCTGCAGACCAGGTGGGCTCCCAGCTCACAGCAAGTGTCCACTGCCAGCCTCGTGGGGAGAGCACCCAGCCTCACAGAGCCTTTACAGGATGCCTGCCCCGGCCACCATCTGAAGACACCTGCATAAAGGTCCCCAGCAGGAAGTCCCCCACTGACCCCTGCAACCCAGAGAAATATGAGCGACTGTAACAAATTTGGGGGGTGGGAATGGTTGTCCCACAGCAATAGATAACTATAACATCCTTTAACTGGTGACAAATGTGGTGTTTAAAACAAAGCTATGATTTTTCAGCAGAAGATGTTCTCATTGCTTCCATGAGAAAGCAAACACTGGGTATTGAGATAAAATCTACAAGCACATGTGATTCCTACTCTCTCAAAAAATCATTCCTACATTTTTTTAATTTTCTTTTTCAAGTGAGTAGAAAGGAAAGAGAGTTTTGCTGTAATTATTCTACTGTATAGTCTGACTTAAGATGGATATTTGGCTATATTTCAATAATATCTAGGATATTAGTAAAGGATAATACAATGTATTTTATTTTTATTATTTTCCTGGTTTTAGATGATATTATGATACAGCTCTCAGATTATATTTTTAAAATATTTTATTTATTTATTTTTAGAGAGAGGAGAAGGAAGGAGAAAGAGGGGGAGGGAAATATCAATGTGTGGTTTCCTCTCATGTGTCCTCTAGTGGGGACCTGGCCTGCAACCCAGGCATGTGCCCTGACTGGGAGTCGAACCAGCAACCCTTTACTTCGTAGGCCCGTGCTCAATCCACTGAGCTACACCAGCCAGGGCTCAGATTATATTTTTAATAACCATGCTGAGATTAAGCTATATTTAAAGTTAGCAAAAGAATTCTGAAACAAACCAAAATACAGCATTCACCATTTCAAAGAGTAAGTGTGGTAATGGTGAAGTAATATCCAACACAGCAATGAATAGTCTTTTTAGCCCTTAGCAGGCATTCAAAAATTACCTGTTAATCAACTGATCGATGGCTTGGCCCACATAAAAAGGCTCCATGTCATGAAGACAGACAACTTTGTTCATCTCTGGTTACATCCTGCATGCAAGGAAACGCTTCAGGCTGCAAGGCATTGACATTTATATAAATCAGCAGCTGGAGGACTCTTTTTAGTCTTTCCATTCTCAATCTTTATCTAACTCTCTGACAGTTCATGTCATAGTATTAAACATCCCAGTACAATCTGGGTCTGGATTGTAGACATGGTAATTGATTTAAGAAGGCCTCCAGTTGTTTCAAGAGAAAAAAAAAAACGGAAGAGAATTGAGTGAACTCATGATTTGTTTTCAGCACCCATAGCAAACATTCATGAGCATTAAAATGCTGCCATGTAATCACCTCATGATACTTTAAGAAGTAATTTAGCTTTTCTTTTGGCAACATATTTAAAATAAGAAGTAGTTGGGAGAGAAACCAGATACTTCAAAGAGTGTAAACTTTAAAATTGTCACCTGCATTAAAAATAAACTTCTTGTTTTTCCTTTTTCTGCCTACTCTAGAACTGTGATCAGCTAGGCCAGCATCGCGAATCACCATCTTATCAAGACTCCTTCCCCTCTTTTATGGGTGCCTCTTTGCTTTAAAAAAAGAAATGGGTTTGAAAGCAGAGGGTGTGTACAGGAAGTTAGCCTGATGAGACGGGTGAGGAAGGGCGTAATGTGGGAATGTCAGAAATAGACACTCTTGCTTTCTTGCTTTCTTGGCACTCCTGGCTTTGGTGTGTGTGGGATTTTTTACTATATCCACCAGAGTAAAAAGGACTCAAATAAAATTGACATGAAAGGACGGGTTTTTTTCTTCCGATGTTTCCTGTCTCCCAAAATAAAACGAATCAGAGTGAAAATAAAATAGGCACTCTTTCTACTTTCTTTACATACTTTTTTCTCTCAGTTGCTTTTTAAGCCCCTGCTTGTACTGAACCTCGTGTGTGCATGTCTCTGTGCACGCATGCCCAAGTATGTGGATGTGTGTGTATGCACGCAAAAGTATTCTTTAAGACGCTTCAACCCCAAAACTGTGCAAGTTTCAAAGTATATGGAAAGGTTGTGAAAGGGTACCTAACTGAAAAGCATTTGGCAAAAGACTTTGTTTGTACTTTATCTATTAGATCAGCTGTCCCCAACCTTTTTGGCACCAGGGACCAGTTTCATGTTAGATGGTGGGTGGGGGTTAGGGGCCAGGGGGAATGAAGGGGGCTGGTGCGACACATGCAGGAGGCAGAGCTCAGTGCTCAGTTGAGCTTCGCTGGCTCGCCCATTGAGGAAGGGGCAGGGAGAAGACAGGACTGTGGGTTGGGGACCCCTGTATTAGATAGTACACTTGACTGTTTTGGAATATTTCCTTCTCTGCTGGATGCTCTATCACAGTGTTTATTGGCCTAAGTGAGGCAAAAGTGAATTTGGAAAAATGAAATATCATACATCTTCTGAACATCAAGGTTAAAAAAATGTTTATTTGAGACATCCAGGCCTAAAAAGTAAAACAGAAATGTTAGGACTCAAAACTTCACTGGTGGAGTTTATCACACATTCACATTATCAATCTCACACAAACTCTTCTAGCAAAGAGAAACTTAGGAGATACTGACTAGTTTGTTTATATGGGGCTAATATCAGTTTGATACAAAAATGTAAAAAATACATTAAAAGAAAGGAAAATTCAAAGTCAATTTATTTTCATCCACCAATACCTAAAAGTGGATACCACAATTAAGATTTATTAAGATACAGGCACTATTAAGATTTTTTTAAAAGGTAGAAAGATGTATTGTGGTCATAGATTCTATCTTGATATTTCTATGATGACTCTTCTTCTCCAGTATTATTTATTGTAACTATTTTTGAAATATCAGCTTTTTTTGAAGACAGTAACTGGCTTATTCTAAAATTTACATAGAAATGAAAATGAATACAAAGCAAGAGAATCTTGAAGGAGAAAACATGTGGAACAGAATTCAAAGGTGTGAGACTTATCCCTACAAATAATTTACCTTCGCTAAAGTTGAAATTAGTTTTATCATTAATTTTATATCACTTGTTGTTCCACATATTTATTTAAACTGTAAACTAGGTAGGTCAGAATCTTTATATTTATAATATGTTATCAAATATAACAGTAAATTTGATAATCTCTAATGCCAGAGACAATGTCTGTCTTACTGACCACTGTCACTCCAGGCCTTGGTACAATATCTGGAATGTAGTAAATTCTCAGTAAATGCTGGATAAATAAATGTATGAGTGATTGAGGGAAGAAACAAATAAGAATAAAATCAGAACATCTGATGATCCCTATATCAATTTTGTGATACACAGTAATGAGAAATTCAGTTTTCCTGGTAGACCACAAAGTCATATCATTTAAAGATAATTTGGTAGTAAACACTGAAGGCAGAAAATTATCTCAGCAAGAAGAAAGGTATGATAGAATAAAAATGGACAAGCAAGAAAAATGTGGACATAAAAATGCAGATTTAACTAAAATGTAAATAAATATAGACTCATCTATAATGTAAAGCACATGACTATGTATGAGGCTAGAGTTTACTTAGTGTGTAAAGTGCTCAATTAACACTTCCCCGTCACCAATGCATGGATCCATGAGTTAGTTATCCTACCGTGAACTGGCTAAGTGGATACAGCAGGACCTGGTCTGGCTTGTTTCACACGTCCAAATGTAAATATATATCTTCATTTAAAATCTTTCCTGCTCTTAAGATATTTCTTTCTGAAGGTCTTTTTAAACTAATCTACTTGGATCAAAAATCCAACATTACAGGCCTAATTATACTAGACCTAACAAGGTAGTGTTTTTGGTTTATTTCCCATTGATTTTTGGATTACGGCTCCATAGAGGATAAAGTAAATCACAAATTCTAAAAATACAGAATAATTTCAACACTGATCTTCAAAAACTAGACGTAAGAAGGAAGCAATAGTCTTTGTATTCTCTTTGGTATAAAATGGGCTAATGCAGCACCAATGTTTAAAGATTCGAAGGCTCTCAGTCTTGTTCTGAGATGTTTTAGACTAATTAGAGAGCTACGAGAAAGGAACAAAATTTCCTCCATCACCCTAGGGTTTATTATTATTATTATTGTTGTTAGTTAATTATTGTTTTTGTTTTTGGCTACTCTAAAAATTTAATTGATGTGAGACAGACTCACAAGAGAAGATAACCAAATTGAACTACATGTTTATGTGTGGGAACTCTCTGTCCCAGAATTGTATACCCATCCAAACTATTGCTCAAGAATAATATAAGAAAAGTCTCAATTTTTTCTTTTTTGTGAATTCCACAATCCACAAGTTAATGGAGGATTATTTTACCAAAATAAGAGAATCAATAAACGGGAGAAAAGGTGATTTAGAAATACAGTATTCAGAATATAAGAATGGAGAGGGAACTTCTGGAATTCTTTTAAAGGAAAGTCCTAGAAGGAGAGCCACAGGGTGGGTCTGGAGAGCAACCTCACACACAGGTGAGATTTCCCAGTGTTAACTAGACAGGGGCACGTGACAAGGTGGGAGTATGTGAGCAACATTCCAACTTGGTGCACCTGTAACTTGTATTTATAATAGAATGTAATTTGTGGAATGATTTAATAAAAACTATGAGGATAACTGCATTATGGTATGTTGGGAATTCAGAATTAGAAAATTATATGTGGGAATGAGGAGTCTACAAAGCTAAGTTATCATATTTTTTATTAGGCAGAAAAAATGATATGTGAAACAATAAATATGTTTTATGAAACAAGGAAGTTCAGGACAGCTTTTAAAAAGTTAAAAGTGTTGACTCCTGGGATGTGGAAACAGGGTTTACCTTGTAGAACAAATTTTAAATATTCTGCACGTGTATTTTTGTATAAAAATGCCTAAATTTCGAAAGTAAGGAATTATAATTAAACCAAGGGATTATTGAAATGCATGTGTATGTTTTTTCTTTGTACATTTTAATTTTTTAAAATATTTTATGTATTTATTTTTAGAGAGAGGGGAAGGGAAGGAGAAAGAGAGAGAGAGAAACATCAATGTGTGCTGCAACCCAGGCATGTGCCCTGACCGGGAATCGAACCAGCGATCCTTTGCTGGCCCATGCTCAATCCACTGAGCTACACCAGCCAGGGCTGTACATTTTAATTTAAAATATACATTTTTAAGTAAAACCTGGAGTTTAGGGCCATTCTATTTAATCTTGAGTTACACTTTGATTTTTTGTACCAGTTATTATTGGAAAACCATGTTTTATCACCGAAGTCACAACTATTTTGATGTTTCTCTTCTTGTTTCCATTTATTTAATTTTTATTCCCAAGAATAATGTCATGTATGATTGTTTTTCTTCTCTTTTATCTCTCTTCCTTATCATTCCTTTTTTTTAATCCTGTCTCCCTCTCTCGCTCATCTTTGTAGTGACTTTATTTTTCTCCTCCATGTCTTTCCTTATCTAACTGTGTTCATTTTGATCACCTTTGGCTGTCTTATTTGGTCACCCCTTTCAAAGAGAATGTTTTCATTCATTTTTTTCTCACACTAAGAAAAACTGTTTGAACTGTTTTGTCTCCTAAAGTAGTTACTCTCCTGATGAATGCTTTCCCTTTTATTCTGTTTTTTTTTTCTCTTTTGCATCTTCTGACTTTTATAAATGCCATTGTCCATGCATAGATCTTAGGCTGATACCATTTTGATCATTATAAATATGTGCAAGCTGGGATGACCTGAAGCATACAGTGCAGCAGTTACCTAACACTTTCTCCCCAAGTCCTATATGTTCTCAAGATCCATTTCCTCTGGGCTCTCGCTGCTGGGATGGTTTGTGAGGCTTATGAGAAATCCCGCCCTCTGTAGATGCTGTGTTTTGACTTGGTGATTTTTTTTTTGTCCCCTTCATTCCTCACTTGCAGGGGTTTTAGTCCCAGGCTGCTGGATTACCAACCACAACGTGATGTACCATCAGCATCTTTTTCTCTCTTCTTCAGTTACCTGCCATTCTCTACTCGTGGCTCCATCCTGTTCTTGGTGGCAGGAGGATCAAATCATAGGCTCAGAGAAAAGCTATAGCAGACGGACTGTTTAGTTGGAAACTGTAGAGACAAAAACATCAGAAAACTTCAAATTTGAAACTGTGACTGATGTTTTGCTTCCAGAGAATGATGTTCTGCTTGGTTTATATTGATTTCACATTATATTATAAAGGTAGGATGGAACTCAGCATCCACACCGAAGACTGAAGTTATAAGCTGGTGAAGAGAAATTCTTTTTAAAAAATCTTTACAACAGATACTAGCGTGAAATGTATGGATGCTGTCATCAGAACTAGTGAAAATATATTTTCCTGGGTGAATGTGGGTACTGGCTATCACAGTGACTTTATACCTGGAGTTATTTTAGTTCTTTTGGTTATTTCTGTGACACTCAGCACTCACAGTAGAATTATCAGGCTACTAGATATTGGTGACTCTGGGGATTTTAAACAGGGGTAAATTTAACTGTGCTTCTCTTCCCCCTTCCATCTCAGCCAGTTCAGTCAAGGCCACAATGTCACTGCAAAAGGGTTAAGAGCTATGGATACGCACTGAATAGCAGTGCCCCCTTACCTGGGGCTTAGCTCTCTTAGGTTTCAGTTACCCACTACCAACCACCATTGGCAAATATTAAATAGAAAATTCCAAAAATAATTCATAAGTTTTAAATTGTGCATCATTCTGAGTAGCATGATGAAATCTTGTACCTCCTGCTCTGCCCTGGTCCATCCCACCCAGGATGTGAATCATCCCTTTGTCCAGAGCATCCACGATGTAGACACTATCTGGCCCTTAGCCACTTAGTACCATCAGGTTGATAAGAGAAGGTAAGATCACCTTCACATAACTTTTATTACAGTGTATTATACTTGATCGATTTTATTACTAGTTATTGTTGTCAATCTCTTACTATGCCTAATTTATAAGTTTTATCATAGCTGTATATGTATAGAAAAACACATAGTATAGATAGATGGATAAATAGATGTTATAGATATATGGGTACTATCCATAGTTGTAGGCATTCACTGAGGGTCTTAGAACACCCCCCCATGGGTAAGAGGAGACTACTTTACAATGGGAGGTATAATAATAGCACAGTGTGTAGGGTTTGTCTAGGCGATGGTTTGCAATCTTTCTGAAGTGATGGTCTGCTTTTCGAACTTTGTTTCTCTTAATTGCATTTTACAATGAAGTTTTGAAGAAAAAAATTAAAAACATACAAGCCAAAACAATAAAGATATGTCCAGCCTAATCCAAACACCATGCATAAAACACATTAACTTAGTACATATATTCTTTTATATTTTGTATGAATATACACATAGAGATATTTTTTAAAATTTTTTCAGTTTCACTATATAGAGAATAATGAATTTACTTCTATTCCATTATACAGCCTTTTACAACAATATAATGACGTCCATGTTTTAAAGCTCCTAATAGTTCATTATATTGTTTGATGTATTTTTCTTATGCAGTGTTTACTTTTAGTTTAGTAATTAAGAATATTTTGCTTCATTATTTAATAAAAGAAACTTAGAAGTGGAATTTCCAGGCTAAAGAAGGTAATGCATTATTAAGATTTCTATTACATTTTTATCAAATTGCCTTCTGCCAAATTTGCACTGACATGTAATCCTGATTCGTATGACAGTGTTCATCACTCTCCACCAGCCCTGGCCCTAGTGGTCAGTCAGTACTTATTTCTCAGCCAAAAGTCAAAAACTGAACGCGGGATAGCTCTGTTTTTTTTTAGTTTTACTTTTTAAATTAGTACAATAGGAATATATTATTATAAGATTAATAACGATTGACAGTTATTTTTAGTTAATTACTCCTGCAAATCCTTTCACCATTTTCACTAGAGTCCTGTTCTTTAAAATTAATGTATAAGATTGAGTATGACTGCATATGCACATATATCATTTAATCTCTCTGAAACTCGCCTTTTTGTTAAATCCATCTTTCATTTTCTCACTTGCTTATTGAATCGAATTTGTCGAGGTGACACTTGTTGACAAAGTTATACAGGTTCCAGGTGCATGGTTCTACAGCACATCATCTGTGCACCGTATTGTGGGTTCACCACCCCAAGTCAGACCTCCTCCATCGTCACCATTTATCCCCAATGTTCCCTCTTCATTTCTTTTAAAATTTTCCCTCATTGCATTTGATATTGGAAAAATATGTTAGTTTTCAGGTAGTAAAATCTATCCGTATTTTATATTATGATTCCAGAATCTACTGTCATAATATCAGCAACCCAAAATTACATCACTGTTTTCATATTTTCACAAATGTATTTTATTGCAATTGGCTATTAAGACATCTATACTTAATTTGATATTAGATAGAATTCTAACATACTTCCTTAACTTGTCCAAATACAATTTATTGAATTAATTATTTTACCCATTGCTTGAAATTCAAATTGTATAATGTAATAAGTTGTTGTAGTAAGTTCTTGGGTCTGTTTCTCCATGTATAGTCATTTTCACTGCTTTGTTTGTCTTACTGCACCAAATTCTGCCCTCATTCTTCTTTTTTATTCCCAAAGTTTTCAGTTTGCCCTTTTATTATTTTTTTCCTTTAAAATGAACTATAGAATAATTTTATCAAGTTCTTCTCTAATCCCAAGGATTTCAAGTACAGCCAATTTGGGTAGAATTGGCATCTATGCTATATTAAATCTATGTATTTAAGGACATGATGAGCACATGTTTTTGTATAAAAATTTTTTTAAATATTTATTTATTTATTTATTTATTTATTTATTTATCTTTAGAGGGGAAGGAGAGAGGGAGAGAAACATCAATGTATGGTTGCCTCTAGTGCGTCCCCTGCTGGGAACTGGCCTGCAGGGAACTCGCTTGCAACCCAGGCATGTGCCCTGACTGGGAATTGAACCGCAATCCTCTGGTTTGCAGGCCTGCGCTCAATCCGCTGAGCTACACCAGCCAGGGCTAAAATTTTTTATTGATCAAATTATGAGCTGTTACTTCCCCCAAATTTCTGTACAGTTATTGTTATATTAAACATTTCTTTCCATAATGAGTGGGACCTTTATCCCACTTGTACTCCATTTAATAATCTTGCAAGCTCTTTATGTCCACATAGTATTTCTACACTGCCTTCTTAGCAAATAATTTTATTGGTTGTAAAAGTCTTGTAGTTTATTATCTTTAGTTTTTAACCAAACACCATTGCTGATATCAGCTATTGTTTGCTGTATATATATTATGTCAGGCTCTACCCTAAACTGTTTGCACTCATTTAACAAAACTACATGATAATTTAAACAATTTATTATAGAATCTGGTCTGATTTCTATAGAATCTGTCTGATTGTGATGTTCTAACTAGAAAGAGCTAGATCAATGTCAAGTGCCAGTGCCAGAATTCTATTTTTATTTTGACTTCATTTGAAATGCATGGATTATTTTACTTCTAAGTGAAATATCAACTCTTAGTTTGAGACAGAATGAACAAGTAATATACTACTTCTGTTATAAGGAAAATTATTAAAAGATACATATGTTAAATATAATTTAAAAAGTTGATTTTGTTGTATTTTTAGTATCTATCACAAGGATTTCATTTTTCATTGCAGCATATCAATGTGCTGCAGTCCTATTAATATATCTTACTACAGCTGTGTAGTGAGGTTACATTATGGTTTTAAAAATACTATAATACGTTTTTATCTTAAAAATCAATACAATATTTTAATAAGTCACATTAATTCCTTGGTTAATGAATTTTCTGTTTTTATACCTTTTTCCTTCAATACGTATACATGAGGTTGTTGTACACTTTAATTACATTTCAAAATAAAAGCAAAAGTATTTTTCCACTGGGATTTATTACCAAAAATTCTACTTTCTTCACAATTAATTGGCATTATATCATTTTGTTTCAGAACATGTAAGTGGAAAAGAAATTATCTGGACAGAATCATTTAGGAAGTTATATTAGTATTTTTGGACAACATTTTTAATTAATTTATTATTTCTCTGTGTAGGTAACATGTATTAGACTAAATCATGTATTAGGTTTCATACATATTAGTATTCATTCACACCTGCAATTGTATCACTTTTCTAATCAGTAATGAAGTTTCTTTTTTCTGCTTTTTCTTGGTAACTCTCAACACAAAGCTTATCTCCTCCATTAGTTTTTCTACGAATAAACTGCTGAGTTTTGTTATTGGCATTACTATTATTTTGAAATTAATTACTTCCTCTTTTAATCTTTATTCTCTTTTACTTGTTTCTCAGAATTATTGCATTGTTCTTGCTTGTCAAGATAAATAGTTGATAGAGATATAATCATTTCTCTTGAATAATAATATCATGGGAATCTACGCTTTTTCGTTGAATAGTATGTTTGCTCAAACACTTGTTTTGATGTGTACTGTCCTGGTTAACTTTTTTTTTACTTAAGTACTACCCGTATTGAAGTTATTTTTTCAACTTTAACCTAACTTCTTAGCAGTTTGTGAATTTGTAGGTATGTACCTAATACTCGTGATAGGCTAGATAATTCTACAGGAACAAAGAAGCCCCTCACTTCTCAGTTTCTTAAAACAACCAAGCTGTGTTTGTTTCTCCCTGACATTAAAGTCCAGTCCAGGTTAGATCAAGAATCTGGTCAGCTCTTATCTAATAAATCTGTGACCTTTGAGTCCTTCCTTCCCAGCTTCCAAAGAGTAGAAATCGAGATGGCTGTAAATTCCTAAAACATAAAGAAATGTGTTCCTTCTTTCCACACTCCTACTGACAGGGGCTCAGCCACGCAGTCCCAGCCTCCCCACAGGAGAGGACAGGAAACTAGTCTTCCCTCTGCCCGGAAGAGAGTAACCGTTTGATGAGCAGGTGGGGTTTCTATGGCGCAGTATGTATACATTCATTTTCAATCATTTAATGAATTTAGTTTTCCCTAGTTATTAATTTTGCAACTTACTGAGTTGTGGCCAGAAAACAGACTGAAAGTTTCAATGTCTTGAGTTTTTCTTTAAGAACTTGGGACGTAATTGATTTTGTTCAGTGGTCCATGGACATTCAAAACATTTGTGAATTCTTTCAAAGGTAAATAGCTTGCTATATCTGCTGATCAAACATATTTTATTCTTTAAATCTTCCTTACATCTCCAAAATATTATTATATTTCTACCTAGCAAAATATTTTATAATTTTTATATATGTACATTATTTGTGTTATTTTAACTAGAGTCCTTACTTTTTAAATTTTTTTCTTAGTTTTTTTTTTTCTACTGCCCTCTTTCTGTTCTTTTTCTGAGTCTAGTCCAGGGAACCATATTACATTTAACCTTCAAGTCTCTACAGGCTTCTCTAGACGATAACAGTTTCTCAGATAGTCTTTGTTTTTGATGACCTTGATCGCTTGGGAGAGCACTGGGCACCTACTGTGTGGAACGTCTCTCAAATGGGATCATCTAATGTTTTCCAGATAATGGCACTGGGTTATGGGTTTGGGGGAGAAAAACAACAGAGGAAAAGTGCTGTTCTCACCCCATCATATCAGGGATCCATTCTTGTCACAGTTTAGGTTAACTTTGATCATCTGGCTGAGATGGTGTTTATCAGGTTTCTTCACTGTGAAGTTCTTTTCCCCTTTTTCATAATGTGTGCACTCTTTAGAAGGACATTATTGTAGGCAGCCAACATTAAGGAATGATGCCTAAGTACCACTTCTACAGGGTAGCGTGTCCACACAAAGTGTTTGGAATTCCTATTCATGCGTAAGTTGTCTCTTCTCCATGTTGGTTTATGCAGCTATTTATTTTATATTGGTATGTAAAGTATTTTTTTGTATTCTGAGTTATAGTCTGACACTATTTTATTTCATTTATTTTTTTAAACCTTCACCAAAGGATATGTTCATTGATTTTAGACAGAAAGGAAGGGATAGAAAGAGAAAAAAAATAACATCAGTGTGAGAGGGAAACATCAATCAGCTGCCTCCTGTGTGTGCCCCCACTAGGGACTGAACCCACAATTTAGGTGTGTGCCCTGACCAGGAATGGGACCCACAGCCTTTCTGGTGCATGGGGTGATGCTCCAACATCTGAGTCACCCTACCAGGGGAACACTATTTTGTTGCTCAAATTTTTCTAGTGTTGGCTATTGGAAGCTCATTCATTTGGCTTCCTTTTGACATACGCTTCTTTCTTTTACTTTATTAAACACTTACTTTTCTTGTCCCAGTGCTAGACTCACTTATTTTTCCAAGGAGCTCTGGTTCCTTTTCTTGAATCCAAATATTAGAAAACAAACTTTGATTGCTAGGTGTACTCATCGTTACTGGTTGTCTTTTCTCTCTAGGCCCTCTCAGCTAATGGAACAAGAAGTGTGTATAGATTCACCAACCTGTGTGTTCACATACACCTCAATTTTTCTTGTATGTAGCCATCTGTATCTATGTTAACTTAACATGAGTTCATATTGATATCTGCAACTCTAACCCATTACCACAAGGATTATTTAGCCCATTCCCTCTTGCTTATCCTACCATTGTATCAGTGAGAGACCCAGCTCCCACTATCTGCTATCTACTTAATCAGCTGTTCAACTCCAAATATGTATGTATACAGGTGTCAAAATTGTTAACTCATACACTCATTGAGATCAACTTTATCAACTACAATGCAGTGCTTACAAACAATTTTCATTGCCTTTATTATTGCAGACTCCAGATGTTTCTGAAGTTAACTTAGGTCCACACATCTCTCCCCCACAGTGAGGCTGTTTCATATATTCATAATACTGGTTAGGTACTTGGTCAGATTCTGTGCTCATCCTAAAAATTCTGCCAACATTCTAACTAATTTTTAAATATCATTTAATTTTTATAGTTTAATTAATATTTGTTCTTCATGTTTTAGTGTTCTGTGAGCTCTAACAAATGACTAGTAAAAAGTATCCACCATTAGAGTATCAGACAGAATAGTTTTACTCCCCTGAAAAATGCCCTGTGCTTCATCTGTCATAGCCCACTCTTCTCCCTGATGCCAGGAAACCACTGATATGTGTAACATCTTTATAGTTTTATTTTTTCTAGAAGACTATAAAATTGGAATCTAAAATTAATCTATCCTGTTGGGAATGGCTACTTCACTTAGTAATCTGTTTTTAAGTGTCCTTCATGTCTTGTCATAGTTTGATAGGCCATGTCGTTTTGATGCTGAATAACACCCCATTGTATGGATATGCCACAGTTTGTTTGCCCATTCATCTATTGAAGGGCATCTTTGTTGCTTCCAGTTTGGGGGGATGATGAATAAAGCTTGCATAAACTTTTCTGGGTAATTTTTGTGGACATGAGTTTTCATATCAGTTGGATAAATACCTAGAAGAGTGTTGGCTGGACCATATGGTAAGACTAAGTTTAGCTTTATACGAAATTGCCAAACTCTCTCCCAGAGTGGCTGTCTGATTTTGCATTCTTACCAGCCATGGGTGAGAATCCCTGTCGTTCCACGTCCTCACCAGCAATTGGTATTGTCGCTTTGGGATTTCAGTTTTCCTAATAGGTCTGTAATCATAAGTAATGTTTTTGCATAATTTGTACTTCTCTCATGCCAAGTGTTTTTGAGTATCTCTTTATCAGTGGAAAATACGTTCTCTAGTGTTGCCAGAAAAAGAGTTTCCTGAGACCACATGGGAGAATGGGGCTCGTGGTAAACTTTATTGATGATGTAAAATTAGGGAGGTTCCCCTCCTAACTTGCCAATGTCTTATCTCTGTCCATCTCACCATGGAAAAAGTCCAGACGGGTCTTCAGTGGGGCCAACACAAGAGCCACTGCCCAGAGTTTGGGCTGCACGTTAAAGTCCAGGCCAGTCCAACGTGCGGCTGGCTTACTGCGTGTTTCCAGCTGCGGTCCACTGCTGTGCGGTGGTCCTCAGGCTCCCCCCTGCTAGGGCCACAAATCTATGGAGAGAAGATGCATGAATGCATGGTGCAAGTGCAGGTCACGAGTGAGCGAGAGAGAGGGGTTGAGATTCTTTGTTCCCCTGGGATTATATCAGTTAGGGCTTGGGACTGACCCATGTACCTTTTTAAAATGACCAATGAACTGCCCAAGGTTTCATAGGCTTTGGCTGTGTCCATACCTGACAGGCCTCTGTGGTCCAGCGCCTCCCTCTGTGCTCCCCAACAACCCTGTACTGGAGCTGGGAAGGGAGGAGTGGCAATCCCCTGGGTGAAACCCAGAGCTGCGGTCCCCCGGAGTGGGAAGAGCTAGAGATTCCTGGTGAAGCAAATGGGCATATGCTCCCCGTTTCCTTAAGCTCAATATCTAGCTTCCTTTGTACCCCTTTCCTTTCTGAGTTGTTAGCTAAATACCGACAGTATCAGATCTATGGATGTGACTGTCTGCCATCTGCATATCTCTTTTGTTGTGGTGTTTGTTCAGTTCTTTGCCCATTTTTTGATTGGACTGTTTGCTTTCCGTTGTCACTTTTTAACAGTCTGTCCAATATTACTGGCAAAATTCTTTATCAGTATGTATTTTGAAGAAATTTTCTGTGTGGCTTGTCTTTCCATTCCTCTAACAAGATCCATCTCGGAGCAGAAGGGAGAAAGTACTCAGCCTGTAACTCCAAATGTGGGGCTATCTTTTTTAGTATTCCTAATTTTTCTCATTTGAAATATTTTTCTAAGAGGAGCTGCAGGAAGTAAACTCTTGGTTACAGCAGCTCCAAGGGAGGCATCTAAGGAGGGGCCCTTTGGAGACTGGGCAGCTGCAGTGAATGGGGCGCACACCATCTACAAAGAAACAAATGATTTGTAAATTCCTCTGCACACAGCTATGTACCATGGCTCCCGGAGCAAGGCTATTCTTTTTTATTAAAGAGTCTTGGAGGAGGCAAAGCAGTCATCAACTTATGCAAATTCCTGTGGGTACAAAAAGGGACCTTTTAAGCTGCCTGTTACTTTATTATTGCTGAAAGAAAGAAAAGAAAAGCACAAAGGGAGAGGGGGTGGGGAGAATTAAGGATCTAATAACAGTGAGAGCTCGCTGCCCAGGTTGTGTCTCTTGCTGTGTTTGAATGATTTTTCTTTGTCGACAGCCTTGCACTGGGCTATTTTTAGAATCTCTTTAATAATTGAGCTGTAGCAATTGTGCTCAGCAGGTGGAACAGGCAGGGAAAATAGCAGCTCAAAGACATAGTACAGCAGGGCCATAATTTAAGTCAAGCTGCATTATAGAGCATACCTTTCTCAAAGGTAGAATGCTGAGGTGGGAAAAGAAAAAAAACAAACTTAAGAAGACTGGGAAGAGAAAACAAGACCCAAGGAAGTGATAGCTGGAGAATGTTTTTGCCTTTCTATTTAAAAATAAATAAGACACACGCCTGAGAAGATGCCTAGTTGAACGGATTCATTTGGTGGTAAAGAAAGTGGGGAGCTAGGGCCTCACTACCTTGTGAGGCAAACGGGACAGAAACTTCACTTGCCAAGAGAAATGGTGTTTTCCATAGTCCCTGAGAGCTCAGCAGAAAAAGAGCAAGTCTGCACAACGTTGTGAGTGGCGTGCAGCTGAGGAAAAGGGAACTGGGGCCACAGATAGAAGAACTGGCTGTGGTGAGGACATGACACATCTCGCATCACCCAGTATTTTCCTATCCTCAAAGGCTGTGATCAAGGACTATGCACCTTCGGATGACACACTGAGGTTTTGCAAAGTCCAATTCTCAGATCCATCATGAAATAGCTGATTTGGGTTATTAAGCCAGTGGGTGCGGTGTATATCTCGCTTTGCTAAAATTTTCCTTTTGCCGCTGGCTCTGTTCCAGGCGGAGTCTCCAAAGTGCCCTGGAGACTTGCCAAGTGGAGAGTTAATACTTGCCAAGTGCCGGTCTATCTGATCAGTGGGGACATTCCACCTGAGTCATTCAGGGGGTGTAAACAAACAAACAAACAAATAACAAAAATGGTGGAGATTGTCTCTAATTAATTAAACAAACTAATTCAACAATGGCCAAACTGCTAGTCTTTTGTTTTGCTTTGCTCTGCTTTGTTTTGACAAGACAGAGACGGCTAAAGATTGGTAAGATTGTGAGCTTTCTTCCTCAAGACTTCACACCCTGCTTCTTACATCTCCCCTCTTTTCCCCTTTGTTTTGTGTCTCTCCATTCTCCACTCCCTCCTTTTGTTTTCCGTGCTCACCTCTGGGGCCTTTCTCCCTGCATTTCCCTCTGCCCTTTTGCACCGCCTCCGCTTCCTTGCTGGGGTGTGAGGAGGAACTTGCTAAGCCGCAGTGGGCTGTTGTGACATTCCATCCAGTAGAGGTCAATGTGACTAAAGGAATTTCCACAGCTACCCAGGCATCTCCACAGGCTGTCAGCACAGTGTCGCCAAGGTGAGTGGCTACCCATGATTGCTACTGCGGCAAATAGACAATTTTCCCACAAACGCCTGTGTTCTTCAATTATAAAAATAGCCATTTAGTTGAAAACTTATTTTTAGGAACTTTGAAACGGAAAACCAGTATAAAAATATTTTTTGTACATTCCTTACACATCAGAGTGAAGGTTAATTCATGGTTCTTCTAAATAGAAAAAAAAAGAAGGGAAGGTGGAAGGGTCTGTTACCATGGGTATCCCTTGATTCATTTAATCCAATTCTATGAGCGGATATTGAGATGATTTTTAAATGCAAAAAACCTTACAATAAATCACCTCTTTTTCACCCGTGGCAGACAGTGGTGCTTTATCACACAATCCTTCCTGCTGAGAATGCACAGCCTTTTTAAACACGGCAACTCAGGAGCCTTACTGTCAGCCAATCAGAGATGATGTATCCCTGGCAATGCATTTCCTGTTTCTCACTTCCTGTGTCCCTGACTGACTGATGTGAAACGCTGGTCTGTCCCCGGCCCCTAATCCTCCGTTGCTCTGAGAGGATGCAGTATGTGGGTCACCAGGGACTTCAGCACGGCCCAGACTGCAGCCCCTGCTTCAACTGTGGAACCTCTGGCCTGTGAAGACAGAAGGCCTAACTGTCTGACCATCCCCGCCCTGCTTCTTAGGCCTATTTCTATCCTGGTTCTTGCTTTGAATAAATTTATTTTTTTTTAAGTGAGAAAGAGGTGTTGGAAGTCGGAGGCACCATCAAGGCATGGGGAGTAATCCATGTTCAGTCATCTCAAAAAGCAACACGTAGTAGTAGTCTCCTACTAGAGGTCTAGCTGGGTGTGCTGTTTTTCATTATGTACGTTTTTGGTTATTTGGTCAAGGCACGATCACGGGAAGTATGCTGATTGCTAACTCTCGCACTGCTGCCCTCTCCCCTGCCCAAGTCTCCTTCCTTTATGAGGACCAGTCTACTTATGTCACGAGGTACATTTCAGAGGTCTGTGGCTGTGTTTTAATTTCTACTCTCACTCAATTGGCCTCTTTATTAGAATAAGTTCCATCCAGATTCTGGAATTAAGTTTGCTAATAGTGTTGCTGAGATTTTCATCTTTATTCATATTTCCATATGTACAAAAATTGAGAAAGGCCATTTCTGGGCCTGCAAGTCAGACATCATTTTAACTGATGGCGTGTGTTCTGAATATGAATTCACACTGCTGTTATCTTGAGTCGCTGGATGCCCACCACAATCCACAAAGGTCAGTGACCTAACAAACTGAAGTGAACTGATAAAGTTATTTCTTACTGCTCTATTGTAGATTTTTACACTTGCAACTGTAACTAATTGCATGGAACATGAAATCCAATTAAAACCACATTGTACCATCTGTGTTCTTTGGTTAAAGGACATGTACTATTAAACATGTGTTGAAAAGGAGGCATTGAAAGAGTTACTTAAAATTCAGTTCCTTCCAGTCTCAAAGACTGGATGGTGGCAGAGTGTAATACGCCATTGTTGTTTTTAGTCTTTAAAAGCTCCTCAGAGCCGCAGCTAATTTTCCTATTAGTTAAAGACTAGAGACTGTACCACCAAATTAAACCTCACAATTTTAGCAATAAAGAAGAGGGAGAAAAAGAAAGAAATACACACACGCACTCATACACACATCATACACAAACGTATATGTACACATACTGAGAAAAAAAAGGACCTTGGTAATGTACAATACACACATATAAGATTTACAAAGATAATATCTTTTCTTCTCTCACCCTATTTAATGCAAATGAGTTTCAGAATTTCCTCTGCTTACAAATGGCCCAACCTCAAGAACTGTGATCTCTTGACATTATTTGGTACACAGGTTAGAGAGCAGACAAGGAAGAAATCTAAGAAAGGATAGATACTGTTGGAGTGAAATACACCTGTCTTCAAAAAAATGAACTGACTACCACGGTTTAACTCACACTTGTATGGCGTATACTTAGTTTATTCTTTCTCTGATAGTCACAGGATACCTACAAAGGGATCACTGGTATGGAGTCTCAGTTGCAACGCTCAGTTGAAATTGGTTGCAAAGGAAGTTTTTACAGCCCTGATATATTCAAAAGCTAAAAAAAGTATATTAAGACATTTTGCCTTTGTGGGTCTTAGATTAAAAAAACAAACCTGGGGTGGCATCTAGTTTATTTATATTCCAACAGCTGCGGTCATGAAATCAAGATGCAATAAAATGATATCTCAGTTATGCACACACCTGTTGTTAAAGGAAAATCTGGGCCAAGTGGACAGAGGCTCTGGGATTCTAAGTGATGGTGGGGACCCTGAGGAAGGACCTGTATTTGAAGGCAGCTGGGCCACAGGTTCAGGCTTCTTTGGTGGCAGAATGTCCCCTCCTATGACCCTTTGTTAAACTGGCCCTATTCACACACACAGGCAGACATCAGTTTTCATGTGCAATTCACAGCAAAACTATAATGGAGCAAATTCTGGCCTTCCCTTGTTTTTGCAACTGTGTACACTGTTGCAGAAGGCCCAGAAGCACACAACAGACCCTCAGCTGTGACTGGTATAGCTGTGTCAGTGTGAAAAATACCAGTGACTGACGGGAGAGCACCAACTTTAGACTTTGAAATGATCCAGGATCATCACAACCTAAATTTTTTTAATTTAGATTTATTTAATTATTGTTCAAGTACAGTTTTGTCTTATACTCCCAACCCTGTCCACCCCCCCCGTGCTCCCCACCTCCCTCCCATTCCATGCCACTCCATGTTAGTTTTTGTCCATGTGTCCTTTATAATTGTTCCTGTGAATCCTTTCCCTTTTCCCCTGTGATTCTCTCCCCTCTCCCCTCTGGACACTGTCAGCCTGTTCTGTATTTCAGTGTCTTTGGTCATATTTTGCTTGCTTGTTTGTTTTGTTGTTTAGGTTCCTGTTAAAGGTGAGATCATGTGGTATTTGTCTTTCACCGCCTGGCTTATTTAACTCAGCATAATGCTTTCCAGTTCCACCCATGCTGTTGCAAAGGGTAGGAGCTCCTTTCTTTCTGCAGCATAGAATTCCATTGTGTATATGTACCATAATATTTTTATCCATTCATTTACTGACGGGCACCTAGGTTGCTTCCAACTCTTGGCTATTGTAAATTGTGCTGCTATGAACATTGGGGTGCATAGGTTCTTTTGGATTGGTGTTTCAGGGTTCTTAGGATATAATCCTAGCAGTGGAATTGCTGGGTCAAAAGGCATGCTCATTTTTCATTTTCTTAGAAAATTCCATACTGTTTTCCATAGTGGTTGTACCAGTCTGCAATCCCACCAACAGTGACCTAGGGTCCCCTTTTCTCTACAACCTCTCCAACATTTGTTGTTTGTTGCTTTGTTTATGATGGCCATCCTGACCAGTGTAAAGTGGTATCTCACTGTGGTTTTAATTTGTATCTCTCTGATAGCTAGCAATATTGAGCATCTTTTCATGTGTTTCTGGATCATCTGTATGTCCTCCTTGGAGAAATGTCTGTTCAAGTCCTTTGCCCATTTTTTAATTGGGTTGCTTGTCTTAGAGTGGAGTTGTGTAAGTCCTTTGTATATTTTGGAGATTAAACCTTTGTCTGAGGTATCATTGGAAAATATGTTTTCCCAAACAGTTGGTTCTCTTTTTATCTTAATACTGTTTTCTTTAGCCATGCAGAAGCTTTTAATTTTGATGAGATCCCATTTGTTTATTCTTTGCTTTATGTCCCTTGCTCTAGGGAGCATATCAATAAAAATGTTGCTGTGTGAAATATCTGAGATTTTCCTGCCAATGTTCTCCTCTAGGATTTTAATGGTGTCACGGCTTATATTTAAGTCTTTTATCCACCTTGAATTTATTTTGGTGCATGGTTTAAATTGGTGCTCGAGTTTCATTTTTTTGCACATAGCTGTCCAGTTCTCCCAACACCATTTGTTGAAGAGGCTATCTTTACTCCATTTTATGTTACTGACCCCTTTGTCAAATATTAATTGCCCGTAGAGACTTGGGTTTATTTCTGGACTCTCTATTCTGTTCCATTGATCTATGTGCCTGTTTTTATGCCAGTACCAGGTTGTTTTTATTACAGTGGCCTTGTAATATAGTTTGACAACCTAAATTTTTTTAAAAAGTGGTTGTTCTGCATCTCCAACAGGCTCATTGATGGTTGTGATCTTCATAAACACCACACTTGAGTGACTCAAGTATTGTGACACTTGAGGTTCACAAAAGTTGAGTGATTTGCCCAAGGTCACATAATGTGAAGATGATCTAAGTTGAGCATTTGTGGGGGCAACTTTCCTCGCAAGCCCCCCCATGAGACCTTGAGCAGTGGCCAGTTTCTCAGGGGAAAAGAGCATTGAACCCCTTCCTCCAAGGGTTTTTATTGGGTTGTAATACACAGGAATACAGGGCAACAAGGATCTAACACTAGATAACATTGTAAAGAAATCTGAGGGCTTAGTCTGAGTCAGAGTCTGTCAGGAAGAGAGTTTTAGATTTCCCTGCTCGAACCCTTAACATATGAATAAAAGCACTCTTAGCAGAGATTTCACAGGTTTTTCAGGAAGTCTTTGTGATGCCAGATATTTTCCCCAGGACACACTCTAGCCAGGAAAGGAGCTGTACCCCTCCGCATCTGGTATTCAGGCTTAAGGGGATTAGAGCAAGGAAGCACTTCTCCCAGAAGACATGGGGACTCGGGCTATCTCAAAGCCAGGGGGGAGGGGGGGCAAGAGTCCATTGCTCCCTCTCTGTCACAGCTCCCGAGTCCTTCCATGATGGCCTCCAACGTGATTGTGTCTGGCCTAGGTTGCCCCTCCTCTGAGGGGTCTTACCCATCTGACCATGCTTTGGGGGCAGGGAGGAAACTGAGATAGAATTTGCTACCAGAGACAAGCTTTGTTTCCTGCAGTTCACATTCCAGAGGTCACTGACTCACCCTTAGCCACAGCGGGTAGAGTTACAATCCCTAAAACCAGGCAGAGCGGTCCACAACAAGCATCCAATTGTTAGAGCAATTCTAAGTCACCTGGGAAAAGGAACACCTGAGTGTGGATTTTGACTTAATCACCTTTTTTCTCCCTGAGACAGTTTCTTGTATGTGCATAGTTTGATGCGGGATCAAATATAATAATTTATACTAGACAACAGCAACCCCACCACAAATGACATATCATGACTGTACCCAGCATGTGGCAGGTGTCCTGCACTTTCTGTTGTCTGTTCTCCCTGAGAGTATACACCTAAACCATCTAAAGGAAATTGAAAGGGATCTGTAGGAATCTGGTTCTTCTCTAAGACAGGTGTCTCTGCTCAGGGGTAGCCCCATCACAGCCAGCACTGGGGTCTGAAGGAGCAGTCAGTCCACTCTGAAGGTAAAAGGTTGGGGTCTGGAGAAGCAGCTGAACATGGAGGTCCTCAGGTTCAGCTGCTTCCCCCGTACCTGACCATAGCACCCCCAGCACCCGGGAGGCTTTTGTCTGGGTGAGAGGAAGCTAGAAGGTGAAATGCATCAGTAGTTAGTGGATGCCAGTCTCATAGGAACAAATGAGAAATATTTGATTCTGAAAAGAAACCCCATGATTTTCCAGTTTATTGTTATTTTCAGACGAGATCGGGCGCATCAGGGTGGTATGGCCGTAGACTATTGTTATTTTCAAAAGAAGAGAGTGCCATAAGTGTTTTGATGATCTGTGGCTTTCAGATTTGATGGAGCTCTAAAAGGATATTTTGCAGTAGCCTCCTTGTGTCCAAACACATATTTAGATGCTGAAGCCCCCTAAGCCTTATAAAGGGAGCTCTGTGCCTGGGATGCCTGAGTTCTCTTTATCACCTCTGAGCAGTAAACTGTCCTTTATTAATAAGCCTGGCTTTGGGCAGGACCCGAAAAGCTTCTGCATCACCAACAGCTTTAGAAATTTCTTATTTCTGCTTTTTATATATAATATAAAATTATGGTGATAACATCAGTGATATATAAATCCCCTGGGCTCTTGCTCTTTGCCAAGCACCATACCAAGACTTGACAAATAATAATACACTCAGGTGGGTCATATTAGTAATTACATTTAATAGAAAAGAAAAAAAGCATACACCGGTACTCATGTCAGTCGCTTACATTGCACTATTACCTACGTGTCTCTCTATCTTTACATGGCACATAATTATCTATTTCTAAACATACACGCACTTTATAACAACACTAGGTGAGACTACTTATTTTATTACCTTTTACAAATGAGAAAAATGAAAGCAAGAAGAGACTAAGTAACTTGCTTAAAGTCACACAGTAATAAGTGGTGCAGGACAGACTTGAACCCAGGAAATGCAGTTCAGAGTTCATGTCTATCACTATGCTATAGTACTTCTGAAGTTCTCATAGCATATTTCTTTAAAAAGGATAAATGCCAGTTAAGGAAGGATAAATTGCCATTTGTGACAACATGGATGGATTTTGAGAGTATCATGGTAAGTGAAGTAAGTCATCAGATAGAAAAGGGCAAGAACCGTATCCTTTCATTCATACATGGAATATAAGACAAAAAGCAACATATGAACAAACAAAGCAAACAGACAGACAGACTCATAGATACAGACAGCAGGTTGGCGGTTGTTACCAGAGGGGAAGTGGAGGGAAGATGAAAAGAAGAAAGGGGGTCAAATACATGGCGAGGGATGGAGGTGACTAGCACCCAACTGAGTATACGGATGTCATATTGTAATGCACCTGAAAGTTCCATGGGGCTATTAACCAATGTGACTCCAATAAATTTAATTTTAAAAAAGAAAAATGAATGGATGGGGGACAAGTTCCTGTGGTGATGTAGCAAATACTATGTAAAATAGAAACTTATGTTCTGAACAGGTCAGATCTCATGATTCTCGCCTAGTTTTGAAAGAGTATTAGTTGGGCTGGATTTTCCTTTTGAAGAAAAAGACTCAAAAGAAAACCTTGGTTTTAGGCGTTCATCAGGGATATAGTGAGACATTAATTGCACAGTGAGTGTAGGCACTCCTAGACAAGTGAATGCATTTGAACAGTGTTCCTTTCAGTAATTGGACCAGGTATTCTGAATATATTGTATAAAAATTAATGAGAAAAAAATCAGACTGATTACCCAACTCCCTGACAAACAGGAGCAAAAATCACCCTGGCTTAACATCAATTTGATAGTTGAAGTTATCAGAAATGAAAGAGAAGCTGTTTTAGAACCAATCTACAGGTATCAGAGACCCTTTGCAGTATGAAAAGTAAGCTTTTATAATTTTACAGATAATGTCTCGCTTATTAAGAAAAGTGATTCTTTCAAATAATTTTTTTTTCTTTTTACAGTCTCAATATCTCCAAGACATAGGAGGAATTAAATAATTCTGGTCAAAGGATTCAGGATTTGAAATCCAATTTCAGATTCAGATGGGGATACTCAGCAGGCTCTTCTTCTAAAATAATTAGTATTTGTATGGTTATAAATTACAAAAATAGAAAAATAGAATTTTAAAAATATAAATAGTTTGTAAATTACAAATTATGAAAAAACAGAAAAGCATAAAGATGAAATTTAAATCAGAGTAGTCTTATTAATACACAGAGTGGGACAAAAGTAGGTTTACAGTTGTCTGTCTGGAAAATAACACAGTGGTAAATAACAATACAAGAACGAAGTCTGTGTTTCACATACTGTTAACTGTAAGCCTCCTTTTGCCCAGCCCTGTATTGATATGTTTTTTAACCGAAGTCAGCTGCTTGTTTATTTATGTCTGTGCATTTTCTAAAGTAAGGATCTTACTTTCATGGTGATTGGTTTATATATTGTCATAATTTTTCATGTTACTAAATACCTTCAAAACTTAATCATTAGAGCTGAATGCCGTACAGGGTAGGGAAACCATTCGATAGTTAACCAGTCCTCAGTGAGACACTCAGGGTTTCCCATGACCAACAATGCTATGCGGAGCGTTCCCAAACACTGTCTGTGTCTCCGACAGGCCTTCCAGGGTACCTAAGTGCTGTTCGGTAATGTCATGAAAGATGGATATCCTACAAAAAATACCCATGGACAGTTATTATTTGCCAAGATAGAAAAACCTGGAAGTGCTCTATGCTAGAGTCAGTCGGTATGCATTTCAGATGTGGACATCAGATTATAGTTTTCTAAATTGTATAATCATTTTACCAGTGGAAAAAAAGCCATATTACTCAGATATTCCACTTTCAGTTGAATTTACTTGGAATAGCAATTTCATTATTATCTTTATGGGTATTATTAATGAGCCCATATAAAAAGTATACATAAAGAGAAAAACAGCATATTACTTTGAAAGAAATAATATCCTATAAGTAATTTCCATAGCAATTAATGCATGTTTACATAGAGAATTCAAATTTTATGGAATGATATAGTCACAATTTATTTTGATACCACCTCAACACATAAGACCACATAAAGTTTGAAGAGCTGTCACCATCCAAAAATAAGTTAAATGTATAAAAAGTACTCAAGAGGCAAAATTATGGAGGCAGTACAAAAATCAGTGGTTTCCAAGAGCTGTGGGTTGGGGGGCTGGTGGAGCACAGAGGATTTTTAGAGCCATAAAAATATTCTGCACAGTATTATAATAAGAGACACTTGCCATTATATATTTGTCCAAATCCATAGAATGTACAACAGCAAAAGTGAATCCTGATGAAAACTCTGGGCGGTGGGTGATTATGATTTTTCGGTGTGGACTCGCCAGCTGTAGCAAATGTATGTGTGACTCTGGGGAGTGAATGGGGGAGGTCATGCACCTCTGGGAGCAAAGGTCCACACAGGAAGTGTCAGTACCTTCCTCCCAGTGTTTCTGAGAACACAAAACAGCTCTAAAAAACGTCTCTTAAAACAAGTATTCATATGTTCACACATTATTTTTTCAGTAAGAAAATAATGAATAAAACCAAAGGAAAAGAAAAAACAAACTCATGTGAAACACCCCTGCTCCCCCAAAAAGTATAACAAACATGCTTGTCTTCAGATGTTACCCACATGTTTCTACTTCATTTTCTCTTGCTTCCACTTAGAGTGTTGCATGTGTTAACCTGTACCAGTGTAAGGGAACTACTGCCAGGAAGTACATGTCCTCATTAGTCTTGTAATTTAGCTTGGTGGCTTGATTTTCACATTTGGCTGCAGTTCCTGATGTGAACAATCAAGTCGTATTTGGGGAAGAAGAAGGGCTGAGCATGGATGCAATTCTCAGCTCTTCAGAAAGGTCTAGGTCTGGCTATGGCGGTTAAAAATATGATAGGAAAGAATAATTAAGAAAACTGCGTAATCCGTGTACATGTCCCTAACTTACCAAACACATTCATTCACTTTTCCTTAGTCCATTATCACCTTAGCTTACTTACTGTCTCTCTCCTATTAACAAGAAGCTCTCATGTCACTCTATATGTGTGTTAAATGCCCCTGGGACCCTGTAACATATCCCCTTAACCTATATCTGGTTGCAGCTATGACTGCAGGGGGCAGTTATTTTAAATTCAGACTCACCTGGCACTGCCTACATTTACCAGGAAATACCAAGACACCTCTGTACTCACAGATACAAGTGAAGGGCCGTCTCTAATGTTCCTGTCTTCACTAGGCCCAGGCCTGCAAGGTCACTCTGGAAAGTGCATGAACTTCATAATGCCCTAGAAGTAACCTCCATCCAGTGTGGGTGGAGCCAGTGGACGAATGCCCAGGCTGGCTTTCCATCAGAAGGGAGGGGGGCAAGGGGGATTCTGGGAGGTATTCTGCTTGCTCCTCAGGATGCCCAGTGGAATCGTGTCTTTTTTTGTTCCCAGGTAGGAGATTGGTGACCAATCTTTCCATGGCTTTTATTCCTCTTCTTTCTCTTTCTATTTTCTCATTCCAGCTTCTTGGGATCACTTCTGCAATTAACCTCCAGCACTCAAGCCCTTCTCTCTCACTCCCTTCACATGGAACCCCAAGATAAAACAACATTCTGTGGCTTGCAAAAATTGGAAAAATACATATCAATGAATAAATGCAATTTTCTAGTGAACACTTTTTTTTCAAAAGAGAGTATGAATGAGTTGTAAAAGCAATATAAGGCTTTCTGTACATATTAGAACAATTTCTTTAAGGATTAATGATTTTTAATTGAAAATTCTGGGCTTCACTGAAAGGAACAAAATATAAAATTAGTTGATTTTGACATTTGACTCTTCTCCAAGATCTTCCTGGAAGAGGAATTTGAGTAAATAATTGGTCTCAACACAGTAGTTGACAAAGATTCAAATCTTCTCAGGTTTTTGATATCACCAGCCAAGCACTGCTTCAGAGATAGTCTGTATCTACATGTGCAAATATTCCCTTCTCACTGCTGCTTTCTGCCACTTTCCCTCCACACCCTTATAGCCTCTGAGTATACAAGGTCTGTCCAGAAAGTATCCAGCCATGCCCTATGAAAGTAGAGACATTTATTGAAAAAGATACAAGCTATAAGAAACATTGTATATAGGACAGTGATACCTCAGTCCCCTTCAAAGTAGGCATCCTGGGACCTCACACAGGTCTCCCAGCATCTCTTCTATTGTTCAAAACACTCCATAAATTTTTTTGTTTGAATTGCCATCAGCTGCCTTAGTTTCATAGACCATCTGAAATCTCTTCCCTTTCAATGGTGATTTTAGTTTGGGAAAAGCTGGAAGTCACAAGGCCCAAATCTGAGCTGTAGGGGGACTGAGTTTCCCAGGTGATTTGATGTTTCACCAAAACTCCATGTGAGACATGGTGGATGAGTCGGTGCCTTGTCGTGTTGAAGCTGCCAGTCACCAGTTGCCCGTATCTGCAGCTTTCTGAATCATCTGAATAGTTTCCACAGAGGAATGCACAATAAAATTTGGTGCAAATCCATTGCTTTTCTTACCCAGTCATTTTTAATGTGATGGCCACACAGTACACATGCTCACTCAAATGAGTCTACTGCTCCCAGTGACTAGTACAGTGAAGTCATCGTTGTTCACACATGTGCATTCCAGTCCATCTACCTTGGCTGCCAGGTTACATCATTGCTGCCAAACCTTTCTCATTATATTAACACTGGCTGGACTTTTTCCAGACAGACCTTGTATAATGAAGAGCTATGATGCTTCATCTAAACACAGCCCGGAGCTCCTTATGAGAACAACCAGAACAAGGGAAGCAGCTCATACCAATCCACTTGGTGCAAATCATGGATTGAATCATAGTGTTTTCAGATTATTACAAATTGGGAGCCAATTGTTTTGTTTGTCTGTTTTTTTTTCTTTAACCTTCTCCAGTTTACTGGAATTGATCAATTCAATATATTCAACATCCTAGAGATGACTGAATTTGAATAGAAACCAATAGTATGCTGGATTTTAAGAACAAATTATGAGGCTAGGCAATTAGCAAATCACCACAGACGTATGAACAGTAAGGCTTGCTCTGCAAAACAAAAGGTCAACCATAAATATAAACTTCCCCCTGAAGCTTGTCTTTTTTGTTTACTGGTAAATGGGCAAAATAAATCACTCACAAACAAAATATGATACTGGTCTGCCCTTAGAGATCATCCAATGCAGGTACCCTAGATAGAGCTATTTTCATGTTCAACACTTGTTAGTTTGCAATGGCTGCCAGCTCAGCCACGTTCAGATGGATTATAGGGAAACAGGAGAAAATTAATTATGATATATTAGTAATATCTGTCATGGCCTAAATTGGAAGAATGTCAGTTTATGTAAAATCTCAGCTCCGCCCTTCAGTTTTGGGGAAAGTCATTAATACTTACAGTGTTAGGGCTTAGATTTTGAGGAACAGATTTACATTTTTTAACTAAAATAAAGTTAAAAATAGCAATCTAATGGCTCTGAAATTTCTGAGTATGGTTTATCTGAGACATCTTAGACATCTTTTACTTTAAGTAAAAAATAAAAACTATAGCACTAAATATAAAATCCTAATTATACACCTTGATGAACTGTTGCAGAAGCAAACATGTGTGCAACCACCACCTTGATCAGAATGTAAAAACTGCAGATGTTTCCCTTGAACCCCTCCAGGCAATAAGCCCAGAGGTAACCACCATTCTGACTTCTGTAACCATTGAGTAGTTTTGTATGTTCTTCAATGCGTACAAATGGAATCATAGTAGGTGCATGGGCATCTTTTTAATCAATGTGGGTTTATCATCTGTCTTGGTGCTGGTAACTGATCATCCACAGTAAGTTGATGGAAAGCCCAACGTTTTATGAGTGGTAAAAGTATTGTACTTAGTGAAGGAGATGATTATGGACAACGTGGGATATTAGATCCCATGCACATTTCTAGTAATGCCAGTGAAGAACCTCTTTAAGATGGGGCTACACTGGTACCTGCACTCAAAAAGACTTTCTGGAAAGCTATATACTTTGAAAATGTTCTACCTATAAATAGATAGAAGTGTTAAATTAAAATGTATAGCAAAAAGCCTTTCGAATGCAGCTAGGACCTCAATAAGCCTCCAGAGAGAATTGCCAGGGGCTGGGAAGGAATAAAGAAAACTGAAAACCAGAAAAATAATTTTATAATCTACACCTGCAATTTCCCTGCAGTCAGACGATGATAAGAGAAAACCACACTCTACAATCAAGGAGAGGAGGTGGAAAATTCTGTCCCTTCAAGGTATGGCCTGGGAATTAAGACCACTCGTTGCAGAAGGATACATCAGAATGGCCCATGTGTAATTAAAATGCAGACATCCCCCACACACACACACACAAAAAGCCTTCCTGTTGGCACAGGCAGATGGCAGAGGAGGTCATTGGAGGCTGCATGAGCTCTGCACACAGAAACAAGAATAAATACTACTTATAATTAATGAGCATAATGCTCACCTTGACTGGATTATTTGAGATTCCAATTTAAATAGCACAAGTGGTCTGGAAACTAGCAAAGGATCTCATATAAGTGTGGCCACACTCCCAGGACACTTGGCAGAGGCAGCCTCATGTCCTTAACCCAGACAAAGCCCTTCCAAACGTGGGTTCACATCCAAATTACAACTACAAGAAAAGTGAATAAGAATCAAGAGGTACATATACCAATATTATTTAAATAGTTTCATTTATTCAACAGTCTGCTAAAATATGATTTTTAAAAACTAAAGCTAAAAAGTGAATAAAACTGTATGAAATAAATAAAATACTATCAAAAAAAGGAAAAAAAGAATAACATAAAATTCTATAATTAACTATATGTGTACCTATATAAAAACATTTATAGGTTTATGCAACTTATAACAAGTATAAAATCATTGATGAAGTGGTATATAGATGTATACAGGCAAGTATACAGAAAGATTTAAAACATGAAAAACATGAAAGAATTTAAGAGAAGTGAGGAGGCGGCCATAATAGTATAAAATCTGACACATGTCCAGTGGGTATCCTATGATACAAGAATGCAGCAAATCAGAGCAAAAGAGCATTCAAAGAGAAAAGGATTCACACTTTTCTAGAATTGATGAAAAGCATGAGTTCTTAGGTTCGCCAAATGTAATGGACTCCAAGGACAGTAAATAAAGTGCACTCCATCTCTTGGTGGAACACTAAAGAAAGAAAAACTTAAAGGCAGGAAGTAAATACCAAATATAGTAATAATATCAATGATTTCTCAAAGGCAGAAGTAGAGGTTAGAAGAGTTGAATACTATCTCTAAATTTATGAAGAAAAACAATCATTAACCTAAGGTGTTGTATCCAGAAACATTATTATTTAAGAATAAGTACCAAGTAAAGATATTGTTAAACAAATCACAAGTGACAGAGTGCACCTGTGTTGTTCCTATTTCTTATGTCATTATCTGGATTTTATAATGCAAGTCAAATTTATTTATGTTCATACCTATAAAATTCTTAAAGACTATATGAGAAAATCAAATCCAACATTGCAGCAAAAGTACATAATCTTCTAAATTTAATGTTGCATGACGAGTTTTGACTTATCCCAGAAATACAAGAAGACTATAATATCAGGAAGCACTCAAAAACATGCATTAAATGACATAAAGCACTTTCTTTTATGTAATATAATTTTTCTCATATTCCAAATAAAATACTGTGGAAATTAACCAACTGTAATGTCTAACACAAAATAATTATATTTTATATTTAAAAAATAAACCTAAAGTTATATTGAATGTTACCTTAATTATATATTGCTGTATAGCAGTGTTACTACAAACCTAGTGGCTGAAAAGAACACATTTATTATCTCACTGTTTGTTGGGTCAAGAGTCTTGGAACGGCCTACCTGGCTCTCTGCTTTAGGATTTCACAAGGCTGCAGTCAGAGTGTTGGTTGGGGCTGCAGTCTCCTGGGAAGCTCCACCGGCCAGGAATTGATTTTCAGGGTTGTTGGGTTGCTGGCTGTATCTAGTTCCTTGTGGACTATTTACCCAAAAGCCTCTATCTGTTGCTGTCAGTCACTTGAAGATGTTTCTTGCTATGTGGATGTTTTCAACGTGGCTGATCGCTTCTCAAAGCCTTCAAGAAAGAAATTGTTCCCCCAAAATGGGTTACAAATCTTATGAATCATTATCAAGATAGTGACATCTCATCACCTTTTCCATATTCCACTGAGAGAAACATGTCATATGTCCCACCCACAGCCAAGCAGCAGGAATTTCATAAGGCATTGAATACCAGGAGGCGGGCACCTTAGGGTTATCTTTGAGTATGTCTACCACACATGTGTTTATATTTTAATACATTTACAGTATAAGAAATGGTAATGAAAGTTATTTTCCTTTTTTCAACTTCTTTCTGTTTTTGTTTTTTCTCTTCTTTTCTGTCTTCACTTACCTTGGTCTTGCTATAAAGTTGATGTAATACATTCCTTAAGCGGGGGGAGCCAGCATCCATGGAGAGTACTGGTCATTGCTACCTGTTAATATGACAGCCCTATAATGACTTGTACGTCATTTTAACAGGGTCACTCCAGTAGAAACTCTGGAGTCAATGTTTCTAATAAGAAATTAATTTGAGGAAACAGTGATATTCTTATCGAAAACAAGCCAACTGTCTGGGAAAACCAAAGCTCTGGAGGTATATTTCAACTAGTTTGGAGTTTTACCAATATGCTATAATATTGAAAAAAAACTTACTTTATACATTTCATTGAATGCCGATAACTCAGGTTGAGGCCCACTGGACTGAAAATAAAATCCTCTTGTGTGTTGGTGTGGGATTTCCTTATTATATATCTGCAGAATGAATTTTTCAGGGGAAGTGATCATTTATGTCTATGCAATTGTCTCTTGGAAAGGCTAATTTCTTTCAAACAACCAGGGCTCATTAATTTAGACTACTTTTTGGAAGTACAGCCAAAATATTCAGAAATAACTATAATCATTCACAGAGATCACGTAAGTCCTTACTATATAAAAACCATTATACTTTAGATTCCGGAGCATATACTGTCATGATTTATTAAGTCCCCATATTAAAGAAGACTGACATCATTGTCCATAATTACAGTAGCTCAGGCTATACCAACAAGAAGCTGCCTATTTTTAGAATCAACAAGACCTGCTTTAAGAATCTATAGTTTTCCTCATTAACTTAATTTTTTTCTATTTTAATTGTCTTGAACTTATTGGTATTAAATGACTGAATGCATTGACATTTTGTTACTCTTAATTTAACCAAATGACCTTGATTCTTATACTCCAAGCTGCTGCTGAAACATTGACTTATAGACTCCAAATTGCCTTAAGTTATATCTCATAATTCTTGAGATGGCTTCAGTCAAAAGTAGGGAGAATGTCTTGGTGCCCTACATAAGAATTGGGAGTCTGGAATCTTAAGCATTGGTTATGTTCCTTAATAACTGACTTTAAGCAATTTTACTGCTCTTAAATTTGCTACTAAACAGAGGCATCCTGGGATAGTGTCCAAAAATTTTGTCTTAAAACACTCTCTACTTGTTTCTAGTTGATACACAAGATCATTATAGTGATGAAAAGACTCACTATAATAATCCTGCACTTGCATCAATGTACTAGGAAAGCCTGAATTTACCAGGATATAGAAGTGGATGCTTTTCCCAAGAGCCAGATCTTGAGTAGATGGGCTTTAACAAGTAGGGGGTAGTTTACTATGAAGGATGATGTATTCTCTATTCTTCTCACCCCTTACAGTCCCAAAAGCTGAGGTTCTGTTTTCAATAACTCCTTTCCTTCCATTTCTTTCTTATACCTTTTATCATTTTCCATGTCTTTAGGGTAAAATCCAAATTTCTTAAAATGTTCTATAGGGTTTTGCACTCTTTGGCCCATACAAGTCTCTTCAGCTTCAGTTCATACCAAAGCCCACCACCCTTACCCCAGCTCTTTTGTTCTAGCTACTCTGGCCCTTTTCCCAGTTCCTTAGTTCAATATGTTCTCTCCGTCACAGTGCTTTTGCACACACTCTTCCCTTGGCCTTATAAACACACTCTCTTGATGTTTCCTCTTTCTCTCTCTCCTCAGTTTTTCCCTTAGTTCTGTTTCTTTAAGCCTCATCTTCATTCTTACTTGCTCTAAATATAGCCTTCCCTGATTTTCCAGATGAGATTTAATCTGAATTTTATAGCCTTTCCAAGCAACATGTACCTATTTTCACTAGCAATTAACATACTTATAATATTCTATAGTTTGGGCAACTACATGTCTGTCTGTTTCACTAGATCAAAAGGGCAAACAGAAAACAGCTAGGGAACAGAATAGATGAACAAAAGTTCAGGTTCATTCTTAAAGTAATGAGACATATGCCTACCTAAGGAGTCAGGGAGAGTGTGGTAGGCAGTCAGGTTCATTTGGAAGTAAACCCTTTAGTCCACAGGCAGCCACAGCAGGTTTTTTAGCAAGGAAATTAAATTAAAAAACAAATGACCCAGGAATATTAGTCCAGCCATTGTGGGGAGTGTAAATGGTAAGCCAGGAAGTAACAGTTCAAGCTTGGAAAAAATATAAGCATACAGCCTGAGACAGTGGCCATAGGAGCAGAAAGTAATTGTTTTACACTGTGATAATCATTTTAAATCAAGTATCTTTGAAAAAGTTCACAATATAATCTTGGCACAAATTTTTCCTGGAAGAATCTCAAAGGGTAAAAATCACTTTAAGGTTGCAGACTCAAACTGCCAAACTACCCTACAGAACACTTGAATTGATTTATATTCTTCATCTAAAAGCATGAAATTGTCAGTTTCCCCATTGGTTATCACCACTCTTTTTCTTTTTCAATCTTGTAGCCCACTGAGAAGTTCATTTCAGTTACCTTCAAATGCCCTATGAACACCTCTACAACCACACTTAACCACATTTTTAATCGGTTTCTGTGTCTGTTCTTGGTCTTCAAGTGCCTTTCACTTTAATGTGTCTGTCATCTCTATAGTTTTCTCACATTCGCTCAACATGGGGATATCTGAGAAAAACACTGAAGAGGCTGTCTCAGAGGAAGATGATTAAATAGATAATATGCTTAGAACCAAATGAAAGAAGATACCACGTAAATTCATGTGTTTGATCAGCAAAAGGCGTTTACTCAGAGAAAGTAGAAGTGATCAAATAGTAAGGAAGAAAGCCAGATTGCATGGCATCCCTAATCGAAATAAAGAAAAAATACATATATGCAATGAGTGTCCGGGAAAGAAATGCATTCACTATTAGATAGACTGGTAGGTTCAGTTCCTGATTATGATTAATCTATCTATTAAAATGTGAAGAAACAGGAGCAAAATAACAATAGGAAATGAGTCTCAGTGAATTAGGCAATTGCATGACGTTCAAGGGTAGAAGAGTTGCTCTGGTAACACTGGGAAGAATTGGATACGAGGTCATTCGTTAGAATACAGAAGTGTGCTGAAGCAGAAGAGAGTATAGAAGTGAGAGAAATAGCTGCTGCCTGGGGAGTGTATACATTTTTTCTTAACAAAACTGAGACAAACAAAATGAGCAATTCTATGAAGACCCAAAGCAGACAGAGGAGATACAAGAATTTGACAAAATAATAATGACCTGATCAGATAAGACAGTCATAGGCAAGGAGCAAATGTCTTCCATGCATGTAAGGAATAACTTGAGGTATCACAATTTAAAAGCTAAGATCATTTGGCATCATAACTAAAAATTAAACTTAATAGTTATATTATTACATGGTTACTTATAATTGAAATGTGATATTATTTTAAATAAATCTGTAACATCGAGGTTATTAGTCTACTCAATTAACATTTAATATAGGATTTAATGAAACTTCTTTATTAAAGTTCTCCCTTAATAAAAAAATGAAAATAGGGAAGGAATTTATTAATGAACATAAAATGAGATGGAATTTGCTTACACAGATCCAAAGTCTCCCTAAGATCAGAAACCTTCCGTTAATTCCACTTGTACATCACCTTCAAATACACTCAGGACAGGTTGTAAAGCCCTCTATGGAAATAGCTTATTGAAATAATTATGTACTATATCATAGGAATTAGTCTACAGGTCGCAAAATTGGAATCTTATTGACTTGAGTTTTCTTCACTGGGAAAAACAGACAATTAAAATAGAAGTGTGTGTGTGTGTGTGTGTGTGTGTGTGTGTGTGTGTACATGTGCCCAAACCCCTTGTAGCAGGAAGAGAGTGAACACACCTGGGAGAATCACCAAGTATAAGTTTTATACCAGGTATTCAAATATACATAAGAAACTAACTAAGATGAAGCATTATAACCAGACATTAAATGGGGAAGGGGCATCTCTCATTTCTCTGAATCGTTGAGTTACTTATCTAGCTGGATCTAGCTGCCCTTGCTTTTGGCCACTTGATCTCATGTTATTCTTACTCTTCAGAACAGCTTTCTGATTCCTTAATTGCTCTTCTCCCCACAAAAGAAAGGCCTTTCATTCTAGTACACACTTATTTCTACATTAATCCATTAGTCTTCCAGCACACTGACCTGTGTTTCACTGATCTTTAGCTCATACTCATTCAGTTGAACCTTCTTATCCTTGACTGAAAGATTTGTAGCTGTGGTAGCCAAGTGCATTTGAGTTTTGCTTTGCAACACAAACACCTACTGATAGAAGCATGCTCCACACCCCTCTTCTCCACCCTTCTCTGTCCCACTATCTTTTTCAGCTCTCCAATGTCCACCAAAGGGTCTTCTGCTCCTTTCTTTGCATAAACTGCAAACAGTAGACTCAGAGGCTAAATATACTAGAACAAGGAAAAATGTTGGAATACATCTACAATCTATATTGGGAGCTTGTTTGGAGGCTCTAGCAGGGGAGCACAGCTACTTGTATATTCTTGACGGGAGACTGGTCCTCTCCTCTAGTTGGGAAGGTCATCCTTTTCCACCAAGTGCACAGCTTTGGGAGGGATGCACATGGATTGGCGAGGGGGGAAGGGGACACCCACTAGCCAGCCAGATTAGCCAAATCAACCCTGGCAATCAATGAGGTCACAGATGTAGAAGCCAGATTGCCCTCCCATCCTACAATATGTATTGGAAAATGATATTGCTGTGAATGCACAATTTCTTCAGTGGATGCCAGTTGTCTAGAGAACCTAACTGATCAGGACAGTGAGGTTTCATTTGTGCACAATGGGAGAGCTCAGTGATTGATTAATGATACCTGGTTCAGTCAGGGAACTACAGAGTGAGGTCATGTACTGGAAATGGCATACTCTGATCTAGCCCACCCTCCTTTTTATCAGTTGAAGGGTCTAAGGCTTTTTAGAGTTTAAATAACTGGCTTCTAACTAAGACTTGGCTAGTCCCTGCTGAAATGAGAAACCACATTTTTTGAGTCCTGGGGACTAGTGTCCAGGTAGTAAAAGAAATCTAATTCCAAGAGTCACATTATCTTTACTTCTTTCTTGTTCTAGGGAATCACAGTCAAAATCCCTTCAAACTCTCCCTTCTTTCTCCTTACCCTTTCCAGCACCTATGTGTGTGTATTCCCTTTTCTTCTCACATACACATTTGGTCAAGCCCCAGGTCACTGGTTTTCGTTCCGGGCTCTCACTGATTACTGTTCCCACCAGTCTTGTGCTCTACACTAGACAAATCTTCCTAATGCTCTAATAGCATTATCTTAATCTCCAACTTTAAAAACAATAACAATATAAATGTTTCCAAGATTAAATTGATTCCTTCAACTACATTTTAAGATTTCCCATGACCTTACCACTTGGGAAAATGCAACTCCTACTGTGACTCAATGGGCAACATATTAACTAGCTATTTGGGGGGAAATCATTGTACTTGAATATGGCATTATAGTTTCTACCTAACAAAAACCCTTCATCTGTTTTCTCTACCCAGTTGTTTCTTCTCTCTCTCTCTCCAGCATCTCACTCTAATCTCACAATACAAACATCCACACACATAGATTCACAGGTGACTTTTAGCCAGCAGAAATCTCATCAGCGCTACAAGGGTCAGTGGAAATAACTAGAAAATCAAAGCATTATGTAAGAACCTTCACATATGAGGAAGCGCAAAAATGTTGGCTCAGATCTATACCATACATAGTAAGAAACCCCATAATTATTTTTCTGATAATGATCTTGATATGAGAAAATTGTAGTTACTCAGTTTGGCCATAATTTTATTAGTTTAAAGTGTATCTACATACTGATTTTCTACTAAAATAGACCCTTTAGAATCCCTAGACAATTCTTTTCATTACTTTCCTGAAATTGATCAATTTCATCCCTGGCTTGTTTGACAGTCAACAAGGAAATTGAATTGCTTTTGAACAAGTAAATGGGTTCCCACTCCTTTTCTTACTTGAAAGAAAATACTTATTTGCAGCACAAATAAACATCACACATGTCCATTTCCACAATACAAAAATTCTTTGAAGAGTTCACTCAAGTAGAAAATATATAGGAGTAGGAAACTATACACAAGTCTAGAAAATGCAGTAGGGTAAAAAAATAAATCTGACAGTGTCTGTACCTATTTATTCCTTGTATAAGGGACAGCTGTGGCACCAAAAGCTTCAGTTATTTTAGGCATCTCTTCACCATAAGCCTGGGTCAGGTGAGGTTGCAGTGGGTGGGGCAGGAGAGATGAAAATCTAGACTAGTATAATAGGACATTTTTTCTTTAATGTTATTTTCATTTTCATTAATTCAGGAGGAAATCAGAAAATGCTATTAGTTAATAATGGTTAGATTCTAGATGCTAGTAATCCCACAGAGTCCTGTAGTTTCTCCATATTCCCTGAAGGTCATGCACTATGTCATTTTCAGCTTTTAGGAAGCATATTTTCATACACTCTTCCATGAGTCATAGCGTGGAGTCTGCATTATGGCCCTCAACCATGTGGTCAGCTCCATCCTGCTCTCTCCTGGGAAATTATTCACCAGCATCACACACTGTGATGTACTCACTCTGCTTGTGGTCAGCTTGTTCTCTGTGCCTAAGAGGGTCAACTGCGTATGTGTGTTTTCCTGTGATTTTTGTGTTTTAAACTGGAATCTAGCTGTCCATGGTCTATCTGTTAACCCAAGAGTTGCCATCTTGTTATTATCACTGGCCACTGACCTATGGAAGCCATAGATTTGGAAAGAACTCGTCTATTTAGGAATTCCAGTATCAGGACTCTATGTTTTCAAAATGAGGACTGTTTTACCCCATTATTATTAAAATAATGTGTGGTCTTTAAACAAACAAACAAAATATTGTAGTACATGAAGCTAAAGGGAAAATGTAACTTTTCAACTCTCATTCTCTGGAAACAATTATTTAGAATTAATTACTGTTAACAGGTTCATTGCAAATACTCAGGCATTCACAATCTGTGTGTATATATTATGCGTATACATATACATTAACATGCATGATTTTTATAATATACATTACTATATATAAAAGTTTAATTTGTAGAAACACATATAGGCATATATTTCTTAAAATATTATTATTGGTTTAACCATAAGTATTTTTAATTTAAATTTTAATATTTATATGCCAATATAGGCACACACACATTTCTTTTTTTAAATTTCAACAGGTCATGTGAATGTAATTTTTCTAGTTTTCATAAAACATACCTATCCTCCTCAGAAGCCATGCAAGCAAAAAGGGAGTGGAGCAAATTTTTAATTTTTTTAAAGAAAAAAAACCCTCAAACTTGGAATTCAGGACACTACAAAAGTATCCTTCAAAAGTGAAGGAGCTATGCAAAGAAAGGAGGAAAAATGGAATCATATAAAATGCACAACTAAAAACTACTAAAGACAGCAAAAGAATGGAAGACAAAAACTACAACGTGAAACAAGGACAACAAGTAAAAAACAGTGACAAATATGATAGATACCAATGCAGCATTTACTTGTAATGCTAGTTGTCTAAATACATAAATTAAAAGGCAGTAATTGTCAGAGTAGGTAAAAAACATGACATGCCTATATATTATCCATTAGAAACCCACTTTAACTATAAAAATACGTGTACACCTAAAGTAAAGAGATAGAAAAAGAAATCCACACTCCACAGTCACACACACATAGAACAGGAGTAACTATTGTTATATTTAACTTCAGAAGAGTAGATTTCAGAGCAAGGAAAGTGATAAGAAATAAAGAAGATTATTACATAATGATAAAGGTGTTAGTATTCCAAGATGACACCACAATTCTTAACGTATATGTACCTAATAACAAAGAATCAGAATACTTAAGGGAAAGTTATACAACTACAAGGAGAAATGGTGAGTCCATTCTTATAGTTGGCAACTTTATCATCACTGTATCAGAAATGGACATACCAAGCAGGCCAAAAATCAGTAAGAATATAGCAGAATTCAACTACGCCATCAGTCCCTTGATATAATTGACATTCATACACTATTACATCAACCAACAGCAGCATATTACATATTCTTCTTGAGATAACATGGAACCTATATCAAATTGGACCACATTTTGGGCCATGAAACATATCTGAACCAATTTAAAACAATAGAAATTATACAGTGTCTTCTAGGTCACAATGGAATTAAATTAGAAATTAATAGCAAAGAGATAGATGGAAAATTTGAAAAATACTTGGAGATTAAACTACACCCAGTAAATAACACAGGGACCAAAGAAAAAAGGTCTCTAGAGAAATTTTAAAATATTTTGAACTAAATAAAATTAAAATATAACATGAAAATGTGTGTGACACAGGGAAAAAATGCTTGAAAGAAATTTATAGCATTGAATGCATCTATCAGAAATGAAGAAAGTAGCCCTGGCTGGTGTAGCTCAGTGGATTGAGCACAGGCCTGTGAACCACAGTATCGCGGTTCAATTCCCAGTCAGGGCACATGCCTGGGTTGCAGGCCAGTTCCCAGCAGGGGACTCACAAGAGGCAACCATACACTGCTATTTCTCTCCTTCTCTCCTTCTCTTCCTCCCTAAAAATAAAATAAATAAATAATCTAAAAAAAAGATTAATACTTTCCTAAAAAGAAATGAAGAAAGATTTCCAATTAATAACCTAAACTTCCACCTTAGGAAACTAGAAAAAGAACAACAAATTAAAACCAAAGCAAGTAAAATAAAATAAATAATATGAAGAAATTAGAGCAGAAATCAAAGATACTGGAAACAGGAAATATGGGAAATCAATAAAGCCAAAAACTGTTTCTTAAAGTAGGTATAAAGGCAATAAGTCTCCTACCAGGCTAAGAAAAAAAGAGGGAACGAACATATATAGTATCAGAAATAAAAAAGGGGACATTAATACAGGGCCCAGAGACATTAAAAGGATAACAAAGGGTTAGGAACAACAAACAGCCAAAACCCACACAAGAAGAAATAGACAATATGAATAGGTCTACATGTATTAAGAAATTAAATTAATATTTTTTTACATTTTTTAATCTTTTTAATTTTTATTTAGTTATTTTTCAAGTACAGTTTTCTGTTTATTTCTCCCATTCCAGCCCACCCCTCCCCCATGCACCCCACCTCCCTCCCATTTCTACCCCACTTAGTTATTGTCCCTGTGTCCTTTATACTTGTTCCTCTAAATCCCTCCCATTTTTTTCCCTTTAAATTCCCTCCCCTCTCCCCTCTGGTCACTGTCCCCCTGAATTAATATTATTATTGAATAATAACATTTCAAAAGAGAAAGCATCAGGCCCAGATGGGTTTACCAAATATTTAAGAAAGAGATTGCAGCAATTCTCTACAGTCTTTTTCAAAAGATAGAAACAGGGAAGGAGTACTTTGTGACTTGCTCCATGAAGCCAGCATTACCCTAACACTAAAACCAAACAAATACGAATATCTCTCATGCACATATATGCAAAAATCCTCAAAAAATATTAGCAAATCTAGTCCAACAATGTACTAAAACTTTTAGGTATCACAACCAAGTGACATTTATCTTTGTTATGCAAGATTTGTTCTAGCTTAAGCAATCAGTGTAATTAAGCAAAAGAAAATAAAAGGTACACATATGGGGAAGGAAGAAATCAAACTCTTTGTCTGAAAACATTGTTATTGTCTATAGAAAATCTGAAAGAATCAAGGACTAAAACCTCCTATAGCCAGTAAATGATGATTGCAAGGCAGCAAAATACACAAAAGTTGATTATATACACTGATTTTAGCTATAAACAAGTGGACTTCAAAATTAAAGAACAATACTATTTTAATTAACTCCCAGAAAAATTAAAATGCTTGGGTATGAATCTAAGAAAATGCGTACAACATCTATATAAGGAAAAGAAAACCCAAACTCTGATGAATTAACTTTTAAAAAATGAAATAAATGGAGAGATAGTCCATGTTCCTAGAAAGGAAGACTCAAGATTGTCGAGATATTGTTTCTTCCCAAATCGATCTATAATTTCAGTAGGATTGCAATAAAAATCTCAGCAAGTTGTTTTGTTGATATTGGAAAACAGATTCTACAGTTTCTATGGAGAAGCAAAAGGCCCGGAAAAGCCAACAAGACTTTGAAGAAGAACAAAGTTGAAGGACTGACACTTCCCAACTTAAAGACTCGCTGTAACGCTATATTAATCAAGACAAGATAGAATTAGCAAAGGAACAGATAAAGAGATCAGGGAACAGAATAAAGAGCCCAGAAATAGACTCACCTAAATATAGTAAACTGATCTTTGACAAAGGATCAAAAGCAATGCAGTGGAGCAAATATAGTCTCTTCGCAAGTGGTTGGAACAACTGGACCTTCACAGGACAAAAAATGTCTTGACACAGACCTTACATTCTCTGCAAAAATTAACTCAAAATTGATTAAACTCCCAAACAATAACATAAAAGATTATCTAGATGACCTTGGGCATGGAAATGACTTTTTAGAAAACGATGCAAAAAAACAGGATCTCTGAAAAGAATAATTGTTAAACCAGACTTCATTAAAATTAAAACTTCTGCTCTGTGAAAAAAAGATGATGTCAGAAATTAAGATAAGATGCAGACTGGGAGAAAATATTTGCAAAAGACATATTTGATAAAGGACTGTTATCTAAAATATATGAAGAACTCTTAAAACTCAACAGTAAGAAAATGCACAATCCAGTTTTTAAAAACTTTAAAAGTCGAAAGACCTAAACCAGCACCTCACTGAAGAAAGTATACAACTGTAAACTAAGCATACCAAAAGATACTCTATATTATATGTTATTAGGGACATGCAAGTTAAAACAACTATACAATACTACTTCATACTACTGGAATGGCCAAAATTCAGAATACTGTCATGCTATGTATCAGACAGGACTGTGGGGACACAGGCATGAATAAGTTATAGGCCTTGCTCTTGAGAAGGTCCCAATCTGAAAGAGTATAACAGGTGTATAATGTACATCCATAGTGGATTTGCTTCAGGAGGAAAATTATTTTCTATTAAAGAATCACTTGCACTACCAGTAAAGTCCTATCTTTATTTAAATCTTCTGCAGCATACCCATCACATAAAGGACAATTCAGAGAAGTACTTTACTTTGGAGTATATGCCTGGATTTTGAATTTTAGCTTCCACTAAGCCAAGTTTAGTGGATGGTAGTGGATTGATTCATACATGAAAAAGAATGTAAGGCTATATACATACTTAACCTTTGAAAACAGCTACTGCCAGAAAAATAATAAGCAAGTCTTAGGAGGGGAAAAGTGTTGCTTGAAATTCTGCAGTTCTTTTAATCTTGTGAAGGGTGGGATATAAATCAATAAATAACAATAGCAGCTAGAGGCACAATTACACTTTCTACCCACTTAAAAACCCTGGGAAGATGAAGTTGGTTTCAAAAGCTTTCTTCCTTTAAAAGGAATAACAGCCTAAATCATTACTTCTGGAATTAGGGCCTGGGTTTGAGTCTGGGTTAGTGTCCTTTCACTGAGGCAGAAGGAGTCTAATGAAAATTGGAAAATGTCTATGTTAAGGAATTTTTCCTCCAAAATTCTTCAATTAGAAACACATTTGTCTTTAAAGCTGTCTTAAATATCTCCAAAAAGTAGATTTTTATGCAAAGAACCTTAGAACTCTTTGGATCTTAGAGGTTAAGTGACTAATTTCAAGTGGAATAAAGAAAACAAAACTTACCTGAAGCAATATAGCTTCTTCTTGGTATTATTGTATAATAATTCTGACCTGGGTACAAAACACTCTCCTAAGAACTTAGCTGAATTTAGTCCAGTATCAATTCCTCACCCCCCCTTTTTTGTAAACAGTTCCCTAAGATATTTCATTTCCTTAATTTACAATTGTTGAGTCCCTTACCCTGTTTGGTTTAATTAAAGAGGTAATGAGATTTATTTTGATGGAACAGGTGCCATCATACCATTAAATTGTAGGTATAAAATAATTTGCCTAAATATTCAAACGGAAAGTGTTTCATGCATCTGTGCTCAGAATTCATCAACATATGTTTTCTTGTTTTTAAAAGAAATTCTCCTTTCACTCAGGACCTGCACTGTTGAAGTGGGAGGTTTGATGTCAGGTTTTAGACTAGTATAAATCCTGACACCCAGTGGTAACAGGAACCGAGATGGAAGGTGGGATTCATCAGCGGATGAAGTGGAATGGGTTGAAATGATAAATAAATAAAGGTGGAATTATATCAATGACTGATGAAAACTTCTTTTTAATTAGCATAGATTAGATCAGAGCAGATACAATGGGGGAGATGCCACAGTAGCTGCCAAGGCTCGTTTTTATGACGATATGACATCCAGGTGCTGCTCATCTTCTCTGACTCCAGTCTCCTTTATCTTATTAACTGCTCTTCAACCATAATGAACAACCAGACCTAGCATTTCTGGTTTCGTTTGCCAAGGAGAGAAAATCCTAAATGGATGTTTGCTGAGTAAATGATACTTTTAAAAAGATATAAAAAGATGATGGCAGCAAATTCACTCCAGCAAAGAGGTAAATTGATAATTAGTGTACTCTAGGCTTGCCTCCTCCTCTTCCATGCCCATGGGTCTGAGGTTTTGATTGGAACCAACTATGTGGCTAAGAATCAATCAGTCTCAATATTTGTGTCTGTACCTACCTATTCTCTCTCTCCTTCACCTTTAATTGTAAAATAAAAGATACAAAAAAACAGACAAAATAAATGGTTAGCTTGGTGAATTATTATAAAGCAAACACTCAGATCAAACACCACTCAGATCAAACAATAGCAATAGAAGTTTATAAAATAATGGAGAAGGTTTTTCCCTCCCTCCAAAGGTAACTATTCTGTTGATGTCCATGGCAGCCTTGCCTATAATAGCATAACAAACAAACAAACAAACATGAAAACAAAGCAAATAGTAAAGTGTGGACAATTCTTGGAGTACTATGCAGCAGTTATAAAGATTGAGACAGTTGGGTGAATTCTTTATTTGTGAATGTGCAGACACATTCTGGGTATACAAGGGTGAAGAGAATAAACACTACTTGTATCCTTTTAGAAGTGACATCTGAATGGGAGAGACAGACAACAAAGAGAAAAACAAATGGATATGTAGAACAATTGTAGTCAGTGGGAAAATCTGAAAACCAGAGATGGCAAGCACAGAAAGGTGTTCTCCAAAGAGGAGCTTGTGGAGGCATGAGCAGTTGAGCAGAGAGTGAAGTAAGGCTGGTGAAGAGACTTCCGGTGAGGCTGGATAGCAAGGGAAAGTCACTCTTTGAATAAGAGCAAGGCCAGAGCGGGAGAATATTAGGAGATGAGTTCAGGGGAGGAAAGTACAGGCCCCAGTGCAGCTCGGAAACCATGGCATGGGGTTTAGATTTTATTTTAATTGCCCTGGGAAACCACTGGGGGATTTTAGGCAAGGAAGCAGCCATCATACTTAAGTTTTGAAAGATCATGTCAACAGTAAGGAGAGGAGGCATCTTGTGGTGAGTTTGGAGAAAGGTGATGGTGGAAGAATGTTCAGCAGAGAATATTATGGAAAGGTCTCCAAGGATTATGGTTGAATTTTTTAAAAAAGCAAAACATTTTTAACCTGTGATCCTACATATGTAAAAAAATAGTGAAATGAGTACTTTAAAACCACACACTATAAGCTGTATATATGTGACTATGTGTAAAAGCGTATTTAAAAAGCTCTTTTGAGAGACATGGATGGCAACACAATAAAAAGACAAGAGAAATAATTCTGGAAACAGAGTGGGTTTGGCTGTGAGAGGCATGGAACACTTTTTGTATGATTTATTTTTATTTTCAGTTTTGCAACAATAAGATATTCATTTGTTGATTGCATATCTCAAATGCAAATTGTAAGAATTAAATAGCTAAACCAAGCAGTTGGGATGTTGTTAAAATAAAGATAATTATAAAGATTTCCTAACTGGTACTTTCCAAAAGATCGACATTTTAGAGACTCAGTGTTTCTGGAGGCATAAATTAAACCTAATAATTTCACATTTACAAATGTACTGTCACATTATTTTGCCACCAAGTGGAATTTGGAATAGGTCCGATATACATTTACATAGAAGATGTGTAGGATCTTAAGAAGGTATGAGAACATGCACATATTTATGATGAGTTATGCAGAAATTTTGTTCTAGAACTGCTGATGGAGAATGAACAGAGAGGGGAACTAGTTTTAAGAACACAGGATTTGGAAAGAGAAGAAGCCTGACCGGGAACACCTGTCCCTCTGCTTTGTAAGGGCAAGATGCAGGGCGGGTCACTTAACCTCCTTCAACTTCTGGCTCCTTGCTGCTAAAATGTGGCTAACCAGTTCCACCTGATACGGTTCTTGTAAGAGTAATGAGAGGTGGGGGGAGGGAGAGAGAGAGAATTGTTGTTTAAAACCACACTTGACTTCAGGCCTCTGTGCCCCCTAAGGGAGTGGTTTATCATTTCTCTCTGGAGCATGTAACCTTTTGTTTAGCAAAACAAACTGATGGTACTTGTGGCTGTGACAATAGTGGCTTCAAGGCATGATAAGAAAGTATGTAAACTCAAAAGGATTCAATTGCCCTATATAATAAATAAGAATTTCCAAGTTTCTAGAACTGGTGAGAAGCCCCCTAGGATGAGAAAGGTGGGGCCCCTGTGGGCTTTCAGCCAGGGAAGGCAGCTAAAGCCTCCTTAAGAAAGTGACTGCCTAATAACAACCAGTTTCAGTCTGTTGGCTGGTTGTACAATGTGACACCCTCACACCTCTTATTCACACATCTCAGTAAAGAACTGCTGCAGAAAAAGGTAGCAGACCCTTTCCAGCAGAGTCCGCCTGTTGTGGCTGATGACAAGAATGAATGCACAGGTGACAACAATCCTGTGGAGAAAAAGGGACGGCATGGCTGCTCTCTCAAGGGAAGAGTACCTCTGGGTGCCTCGGCCACTCCCTCCAGAGGGGAGCACCCCAACCCTTGCCTAGACAGGTTTTTATTATTTTCATTATTTTCCTGGGGTATTATATCAAAGAAAGATTTATTATCTATCACATAGAATATTATTATCTACATTCTAGGTACAATCAAGAAAATAAAAATAACATGCAAAGGGGGGTGGCAATGAGCTGATTAGCTCTGTCCTTGGGAGAGCTCATACAGGCTTTGGAAATTACCTTGAAGCTAGACAATACACATCTGTTGCTTTAGACCAGGGTGAGAGAGTTTTAGCAAGAGCAAGCCATAACAGTCTGTAAGTATTTTCTAGGCCTGATTCCCACGGGAAAACTCAGTTTGAAGGTCTGGCTCCTGCCCACCACTTTGAATCTGTGGGTTTTCCATACAGAGCTGAGTCACATTTGCCAGGCCAAGACAAACCGGTTCCCTACAAAAAAAGGCTTAGATTTTGGGGGGCTCTGGTGAATGAATGTTGGGAAGGCGTCTATATTGGGGGATTAAACAAGATTTCAGAAGAAACTCCAAATAATTATGGGTTTCCTTTCACGATGCAAGTACCCCATCTCCAATGACAGTGTCTCCATGTGACACCCGGGTTGCATAGGGTTAACTAAAATAATGCAGGAAGAAGTGGTTCATAACACCAAACAGAATGGTGCATAGTGAATGTTACTTCTGACTCATCCACAGAACAGTGCTGGGGACCACAGCCTCACTGGCTGGGCTCATAACCCCACAGAAGCCAGCTTTGCCCACACTGGGCAACAAGCGTGTGAAACTCTCTGAGCCTCAGTTTCCTTCTCTGTAAAATTTGGATGCTAATTTTAGCACACGGATTTCTGTTTTGGCAAGCATGAAATAAGTTAACATAGATAAAGTGCTTAGAACAAAGCCTCGAAGGTTGAAGTAAATAATAAATATTATTATTATTAAATATTTATCTCTTGTACCTACTCTATTGCAAAGCAATCCCATAACATTTCATTTCCATGGAGGCAGCAAGTCATTCTGGAAAGAGCAGCAACTCCAGTAGCTCTATCCCTGCCGTACCATTCTCTCCCTGTGGGACTCTGAGCCCAGCATTCCCTAAGGTTAAATTGCTTCATCTATAAATCATGGACTTTGAACCAGATGATCCCAAAGGTATCTTTTCAGTCTTACTAGCAAACTCGGAATCTCTAATTCTATATAAATGCATCCATTACTAATGTTCACAAGCATTTCATTGAACTATCTCACACACAAAGACAGTTAAGCTTATTTTCCACCCCCTTGGCAGAATTCTCCAAAGGCTCATAAAAGTAAAAAGTGGCTTTTTATCCAAGCGATATATTTTTATGGAAATGCCTTTGTCTCTGTGAGTCTTGGATTATCCTTGTATAAAACTGAAGGGTTGTTTCAGAAGAATGGGGTATTCTTGTCAACTTGGGATTGGACTCAACATTACGGGGGTTAGAGTATGGATAGAGAAAGGAGGTGAGAGGAAATCAGAGACAGCACTGCCTGGCTTTGGGGGTTGCCGCAGTGAGAAGTCATGGGCACTGGAGAGCAAGGAGGAAGCCAGAGGGTTCTGAGAATCCAGGTGAGTTGAAGGTACAGATAGGAAGAAAATAGTCAAAGAAAAAGAGGGGCCAGAATCTGAGTGAGGCAGGAGACCACTCCTGAGTCTTTCCCAAGACCAACTAGTAGGAAAGTGAGTTGCAGGTGAGAAAAAAACATCCTCTTCACACTTAATGTACCAAGCAAGAGCTGAGAATGCCTCAGATTAAAGTATGGACAGTAGAAATGGAGAGAAATTGATATATCTGAAGTATCTTTGTGATTAAATTGCTAGGACTTACTGAGACTGGGGATTTGGGAGAAGGATGATGTGAAGTTTGTGGCTGAAGCAACTGAGTGTTGGCTGATGCCCTCTAACTAGGTAGGAAATAATAGAAAGGAATAAATATGGGAAATAAAATAGGAAAGTTAAAATTTCCATTTTGGATCAGTTACTTTGAGATGCAGGTGGGAGTTCCAAATGGAAAAGTCAAACAGCAGTTTGTCGAATAACCTTGTCCTACAGAGAACAGGTTAGAGGCAGAAGCATCGCTCTTGTGGTCCACGTGTGAGTGGCTTTTGATTTTATTTATTTATGTTTTTGTATTTTCTATTGCCATTTAGCCCTCTGTATCCCCCTCACAGACACACAATCACCACGCTGTTGTCCATGTTTATGAGTCATTTTTCCTTTTTGCTTGATAAAGCCTGGGGAATGGACGGAGTAGGAGGGCCTGGCATCAATCCCATGGAACCAGAATGGGAAATGGGACAGAAGAAAGCACCAATTAAGGTGGAAGAAAAAAAATGGCTAAAAATGTACATGACCACTTTAAGAAAGCGGAAGTATTCAGTGCTGTGAATTGCAGCTGAGAGTTGACTATGGATAAAAATCATTTGGGTTAGTTATTGTTGATTTTATAAAAGCTGTTTCAATGGTGTCTGGTGAGCAAAAACCCAAATAAAGTTTTCCGAAAACAAATTGGAGGTCTGGCTGAAAGGAAGCAACACTTTCAGTAAATTACTTTGCCAAAACTCACTTCTTCAGGGAAGCAGAAATACGGAGGGCAGCTTGATCAACTTGAATTTATTAGAAAGTGCTTGAGTGCCTTCAGGTGTTTTTCATTCATTGCCTGATAGCTCATCCTACTAACTAACACCATCTCTGACTAAAGCCGGTGAATAGTGGTGGGCTCTGGACTCGCCATTCCTCACCTTTACATAATGTCAGTTCAGTAAGAAATGATGGGAAGTTCCAGTCCATTACGGGTTTATAGAAGCTCCCTATGGACCTCTGGGTCATCTTTCATTTAAAGACAAAGACTAGGGATGATACAAGGACAGTCCAGGTGGGTGTATCTCACTTCGGTGTGGTCCTGAGTAGGAATGGGGTAGGCACTGGGTTCATAGAGAAAAGATGCCATGCACTCCCCATATGACAGTGTAGCTGAGAGGAGTCCTCACGCTAACCCTGAAGGAAGACTGACTGTAAAAGTAATACACTCAAAATATTAACCTGTCCTTTCAAGGAATGACCCACACACTCAACATTTTTCTAAACTTCTTCTGTACCTGAATATTATGACTTCGATATAGCACACAAACCCCAGGGAGAGTTTGCCTTTTCACTTGACTCAGACACAAGTGCACTTGCTCCAAGAAGAGACACACGTGGCTGATGTCTAGAGAGATGGAATCTGACAAACACAGATGAGTGCGGGACCCTGGGAGAGTGGAGATTTTCCTGGTCCAGTAGATTGCCTCCACAGGAGCCTATACAGATCTTTCTAGAACAATTCAGAACCTAGATGGCTTCAAGAAAAAAACCCACTCTCAATTGACTTCAGATTGCATCTTACAGATACCATATCATTTCAGAGTTCAAACTGTACTAGTTATATCTCTTACCTGCATTGTCTTGTTTTATTATAACAATCCTATGATACGGAGTGTAGAGCATGATGAGAAACATCTGAAGCCATTGAAGAACAGGAAGAGCAGTGAGTGGAGCAGCCTCTGGAGGACCACAGGCCTGGGGGTGGGGGGTGGACAGGGCAAGAGGACTGGGAACTGGCAATGACCCACAGCCACGAGACGCACTGCAGAGTCATTCTCCTTAGCTCAGCCATTATCAGATTCTATTTCTAAACAGCACCTTGACTTTGTTTTGAAGAAATACCATATTGTGCTGTGTACAGTATGTACTTTTTTCCCACATTTTTGAGGGAAAAATAAGGATGTGCATTATATATGGTTAGTACTAATACCATATCTATAGAATGTAAAATGAAAGATTTTTTCCTGAAAGTTTGAGCCCAAAACGTGGGTGCGTATTACTCACAGCAAAATACGGGGTAGTTCTTATACTTTAGTATCAGCATGGAAGGTATTAGTGTTAAGGGCCTGGTCTTAGCAAAAAAAGGTGAGCATATGAACTTGGGGGGTTCTTCTCTGGGATTTGAAACTTAGAGGCCCAAAAAGACGGAAATGCCTGATATCTACTTTGTCCCTATGGGTGTGTCCTACAGAAGGAGGACCATAAATCTGTTTCTTATTTTTGCAGCTGCCTTATTTCCCATCTTGTTGCTCTAACATTTCATCAGTTCATTGAGGCTGGTATTTTCCCAGGGGATTTCCTTTGGCTTCACTGCATTAGGGTTGAGTTTCTGTTGCTGGCTATCAAGGATCCCTGACTGGTTCAGCTGGCAAAATCCTTCAAAAGTTAGATGAGAACAATTAGAAGGACAGTGTAAACCTGTACACCTAAAACTGCAAGGACATTAAAGATGAACAAAGAGGAGTGACAGGAAGAGGCTTTTACCAAACCTCAAGGCCAACAATCACTTCTTTTTTAAATGCATCTGATCTGCTCATACTTAATCTGCTCAAAGGCCCCCTTCTCTCTGAATGGCAGAGTACCTAATCTTCGTTATCACCGAGTCTTCCCCCTCCCACCATGAGATACATAAGAAACTGGAATGTAAGTGTTGTCCCTGCCATCTGTTCCTTGGGTATGTCTCACAGCATTGACCACAGATGCCACCTCACGGCCCCCCTTCATCCACCATCTAGAAGCACACCTATCTGCAACTCCATCCTCAGTGTTCAATGCTTGGGAGAAGCTCAAATTTCATCCAGCCACTTCAATTCCACCTACTTGGAAACATTGCTCCATTCCCTCCCTCTACCCTAGACAGTCATGTCCAGCCCGGCCCCCTTCAGCTGGCCTCTAGCTCCACAAGAGCGACTTTTTTTGCAGGTAGAGGTAGAAAAAGGAAGTACTAACACTAATTAGTCTTTTTGTTCCTTTTTTTTAAAGATTGTATTTATGTATTTTTAGAGAGAGGGAAAGGAAAGGAGAAAGAAGGAAAGAAACACCAATGAGTGGTTGCCTCTCCTATAGCCCTTACGGGAGACCAGGCCTGCAAACCCAGGCATGTGCCCTGACTTGAAATTGAACCAGCAACCCTTTGGTACACAGGTCAGCAGTCAATCCCCTGGGCAGTCTTTTTATTTCTTAATAACATGCTCTGTTAAAGCACAAATATAGCACATACCTCAATGTGTCATAATTATTTTGTTTATTCCCAACAATAGAGTCCTCAAGGACATGAAAAATTTGATCTATCTTTACTTGTCTAGTCCCCAGTTCCTGGACCTATTGAATACTCAATAAATGCTTGTTAAATAGAACAGCACCAAATCTCACTCTATAGACTCATCTTAATGTCTTTGCTTTCATTCCTGAGAATAGCTTTTGTGTGGAGTCATAAAAATGCATTGATGAGTAGATAGCATCCCCAAAACCAAGATTTTCGAGCGCTTTTCAATAATTAAATTCTGAGGAACAATTTAAAGCTTGCATAGTTTTCTCTCAAATCCTCCCTAGAGACAGCTGGTGCTCGCTGGGGTTCATAGGCTTCATTACGAGTTCATTTTCCTCTCTTCAGTGTTGGATGTACTGTCTAAAATCAGGTGGAGGAAAGGGGGAGCACAAATTGGGTCGAGTCTGGAAGGCAGCAGAACCCTTACCTGGGCTGTTTAGTAGGCTTTGCACTCACTTTTGGTGACGCCAGCCTTCAATGTCCTACATGAAGTAAAGCAAGTAGTTGCAATGGGCATAAGAAGGCATTTGGTGACTGAAGTTCTAAGGGCAGTCCAATCAATGAGGGACCTTTCAACAAGTCTATTATCTATTTCGCACCTCATTTCTCTTTTCGGATAATGGGATTTATAAACTGCTGTCTCAATGAGAAAAAGTGAAAAACACAGACTTCCCACACACCTAATAACACACCCTAGAAGTTTAATTCGAAGGGGCTTTTGGCTGGCTCAAATCAGAGTTTAATAAAGGAAAGCCTGAAGACCTCCCTGTTTCTGTCCACTGGGATCACCATTGCGTTAGGGCTGCTTGGAACGAACTCTTCACCCCTGTCTGTCACCCAGAGTAGGGAAACCTTTTACTCCTGAGATTTTCCAGGTGCATCCTCTTCTCCTCCTCCAAGAAACCTCTCTTTTCTTCTATTTTATTCCCCCAGTTCCTTTTTAGGGGATAGTTGGTATTATGTATCACTTTCGATTATAGCAGTGATTATTGCTGGCTATAGAAGAAAACAGTGTGTTTCTCATGTGGTAGCTTGTAAACCCAAAGGAGTGATCCCTGGTAAAAACTTGAGGGTTGCGTCGATTACACAGGACAATTGGGAGGTGGTGCTGAGAAAGTTTCCTGTCTAGCTCTAGAAAACATTTTGGCACCCTCTCCAGGGAGGAAGGAGCGCTTGAAACCATACTTTGATCTGCAGAAAAGGTGCTATGTACTTAGAGAAAAGCAAAGGATTAAATGTCTCTTACTTTTCAAAGGACATTCTATGAATTATCTAATTTGATCCTTAGTAACAAAGCACTTTATAAATTGAAAGGACTAATTGTTTTGTTTTCTTTTTTTTAATTGTTGTTCAAGTACACTTGTCTGCATTTTCCTTCCACCCATCCCTCCCACCCCAGCTATTTGCACCTCTAATTGTTAATCACCATTTTTTAAGGTGAGGAAATTGTAGATCAGACGGGAGGGAAAAAGAGGAACTGGATTCAGCTCTGCCATTGACAGGTTGAGGACTTGGCATTGTGGGCTGTGAGACCTGCATAAGGCATGAGAACTGCAGGCAGGGAGATTAGCATGATCACTGTGCCTGCTCCCACCATGGGAAGCGGGGCCTATGCAGCGCTGGAAACTGAACATTCTGAGATCTAGAGTGTATCTCATAAATGCTCTGTGAATGGTTAGTGATAGGTTACAACACAGGATTCCTATCTTTATTAAATTCTTTAGCCCAGATTAAGGGGGGTAGTGTGTCGAAAATAGAAACTAATAAATAATCCTGAGCCTTGGTTGGTTTTACCATCTCTGTTTTAAGAGAATGGGTTAATAAAGCAATTACTCACTCCACAAATATTTATTGAGCTGCTTATACTTCCAGACACAATTTTAGGTGCTGGTGATTCAGCAATAAGCAAATTAGGTAAAATCTTTACCATCTTGATGCTTATGTTGTAGAAGGGACCAAAAGGTAATTGAAGATATCAGACACTAGTTAGATCCAGGTAGTTTCAAGAAAATAAGTGGCACATAGGAAACGAATCTTAAGTCTTTGAATTATACCATCTCAAAGCTGGAAGGGTCTTCAGTAGACTCCTAATTTAAACTCAGCAATCAATATAAAGGCAGCAATAATTGAGCCCAGTCTTCCTCAAGGAAGTTATTTACAAAGGATCTGAAGTAACACTTAGCACCTACCCCATGCTTAATAAACATGTATTTCTATATTTACTTATCAGAAATGATGGAATCTTACAAGATTCTGTCAGCTAAGCATCTGGCATATTATTCTCAGGTTGTGATGGCAGGTATATTCTCATTTATTAATTTGTTATGAGAACTACTTTCTCATGCTACCACTGATATGGGGAAATAGGCCTCGATGAGAAGAAGAAGATGTTGGATCTGGCTTCTAGTGTTGCTGTAGAATCTGAGCAAGTCACTAATTATTTTAATGCATTATTATAATTTAAAAGATCATATCTATCTTCCTTCCTCTATCTGTGTAGATACTTCTACCTGTCTGTGTAGATACAGTGAGGTTGAAGTCAGGGATGTAAAAGTTCCTTAGAGAAAATGTTGTAGAACACTAGACTAATATTAAACAGTTCAGTACCCTACAGACATAAAGAATTGGTGGTTTGTAGTGGGTCAGTCTTTCCAGTGAAAGAGATCCGTGTGATCTACCCAAGTTGTCCCCTGTTATGACAACTCCTCAACCCTCATAATGGTGCCTGGGATTGAAATCCAGACAACGTTGTAATAGTTGTGCTGTTGAGCATGTAGAAGCAGCTTGTATATTTGAGTTTCAGATGAATGACTATTTGAAAAGTACAGAATTTGCTGTAAAGCACAAGATGATTTGGGATCAGAGTGATCCTGCTCTTTATCCTCTGCAGTCGTTGCAGGATTTCAAATATTTAGTGCCATAGCAAGCACAGATCCACACCACGGAAACCCCTGGTGGTTTTGTACTTACCTGAAGAGCCCATTGGAAAGTTATGTTTGCACTCTGTTAATGGTAGATTTTTTTTAAATAGAAGCAGAATACTAATACATTTGCTCCGCTTCCTTTGCTCCATAAAGTCCATAAATATTTGAATCCCCTCAATTTCACTATTGCCTTTGCCTTAGAATTTTACTGTTTTGTGAGGATAGAGGGCTCACTATCACATATGCAGAGAATCCAAGGCAGCTGATGGAATGTAGCAATCCTGAATGACTTCACTGAGTATGACATTTTTTAACAGTGCGCTGTGAACAGCTGTTTATAATATGGTATAAAGATACAAGGATCATTCATCAATATTTCCTTGTAACCTTTTTATTACATGAAGTACGTGAGGTGTTAGATGAAGGTTCTGCCTGCTGGGAAATACCAGTGAGGGTCTGTTTTGTCAAATTTGTATTTGCTCACACAGAAGTGGTACTGATGTAGCTCGGTCCACACTGAAGTAAACGTTTCACTGGGCATCCAGGAACTTCTTCTGTTGTATTATTTATTAGGGGACATGTGGTGCTATAAAGTGTCACTGAACATGCCAGAAATAAGTCCCAAGCTCTGGTGCCTTGTGCCACAGCTGCTGATGTGACAGGGCAGTGAGACACAGAAAATTAAAACAGGCAAGAAGGCTGAACCTTCCTTTCATCAGTGCAGGTCCAAAGGAGTCCATTCACTATTTGATTTTCCTGTTGGTAATGTGGGAAAGATTTACTCCAGGTAAAAGATTTGCTGTCTTTTTATTTTTTTATTAGTTCAGTAAAATCAAGTCACACATGGGCAATAAACTAAAAACTATTCAGACTTTTTTTTCCTTTTAACCAACCATATTTGTAAGACCAATTGACTTACATGTTCCGGAATACTAACCAGCAGTGTTTTTTTTAAACATGGCTCCCTAGAGGAAAAACAAAACAAAACATGAAAAACTATTCTTAGCAGTCATCCTTGAAACAAAGGCCACACACTAATATAATAAGAACAGGCCCTGGCTGGTGTAGCTCAGTGGATTGAGCGCGGGCCTGCGAACCAGATAATCACAGTTCGATTCCCAGTCAGGGCACATGCCCAGGTTGCAGGCAGGTTCCCTGCAGGCCAGTTCCCAGCAAGGGACGAACGAAAGGCAACCATACATTGATGTTTCTCTCCCTCTCTCCTTCCCTTCTCCTCTAAAGATAAATAAATAAAATCTTTAAAAAAAATTAAAAAAAAAATATATATATATATATATAATAAGAACAGTTTCAGGGGTGTCCAACCCGAGGCCCACGGACCACTTGCAGCTCAGGGTGGCTATGAATGCAGCCCAACACAAAATCATAAATTTACTTAAAACATGACATTTTGTTGTGATTACATGTCACGATGTATTTAATGTGTGGCCCAAGACAACTCTTCTTCTTCAGGGTGGCCCACAGATGCCAAAAGGTCAGACACCCCTGATAGGTGACTCCATGGGTCAAATATTTTTTCTCCACCTCCTCTCATTGTGAGGTAGGAACTTTTCCTGTAATCTTTCTCTGTCACCATGGTGCAGCACCATGCGTGGGTCAGTCTCCTCACCAAATGTCTGCATGATGAGGGCTGGGCCTCTGCTTTGGGTCACCTGAGCCCTGCAGAGGGGGAGCTTTGCCTCGAGGGGTCATTGAAAACAAGCTCTTTGATTCCACTGAAATATTTATTCCACCCAGTTGCTGTGAAAGTGATGATTCCCTTATGACCACATGTTTCCAGTGTGAGCATGAAGGAGAGGAAGACAGTAAGACTTGAAGATTCGGGAGGCTACCCTAACACAAAGGCTGTAGAATTTGATGCCAAACATGAGCCCTGCTTGGAAGGAAGGCAATGAGATGCTTGAAATTCCCTGTTCCTACTTTTAAGTTGCACTCAGATTCCTGTTTTGCTAGGATTCTGGGGTTGCTGGGTTTTTTGACTTGATGGGAGACCTGAAAAAACTCACTGGCCTTTGGAGAAGTCAATGGATCACCTTACATTTAGGTCATCACATTTACACTCAGCTTTCCAGCTCACAGCCCTGTGTATACATAGAAATGTATTAGACAAGTATCTCCTGCTAAGAAATGCATGATAAGTATCAGAAATCTTTCAGGTAATATTAATTGTGCTGCATATTGAAGGCCCTAATGATAGGGTCTGGAGTATTTTTAAAAAGAATTTGCAGTTATGTAGGATGAATAGGCCAGAGATCTAGTATTCAGAATGATGATTATACTTAATGATACTGTACAGAATACTGGAAATTTGCTAAAAGAGTAGATTTCAAATGCTTTCACCACACACAAAAAAATGCTAACTATGTGAGGAGTTGAAATATTAATTAGCTTGACTGCAACAATAATTTCACTCTGTATGTGTGTACCAAATAATCATGTTGTACACCTTACATATAATTTATATTAAAATAGAATAAAATAAATAATTTCAAAAACAATAGAAGAATCACTGTTCTCATATTCAACTTCAGTTTTAAACATTTTAATGAAAAAAGGAATCCATGTTTATGAAAAAAGTGAAAATATGAGTAATTCACAAAACACAAATAGCTTAGCCCCTATTGTCTAGTGATAAATAGTCAAGCTTACTGTGTGTCAGGAAAAAGAAGACACATACTGTTGGCCATAGTAGGGGTGTTTTTGGTTTCTTCTCTATACTTCTTATTTTCTAAGTTATTAACAATGTGATTAATTTCAGATAAGACTAAGAAGAAAAGCCATTAATAACTGTTTTGGCTAGATTTCCAGAAAGCTACTTCTTCTTATGGATATCTTCTTTGTGATTTTGCTATCAACTATTTCAGATGACTAAACCTCTGTATATTCATTCAATAACAAGGAGATTTTTATTTTTAATGTCCAGCTGTACATTCCTAACATGTGCAGTTAATATTTTGAAGGGAGCGGCTCTCTGGAATCTGGAAGCTGTAGGTAGATCTTTGTGTGGGCTCAGAAAGTATAAATAGGTTGTCATGAATCTTAAAAATCTCTCTTTATAGAATGGTTTATTCTCTCTCTTTGATTAAACTAAATATAATCTGTATTTCCAGTGTGAGGCTTTGAAAACTTTTCCAGTTTATTTTAAATTTTCTTATGGTTTAATAAACTCTGCTAGTCTCATCATCACATCTCTGAACATTACAGGCATTAGACGAATTTATGTCTTGAGAGCATCACTGTAAAAACAATTTCAGGTAGGATCAGAGAAAGTCATTGGGCTGACAGCTACAGGTACTTGCTGTCTTTATGTGTTCCTATCATTGACCTGCACATGGCAAAGTTGTAATAAACTTGACTATCAGCGGTCCTCTGCTTTTCACTTCATAATGTCATCATGTCTCCACATTCCCAGTACTTCCCTAATGAAGTCACCACCCATCACTTTCTCCCCTGGGCAGTGTGTCAAAAGCTGTACCTTACTCCTTCCAACTTCCATCAGAAACTACCTGATCCATAATCTCTGGGGAACCCTGTCTCTGCATTCCCTCCTAACTGCACGATCCACTTTTCTTTTAATGTAGCAGGTAATTTGATCATTCACAAACAGAGGATGACCATCTATGTTGTGTGCATTTACTTCCTCAGGAAAATATCAGTGCTTTAGCCTCAAACACCTAAGAAAGTTTTTAAATTATGTAAAAACACAGGTTGTCACCACAGCTAAAAGAGAACCTAAAGAGGAAAATCACAGCATCTGGGAGAGGTTGCATGACTTGGTCGCTCAGTAGTGGCAAGCCTGTGGCTGAAACCCTTAGCTGACTGTTGTCCTCTCTCCTCCATTCCATGTTCCAAAAGCAAGATTGGATAGGAAGGGACGGGAATCTTGGGCTGCTGGGAGCAAGGATTCTTCTGCATAGTCCACAGCACAAACTGAGACAGGGCCATACATTTCTCAGCTCACTTTCCATTCAGCCACACATCAACTAGGAAAACATCACGTAAGCTGGTTTTTACAAGAGGTCTGTGTGAGAGAGAGGAACAGAAAGAGGATGAGAGAGACACGGAGAGGGAGAGAAGGGAGAGACAGAGAGACTGAGAAGGAACAGAAATTGAGAGAGGCTGTGGCACAACCACACCCATGCCTGGCCGAACCCCCGTCTGTGGGTGCCCTCGCACCCTAACCCTTGTTAGAAGACTAACAGCAGATCCGGCGAACCTCAGAGCTTCTTCATCCCACTCTCTGTGCCAAGCCAGATGGCCCTTTCATTTTGTGGAGCAGGAACAGAGATAACTAATAAGCCAAAAACAAATGCTGCCTCTGCCAGAGGAGTGGAAGCTTCTCAGTTAACCTTTAATACCGTGTGTTCACACCTGTTAGACAGCATCCTGACATTTCTGTGGGCTCATTTCTTAAGATTTAAGTGATTCCTAAATATGTAAAATAATATTTCTTCAAAGACTCTGTAACCTCAGAAGGCCCATCAGCAATTTTCAGTAATAACAAAAGAAAGCAAAAATTAAGATCAACTACAGAAAGGTACACATAATTGCTGATGTTTCTCCCACTTCCTCCCAACTTCCTGCCTTTACGATGCCTTGTGTCTTTCGATCATCGTTGTCCTCTCCCACTTGGAACACCCTTCTGATTTGTCTGCAAATGCTGACAACTTCACAACCTGGTCCTTGTCAACCTTTCTAAATGCACTTTCTGCCATGATTCCTACTCACCACGAGCTTCAGCCATGCCAAAATCTCCAGCATCCCATCTTCTTTTATATGCCAGCCTCTGCATTTACTGTGCCTCTTTTTTTACTTGATAGTACTTATCAGCAATCCCGAAGCCCCTCCACTCCTTCCACTAGCTCCATATCACCTCTCTACATCCACAGAAGGATTTTCCATCTGTGTAACTAGTTCCCAATGCTTCTGGCGTGTACACATTTCTTAGTTTCTTCCCACACTGAATCAGAGCTGGCCCCGGCTGACTGCGTATAACTTCCAAGACTAGCCAAAGACCACTATGGCTTCTGCCTTGTTCTCTTGGATTTCTTGCTTTGGAGAATAATAGATGACATGTTGTAAGGGCACTCAAGAGGCTCCCATGGAGAAGAGCCAAAGCCTCCTGCTCACAGCCAGTACCAGCTTGGTGGCCCCATGAGTGAGCTATCCTGAAAGCCAATCCTCCCGTCATCATCCAGCCTTACCTGTTGAATATGTAACTCACATTAAACCCAGAGCTCTGCCCATCTAAGCCATGCCAGAATTGCTGATCTACAGAAACTGAGTAACAGTACGTAATTACTGTTCTTTCAAGTGCTAAGTTTTAGAGCAATTTGTTAGGCAACAATAGATAACTAATACAACATCCTTCCTGTAGCTATATGATGGTTGCCCCAGTGTGGGCAGGATGGCAACTCACTATGATTCTATGGCCTCAAGTGCTTTTAAACCACATACTAAACTAACGGTAATAAACCTTAGTCTTGCTTTACTTGGTTTTCTTGTCTATCTTGCTCACTTGCTTCAAGATGTTTGGGAAATTATCAAATTCTCTCAAGTGTGGAGGCCACAGCAGAACCCAACTGTCATTGGTAATATATATCCTGTACTGGCGAGAATGTGCTAATAATCTCAATCTTGTCATCAGCTTCTCCTGTGCTAGACTTTGGTAAACACAAGGCATTTGATTGAAGTTTGTAACCAAGATTTGCCTAGATATCCCCCCTGCAATAAGCAGTGGTAAGAAAACCTCAGCTGGGGGGTGCTTCTAGGTAAAGATTATAGCTCAGACACACACATTTATCTTCTTCCCACTAAAATGATTACAAGACAAAGAGAAACAGAGCAGATAGTGGACAAGAGATGGCTTTAGGAAGGTACAGAATGGTTGATGAGGATTGATGGCTTTGTGGCATTGGTAAAGCTACCAACCTGGAAGACTGTTTTTAAAGTTTGAAAAAGGAGCAGTTAGATCCCCAGGTCCCCTTCAAACCCCACATAATTATGTCCAGCCCAGAAGGACCAGAGCCTTATTCTATGAAGAAACTAATCAAGCAGGAATTCAGGAGGGCAAATGGGGCGCTGAACTGCAAATAGTGGGGTGGTTCCCTGAAACAGGGCAGTTGGGCTTACGCCTCCACAGTTAAGAGCACAACAAAATGTTTCGCCCCCTAGCACACCACTGCGTGCCGAAGCCCAAAGTCAGTCCTTCCTCCCTGCACGGTACCCACCAAGCTCCCGGTCGGCAATGCAGTGCCTCAATCTTTAATGTAAACAGGGAACCAGTGGTTGAAAACATTTGGTGAGACAATGGAGCAAAATATAACCAAAGATCACAAAGAAAATGAAAAGTTGTCAGAAAAAAATATCCAGGAAGCTTATTATTGTATCTTTTAGTTGATCGTGCCAAATCTGCCTTTGTGATTCCCACTCTGGGGCAGTGAATTGTAAGGCCTACCTGAGAGATGCACAATGCCCTCAGTTTTTCTAGACTCTGGAAACAGAGCACATAGTGGATTTAAACCAGCAAAACTGGATTATTGGCCCCCAACCATAGGTTGCCAGAGACCTGAGCCACATCCTGCATGAACCACTGACCCGGAGCTCTCTCACCTGGCTACCTGCGTGTGTCCTCTCCAGGAAACACGCAAAGCTCAGCAGGAAGGAGTTGGATGGCCCAGTCCTGCACACCCAGAACAAGTGTCTTGTTTTGTAAATCAGACTGAGATATCCTGGTTTAGATAAGCAAATATAATTTGTTTCTCTTGACCTTAGGCAGAATTCTATTCAGATGATGATTTTCCATGTAAATTTTATTACCCTCCACTCCTCTTCCTTCATAGTACTTAGCAGGCCTCGCAGAGGGCTTTTGGCACAACTAGTGTTCATTCTGACAAAATATTCCTGGGTGTATAAATATTTCAGGAAACATTGACATGCCATGACAATGATCCTCTAGATTTTAGATCCAGCTAATACAGTGGATCTAACCACAGAGTTCTGCTTATTTGTTTGAACTGATTTAGCACAGACCTGGACAGATGCTGTCTTAATTACTCAAAAACAGTTTTTCGTGTTTGAATATTTAGTGGGAATTTCTACGAGTACTTGAGGTGCTGTCTCCGATGAAATAAATGCTTATAATGGAAAGTGATTTTAGTTTTACTTTGTGGATGACCCCAAGCTAATGTCTGTTGGCTTATGCCATGTGATTTGTGGCTCCCGACTTTGGCCCATCACCACTTTGTCTTTCAGCATGAAGTTAATATATAAGAATGCCAGACAAGAGCTACACTGAGGTGTTCTAAGGAAGCTGGCCAGCACATCCTCAGTCACTGCTGAGGAAGATGGATTGTCAAATAAGCTACCCAGTGCTCTGACAAGCTACCTCGGTGTGATAATCTAGTTTAAGATCTTGCTACATTATTCATTAATTTTCTCTGCCACTAATCTTTGCAGCGCGCTTCTGTTATGTTACTGTTTGCATTCTCAGGGCTGTGGAGACTGTTGTTTTATGATACAGATAAAACCTTTCATTAATTTGCCCCTGCTTTGCAAGGAGAGCAAGAGAAAGCAATAATCTCAGGTAGGGTACTGTTCACAGACTGCTTCCTATAACTGGTCATTTCAATTGGCTATAGGAGAATTAATTGTATATGAGTAGAGATAATAGCAGGCTTAGACTAGGTGTCTGTCCAGTGTCTATGAAAAGAGGACTAATTAAAAGACATCTGAACACATGCCTCCTTATTACAGCACCAACCTGGTTCCACCATGTTAGCATGTTTGCTCAATAAACACTTGGATACATGGACACAGATACATGAACACTATTGCCTCACAAACAACCCAGATCCCATTGTCTTTCATCATCAGTACCATTGAAAGAATGAGGAGAGTTAGCACAGAGATACAGTTAAGTAATCACAAAACAAAAGCTAAAAAGTTTTTCATGGAGTTACTATGATTAGTTCTAGAAAATACCAAAAAAAATAGCTTCAAATAATAGTGAACAATTATTCAAGAAATTAAAATATTATACTAGAATTCACTTAGTGTGAAGGAAAGCAGCAAAGGAAAAATGAGAAAATAAAGAGACACAAAGGTAAAGTAAAATGGCAAACATAAATCCAATTATATAAATAGTAACATATGTGACCAGTTAAAGAATCCAACCAAAAGGCGGAGATTATCACAACGGATTAAACAGTAACATCCAGCTATCTGGTGTCTACAGGACACACACTTTAGATGAAAAAAATGCATACAGTTTGAAATAAGAGTGGAAAGGTACACAGTGCAAGTAGAAGCCATGAGAATGCTGGAACAGCAATAGTGATATCATACAAAACAAACTTTAAAATAAAATTTGTAAAGGACAGTTTATACTGATAAAAGGGTCAGTCCATCAGGAAGATGTAACAGTTATAAACATATATGCCCCTAATAATAAAGCTCCTAAAATACATGAAACAAAAACTCACAAAATTAAAGTGAGTCAACTCAACAGTACTAGTTCATACTTCAATACACATTTAATTATGGATAGAATAACTTGAAATAAGAAAAAAAAGCAAATAGAAAATCTGAATGTTCTGGAAACCTACTTTAGAACACTGCACCCAACAACAGCAAAATATACATTCTCCTCAACTGCACTTTGACTGTGCTCCATAATATCATGTTACAAAGTGAACCTCAATAAATTTTTTTAAGTTTATTTTGAAAAGTTTTTCTTTTAAAATTTTTAAAAGAAAAATTGCAAAGCATCTTGTTTAACCACAATGAAATCAATAACAAAAATAAATCAGAAATTGAAAATAAGATGATAGACTTTAAATAACCAATGACTCAGAGAAGAATCACAAGAAAAATGAGAATATACTTTCAGATATATGGCTATATAAACACACTCCAACAAAACTTATGGGATACAGCTATGCTTAGAGGAAAACTTACAGCTCTAACATCCTATAATCTTTCATTTTAATACATTGGAAAAATAGATTGAGGTACACCTGATAAAAGCAAAACAAGAAATTATAAGATTAGAGTGGGAATTAATGAAATAGAAAATAAAGAAAAGAACAACCAAAACTTGATTGTTTGATAGAAAGAAGGTGAAGGGATTAGGCAAAGAATGTCTATGAAGGACCAATGGACTTGGACAGGTACTGATTGTGGAAGAGGGGAGTGTGCTAGGTGGATGGGGCAAAAGGGGAACAATGGGACAACTGTAATAGCATAAACAATAAAATATTAAAAAAGAAAAAGTAAACAAAATTGACAAAACTTTAGAGTGGCCAAAAAAAAGAGGAGATTCAAATTGCTGAAAGATTTTAAAAGGGCACATTAATACTTACTGTATAGAAATAAAAAGGACACTAAAGAAAATCTGTGAACAGTTGTATGCACACAATTGAAATAGCATGGATAAAATGTACAAACTTCTAGAAAGGCACAAAGTACAAAGTGAATCTTTAAAAAATAGAAATCAGAATAGACCTATAACAAGTGAAGAGATTGAATTCATGATCAAAAAGATTCCCATAGGGTAAAGTCCGGGACATGATGGCTTCGACTGTGAATTCTATAAAACATAAAAGAATGCATACATTCTTCATCTATTAAATGGCGTGTATTCTTAAAACATCAACTATGAAAGAATATAGAATGTAAAATGTAAATTATACATCAAAAGGTAAAAGTATATATAAAATATATATTCTATATAATGTATATATACTAGATATTTTTAGTTTAATTGATGTATAACTGACAAATGAAATCACAACATATTTAAAGTGTACAGAATGAGGATTTGATACATGTATACATTGCAAAACCGTCCCTACGATCAAGTTCATTAACACATCTGTCATTTCATATATTTACCTTTTTGTTGTTTTGTTGGTTTTGATTCGAACACAAGTTCCACTCTCAGCAAACGTCATTATAAAACACAGTATTATGAACTATAGTCACCATTTTATACATTATATCCTTAGTCTTTATCCATCTTATAACTCAAAGTTTGTACCCTTTTACCATCCTCTCCTGATGGCTCCTTTCTCCCGGCCCCTGGCAACTGCATTCTACTCTGAGTTAGACATTTAAAAAAAATTATTATTATTCCACATATAAGTGATACCATGCAGCATTTGCCTTTTTCTGTCTTGCTTACTTTACTTAGCATACTGCCTTCCAATTTCATTCATGTTTTTGCAAATGACAGGATTTCTAACTTCTTAAAAGCTGAATAATATTCCATTTGCTATATATGCATCCAATATAGCACATTTTCTGTAACCATTTATCCATTGATGGTCACTTAGGTGATTTTCATTTCCTAACTATTGTATTGATCTGGAAAAACTATGAATTATTTTGTCATGCCTATGTAAGATTCAGGTATTTCTTTTTACTTAGCAAATAATCCAGTATAAGTGGGCAAAGATGCAGTAGCAAGAAAATTTACTGTGCTTCCCCCTCTTTGGTATTAAATGGTTTTTACACATAAAATTTTATTTTATACACAGTATAACATCAGAACTTCCTTTGAAAGTCACTACCATAAAAGGAGCATTAAATACTATGAATCTAGTGACTCGATTATAAGGCTTATTATTATATGTCTTTAATAAGATATTAAAGTCTTGTGAAAGAGCTGAAAGACTTTAAGACCTCCATCCCTCTTTTTCACCAAAAGCAACCTTCAGCTTAAAACCTCATAATTGTTAAGACTCAGAGTCCTCTACTGCGTTGTAATATAGGAGTTGTTATTAGAGTGTGTATCCCTCTGAATAGAATAATTAGAATCAGAATTGGTTTACACTAGCGTGCTATCTAAATAGCCAAAACGAGAGCTAGGCAATAGTCTGGTATGCTAAGAATCACGTCATTACATTTTAACTGAAGAATTAATGGTATTACAGATGGGATTTGGAAACATCAGTCACTGGCTTTGGGGAAGATAATAAACAGAAGTGGCGTCAGATTGTCCAGGATAATGAGAGAGTGGCTGGTCCATGACATGGCCTCTACCTTTCCCTAGTTAGCAAGGGTGAGTTGATTAAGATAATAAATTTAGCGCGCTGAAAATTTAAAGGCCAGACCTCCTCACATATTAGAGAACGTTAGCTCTGCTTGTGTACTTGAGGCCAGTAAACGTAGAAGGACAGAAGGAAGGAAGCATGGTGGAAAGGCTCTGGGAATGAGGGCATCACGGAAGGGAGAAAGCTTGGGTAGTCAGGGCCCCAGACTATCTGTACTTACAGCAGTACCCAAAACCGCCTGTAGTGACAGTTATCAGGAGCTTCCTTTCTGCCAGGCCTTGTGCTGAGAACTTTTGCACAGTAACTCGAAGGAGCTATTTTATTCCACTTTGCAGATGGGGAAACAGATTAAATAACACATATAACTCCCCTAAGGTGACAGATAGAAAGGATTCTGTCGCACAGATTGTGACTCCAGGTTTAGGTACATGAATGCTGCCCTTTATTCAGAAATGGGAGGCTCAAATGCTCACTGGGGCCAGGAGATGATGTAAGTGCGTGATGCAAGTTGAGTGTAAAACGCCAGGAGTGATGGTGGCTCAAGAAGAGGCAGCCTTCTGCACGTTCCGCATAAAGGCTTTATTTTGCTTTGCTTTGTCTTGCTCTTTTCCATTTTAAAACCATTAACTAGCCAAAGAAAGACACCTTGAACACACAGTTTGTCATTTGACAGCCTCACCATGAGGAGAGGAAGTTCCAGCGCTTTGTGCAAAACCAGACCTGGAGAAGCAGCCTTTTTACTTTTTTATTCTGCAAAAGAAGCCCATCACTTCCAATTAACACCTCTGTCAACTATGAAAAGAGAAATGGGGGATAATGCCCACAGAGCTTGGCCTTTTCTTTCTGTCTCCTGCTCACAGTTTCCATTTCCAGGTTCATCCCCCCAAAAACAAAACAGCATTCAAGAATCCACTCTAATAGGTGAGATGTCAGCCCTCTAAACTCAAGAATTAGAGCAGTGAAATTCAAAAACATAGAGATAACCTCCCTGTTTCCCCTTTTCATGTACCACGAGCCTTTGAGCAGCTTAGCGTCTTTAATGAAGACTCCCTGCCTGGGCAGGGGAGAGGAGCTCAGGGGTTGCTTTTTCCTTGTAAGTACAAAATGATAAGCTGAAACCTTCAGTGTTCTCAAATGATGCCTTGTACTTCCTTTCCTGTGCAAGTCTGCTCACTCTTCAGCCTTTCTGACGTGTCCCTTTCCTCCTAGGAGGCAGTAAGGAGACCTGCTTAAGAACCTAAGCTTATAGCCAAGCAGACCTGGATTTCATTCTTGACTCTCCCTTTAAAGGTACCTTGCATTCAGGTTACTCCATTTATGACAATTTGGGCTTCCTTAGCTCTAAAATAAAAATAGTAGTACCTATTCAAGATTGGTGTAAAGGTTAAATGAGTTAATGCCTTATGCATTGTGATTATTTAGTAAAAGGCTCTTGGTATGATTACCCCCAGAATCCTACCCAATCCAGGACACCCAACTCTACGGTCATTTCCACGATCGAGCCTTAAATTACCTTTGGAGACAGAAGTTTTCTTTGCTTCTCCCATGTCTCTATAAGTCCTATATTTGCCCTTTACATGACACTGACCCAATTGGTGTCATGGAAAGAGTTAACACAAATTCTAATCTCTTTATTTTAAATTATAATGTTAGAAGCATAGAAACCCTCTCTTATTCATCATTTGTACCCACTGATGTTCAGTGTAGTCACTGATAGTAATCAATCAAAAACATTTATTGAATAAATTCAACACTCCTTCAAGCATTTTATTTACAAACATTAAGTTGCACGGATTATGTTGGCATAACTCACAAACATTAATTTGCACAAATTATAATTGTAGAGGATCAGGAGAAGATGCAAATGAGCATATCCATGTAAACCACCCCTGAGGTTCAATGACAGGTATTGCTAGCATATCACCGGCCCCCTGAGAAGCCACGTCCTGGACCCTTCCAGTCACAGACAGCACCTGCCACACTGATAGTCACTGCCCTGACATGAACACCCTACCATGTTTTAGTTTTGTATGTGTTTTATCCATGTGTGACTATATACAATGCATAAGTGTTTATTATGTTTTTGTCTTCTGATCAGCAATAATATGGGTATTATTACCACACGTCACTCTGTGTAACAGAAGTTCCTTCATTGTAATTGCCAATAACATTTCATCACATGAATATTGCATAATCTATTCATTCCAGTGTGGGTACAAATCTGGGTTATTTCTCAGAAATTCAGAAATTTTAAAATACACTCCTCAGTAGCCCAGTAGAGATAGAAGATAATTACAATGGAAATTAGATGCCATTAAAGCCATGATGAGTGAAACTTACAGCCTAAGATGCATCTGTTAGAAAAGAGGAATGCTCAAACATAAATCAATAAGCTTGGCACTTATGCTAAGAATTATGAAAAAGAATAAACTTTGTTTCAGGGAAGTAGAGAAACAAAACAGTAAAGATGAACTTAGACTCTAATAAAGCAGCGAAAACAATAGTGGGCATCATTAAAATAAAAAAGCCAGTTATTTGAAAAGACAATTAAAATTGACAGGCTTTGGCAAGAGTAATCAAGGAGCAATAAAGGAGAAGACCCAATAGCAAATCGAAGGAAAAAAAGGAAACATCACTACAGATCCTAAAATGATAAAAAAAAATAATAATAGGCTATTCTGAATAACTCAGTAAAGTATGAAAAAGTATACAAAAAATTATGGAAAAGCAATAAAAACTGACAAACAATTTAAAGTCTAATTTTTTAATGCTTATGAAATAAAGGAGTTAGGGGAAAATACAAAAAAGGAATAAAATTCCTCCTTGGTTTGAGGGGTTCTGCAATATAGTAGGCTGGCTAATTCACGGTTATAGAAATCTGTAATAAGAAGTAAAATATAATGAAGAATTGGAGCCCTGTGGATAATGTAATTTGAGTACTTCTGATTCCCACAAAGTTTTTTTCAGACAAACTGAAGAAAAGCAAAAAAGTTATTTAAATAAAAATATTTCGAAAAACTGACAGCATTCAAAAACTAACAAAATAATAAAACATCGTCTCTATGAAATTTGAAGGGCAAATGAGAACTCAGAGGTGAACAGTTTAGTGTTCCCTTGAGGGCATTTACTAATACTGGAAATTTGAATTTTCTTTTTACGCCCTCCCCGGCATAACAGGAAAGAAATTAATTATCAGGACTCACACAACTGTAGGGAACATAAACCCACACAATTATCTCATTTCCTAAAGCAGTAGAGCCTGAGGATAAGACTGAATCAGATCATCACGGGCATTTTTGTAGCCTAATTTCGTATGAATTGGGTAGTGCATGCAACCTCATGACTTGAATTTAATTTAAGGTGGTTCAAGTCCAATAGCACCTCCAGATACTTGGGGAAAGCAAATATGTATCCTCTGCAGATGAGCACACCTCCACACATAAACTAATATTATTCCTAAAAATAATTTTACAAATATAACAAGCCCCCCCCCCACTCTGAAGGGCACCAAGAAAACAAAGACACAAGATATGGTGAGCAGGAACCGAGGCAATAGAAACAGACCTGCAAAGACCTTAGCCACTGGAACTATCCCACACATTTTAATACATAGAAGATGGGCCACGATGTTTGCAAGTAACAAAAATATCATAGAAAGTGATGGGTGCTGTGTTATGATGGGTTATTCAGAAGAGAAATAACATTCCGCTGGGAGAATTGTGCAGGCTTCATGAATGTGGCAGCATTTAAATTGACTGGGAGCATTTTTACAGGCAAAGATCGGATTGAACATGCCTGTCAGAGGAGGAATCTCCTGAGTAACGATGACTTGGGAGCCTGACATCATTAGGTGTCTTTTAAAAGTGAAGATTCGTCCAGTTTGGAGAGGAAGGTACATGAGAGGGAAGTGGAGAGAAGGCTGGTGGTGGGACTTCAATGTTAGACTCTGCAGTGACTGTGTGGCTGTCACTGTCATTAGCACTTTTCCTACCCCTCACCTTCACTGCTTCTGTGATCTAAAACTAAATACAACTTATCACCCAGAGACCCTTCAATCAGTTATTACAGGTGGCCAGAGGAAGGCCCTGCGGATGATCGGCTAGGAGTCAAGGGAAAAACTCAAATGACTGCGTAAAAACTAACTGTGAAAAGCCCCCACTGTTGTGGCTCAGTTGGTTGAAGCATCATCGAATAAAACTAAAGGCTGTGAGTTCAATTCCCAGTCAGGGCACATGCCTGGGTTGCAGGTGTAATCCCCAGTAGGGGCTTGTGCAAGAGGCAACAGATCAATGTTTTTCTCTCACATCAGTGTTTCTCTCTCTTGCTCCCTTCCCCTCTTTCTGAAATTAATAAGCATGTCCTCAGGTGAGGATAAAAAAAATAATCGAGAAAAGTACTGAATGATGAATCATCATAAAGTATATCCAAAAACCCATGTTTGCTGAAGACAAAAGACACCCATGGTAGGAATTTTTAATTTTTTCACATCTCATGCAGTCTTGCAACAAATGAGGGAGTATATCCTAAGTTAGGGTTGGAACAGACACCACAGCTATACATCTGTTATTCTGGAGGTAACTGCCTGGTTAGGACATTTAAATGTGCTGAGATCAGACTGCTTTTTAATATGTTTACAGAGTTTCAATGTAACAGATGTGGTAAATAACAATGATGACATACTTATAGCCAAAGACTATGTCTACTTCTTAAGATGAAAGAATAAAAAGAGAAATAAAATCTATGCTCTTGTCAGCACTGAGAATCTAAACAAATTTCTGGAAGATAACAAGAGGTGAAAATAAATTGGTAGACCGACTTAAGGAAAGGGAAAGACCAATAGTGCCCTTGGGGAGTGACGGAAGAATATGAGAACTTTTCTTCTCTGGACAGAGATGCATACCTGAATGCAAGGTTCAGACAACGCTAATCAGAGGGACAGAAATCAAAATGGTTACTTTAAAATCTACTTATGAAACAAATGTGTCCACCACCATATCTCTTCCTTTCCCTGATCCTCAGTATAAAGAGCCGCTGATACAACTCATTCAACCTCCAGAACAAAATTCTCTAAAGCAATAAGATAATCTCCCCATGGAAATTAAAGTTCCCAGTGCAGGTGTGGACAAATGGCTTTGGAACAAACACCCCCAAATCATAGCAACTTAAGATGTTGATTTATTTGTGATTGTTTTCCTGCAGTAAGAAATTAGGGCAGGGTCCAACTCACAGGTGGTGTTCCAGCAAATGACATCGCCTGGGATTGCTCATTTAGCTGAGCTCCGCTGGCAACTGGGCTGAGCTTGTCGACTACACCCACATGCCTGGCATTTCAGGGCTTCTCCATATTCGTATTCTCTCTCTCTCCCCCTACCCCTCATGGAAAAGCCCCAGTTGCAAGCCCTGAACAAAGTAAAGTGTGAGAGGGCGGGCTTATAAAATAAGTGTGAGTGAGTCTTGCAAAATAAGACTTACTGAGATATGGATTCTTACACTGAGTTTCCATGAACTTTCTTGGGAAGAAAAAAATGAGCTCCAGCAAAATAAAACCAAACACAGCAAAATGAAGAAGGGGAGGGGATATGACAAATTCAACTCAGGGATCCAAGAGACGAATTCAAAAGGACAATGGAAAGAAACCCCACATTAGATATGGTGTTGATCACCTGACATGGTTATGTTTACCTTTATGGAGTAAAACTGGGCCCAGAGAGAGGAAAGGCAAACTTTTAATTGTCACTTAACACATCAGCACAGGTCAAATTAGTATTTAATATTTGTGTCACTTTTACAGTAATTTTCAAAGCAGGCAAAGCTTGGAAAAACTTACAAATAGGTTTCTTCAATACTGAACATAAAATCTGTTTTAAAATCATTGAACTTTCTATAGTTTTTATATTCTTGTCATTTTTACTTTAAATTATTGTTAAGGTGAGTTTGAGAGCCTTTGGGGTTTTCCTTGTTTCCTAGGCTGTGCCAGAAAGTGGGTTTAATTGTGTTTTCTTTCCCTAGTTCTTTTGGGTTTTTTTTAGTTTTTGTTGTGTTTTCTTGACCTTCCTCACACTTCATGTTTCTTTGTAGAATTGCTGACTGCGAGACATTGCCCAGGGCTCCCATGCTCTATCATTCGAATTAAATTGCACTAATTAAGAAAATTAGGCTTCACTGAAAAGTGCAGCCTTGTTCAAAACAGAGGAACCTAGGCAATCCCCAAAGCTGTTCCTGTTCAACCACAGTGGACAGTCCACATGGAAGAGGAGAATAAAAAGAAAAGAGAAAGGAAGGGAAGAAGAAAGGGAGGGACAGGAGGAGGGAGAGACAGACAGACAATGCAGATGGGAAAATGTAAAGGTAACTACCACTTCCAGCATAGAACATCCAAAATGAGTGCTTTTCTCTCGGAAACAAACTATGTTTTGTGGACATTATCTGATTAAATTTGATAATATTAAACACACTGAGGAAAATGAGAAAGTGATAGGTTAGAATTTGTGTTCCACAGAATGACAGCAAGGCTTAAATCCTATTTTCCTTACTCTTTATCTTTTGTTTGGCTGTTACAGATTACAATGAAAAACCCTCACCTTGCAACCCTGCAGATCTAGCTAAGGTCTCTAGGTCTGTACGCAAGAGTCAGACGTGAAGGTGTATTTGTACATGTGTGATGAGCTTGTGAGGGCCTCCTTCATCTCTACAGTAAGCTTAGGGTTATTTTTTTAATTGGAATAAAACTTGAGCTATTTAGTCAAGCCAATGTACCTTCCTTTTGTATTTGCTAATCTGTGTTTAGTCATGGGGTTGGTACAATTATCTCACAACTGGGGAAACCACAGTTCAATATGTCAATCAATATGCTGTCACTTTAGGTTTATACAGTACAGAAACCCCTACGAACGGTCTGACCGGCGGATCACAAAGCCCACGCCATCTGAATTAGTTATTGCTGCAAGCCTAGAGGCTGCAACAACCACCATTTATGCAGCTCCCCAGTCCGGGTTGGCAATTTAGCCTGGGCTCAGCTGAGTGCCTCTTCTGGTCTCAGTTAGGCACCCTCCTGAGGATGTTGTTGGCTGCACTTCAGCGGGCAAACCCTGCCTCTGAGAGCTGCTGGCTATTGGCAGGGGGGACAGGGAGGCAACAGTGCCATGTGTCTCTGCTCATCCTTCAACCACCTCACTGTGGTGGCTTTCATGGTACTGGGCAGGCTTCTAAGAGAGCAGTGCAAGCATGGAAGATTTAAGGCCCGGGCTTGAAACCAGCACTCAGGTTTGCTGTGGTCTACTGTCCAAAGAAAGATACAGGCCCGGTTTGGATTCAAGAATTCCACCTCTGATGAAAGGAAGAGCAAAAGCATATTACAAGACATCCTTGAGGTAAGGAGTCACATCCAAGACAAATCACAAATCAACTTTGAATATTAGGATCTATCCCAGAAATGAAGACATTTTAATATCAAAAACCTATTTTTAGAATTCAATGCATTAACAATGGATCCTTTTTAATATATAATTACAATTATCTACACTTAGAACATTTTCTTTGTCATCCCTGGTACAATGTTGAGTACTTTATAGTTATTAACTCATTTAAATTGTACCAAAAATGCTAGGAGGTAAATGCTATTATTACTCATAATTTCCAGACAAGGAAACTAAGTCTTGGTGTTAAAAAGAATTTATGCAGAGTGACACAGTTAGTAATTAGCTAAACAGTAAGGAAAACACTGCCTACACATTAAAATCACTTTTAAATTGAAAGCACAAAACCCCTCAATGAAGATGGGCACCACTCCAGTCAAAGGGTTTTCCTACACTTTCTCTTCCTTCCTCTTCCCTGTGACCATCTACCATCTTCAGGAAACAGCTCATGTTCCCCAGGGGGGATGACTGAGGCCTGCTTTGCAAGGTGCTCTGTGGGACGAGGGTACAAAGGCCATGTCAACATATTGGGGACAGCCTTGGAAGCCCTACACTTCTTGGGAACCAAGCATTTGGGAGAAAAAACAAATGAGAAACTGGAGTTTGGGGCTGTGGGTTTCAGAGGAGAGAGGAGCGTACAGTGGATTCGGGAAGCAGAAAAGTTTGTCTCCAGAAGCATTTCCTCTCTACTATATACCAAAAGGGGGTTAGGGAAGCTAAGGTGTCTTTTGGAGGGAAGTACATACCTGATGAGTTAGTGCACTGGACAGGCCTACTTCAGTGCCTCTTGTTCTTGATAGACCTCAGCCTAGCTGAGTTCTATTGCTAGGTAGCTCAGTTGCTACCGAGTCACGACTGGCAGCCTTGGTTTGGAGCCAGGAGAGTTAATGAGAATTGGAAGAATGGGAACATAGAAGGTATAAAGGAAACAGTTTTATATGTGTAGCTAGCTATCTTTCTATCTTTTTTATTTTTTTATTTGTCACCCAAAAATAAATGGCTAAGCTTCAGGCAAGCACTCCATCGGTTGGTGGAGAAAGACAGACATAGTCAAGTGAAAATGATTATGCACCAAGTTATTATCTGGGTAAAACACGGGCAGTTCCCAGGATAAGGAAGTCCAGAAAGGAAATTATATTCATTACTGTTATTTTTACTTACTATTATTATTAGATGCTGGGAAAAGTCAGGTTTGGGAACGATTAGTTCTTTCTTGCGTGGAGATGTGTAGGATCAGAAGTGGTTTCACTGACGAGGTGGCATTTGAGCAAGGTCTTGAAGAATGAGTCAGAGTGTGCCAAGTACTCTAAGCTATCTTCTCTGAACCCTGAAGACCTGCTATGAGTGAGACGTTTAAATGTAGCAACCATGGCTCGTGCTCTGCCATGTAAAACAACAGTGGAACAGCAGAACAAGTAAAGGGTCCCAGTGACTGATTTCTAATCATGATGGCCACGCTTGTTTCCTTAGCTTAGGGAGTTAGTTCTAATAGCTACAGAAATCAATGGGGGACCGTGTTTTGCCGTAAGTCTTTCAGACAGAGCTGCTGCTAATTGCTCTGTAACTGTGGGTCTGACCGTGTTATCAACCTCGCTTCTCAAGTGATCTTGTTCTGGTGTAATTCTCCTCTTAATGGCTATTTGTACAGAACAGCGGAGCCAGAATGGCCCTTGGAGACATCTTATCCAGACTTTGATTTCGGAGTCTTTTCTCCAGACACAATCTTATTTAACATCATAAACAAATCAAACAAAAGTGCTTCCCTTAAGGGGCCCTTAGGTGGTGTGGTCAGTTCAGTCACTGCCCAGACTCACAGCTGCGGTGACCCTGGGAGAAGCTCTAAGGAAACCCTGTCACCTGATCAAAGACAGTGATCATTGTCTCGTCTAAAACTTAGTTTCCTTAGGTAAGGAAATTGATGTCCAGAAAAGTTAAGTGATTTCTTGAGGTCACACAGTAGAGAGTTTTCATAGCTACCCAAAATTCACATCGTCTTCTTCTTCACTATGATTAACCTCCTGGAACTTTTTAGTAAAAATACCAGGGACTAGGCACAAGGGAAAATATATTAGCTACTTAGAATAAAACTCATTTGTCTTACCATATTAAAAAATTTTCAAGATAATGCATCTTAAAACATTAAGACCTTGTCAACAACAGAGAATTCTTGACCTCATTTCAGATTTAAAAAAATTAAAATCTTGTAGATCGGAATGAGAAATGAGATAGCTTATAAGATGATTCATCCAGGTGACTCTGATATGGTCCACCAAGCAGTGGGCTTAGGATTTGCCCCTGGATCTATTATTCTGGGAAAGCCATAACTTATAAAACTTTGGAACTTAGAACTTCACATGCAGAATACATGAGTGGTATTTAACTTACTACGGGGACAGGATGACTTCAGCCAGGAAATAATTACATGTACATTTCACTGACAACTGTCGTTTGGGAGAGCAATGGATATTACTACCTGTCTTGTGCAGATTTCTGCATGAACCTCATTGGCATGTACATGATCACATGACCACAAAGTCCAATGGGAAAGCTGTGGAAGTTGTCACAACAGCCTTCTTCAGTTGTCCCTCTCTATGCAATTATCTGACAGCAAGATTTTGGTCTCCAAAATGAAGACTGCTAAATATCTCTTGGAAAAGCTGAATATGTAAATGTATTCTACTTTTACAATATATAAATTGGAAAATCCAAATTTATCCACAGTTGGTAATGTAAGGATGCCTTTCTGTATAAAATAATGAGTCACAGAGACATCAGAGGGATGTCCAAAATCTAAGAGTTTATCTCCATCTTTTACAGAGATTGCTTAGGGCTGAAGGGGCCTATCCCTACCCAGCAGTAGGACTAGGCCCTGAGTCAAAAGCAAGGAAAGTGAATATTCTTTTAAATACAAAAATATTTTGAATGAATTATTAAGAGATATAGAAAACAAAGTTTTCTTGAGAATATTATATACCTGAATTTGAAATGAGTAAGAATAAATAAAAGCAAAGCAGGATAAAGGGAAAATTTAATTCAAATTAGAATACAGATCCTTGGGTACGTTGCAGATCATCAGGGTTATTTTTCAATTGTATTTATTGTAAGTGAAACTTGGGCAACACAGTGGTTTAAGAATAAGGGGATCCTCCTCACTCGTTTCTCAGCAAAGATAGGGGTGGGGGTAAGCAGTAAGACTGAGCTTTATTTTTAAAATACTTTGATTTTAGATTAAACTTTGTACTAAGAACAGAAGGCAGTATACTAACAGCAATGATTCTAAGCATTGCCCCCAAAAATTACTCCATCCTTTAAGCAGACATTCAGACTCTCATAATCCATACTTCTCAGCAGATGCATTTTACATACTGAAATGCAGCATTGGGCCAAGTTCATGGTTCTGCCTGGATGTGACTTTGGCTGTGGCTTAAGCAGCGGCTTCTGTCTTTTCTCATGTCCATGCACTTATGAAAGCGATGTGAAGGGGCCAACTCTGCCTCCTGATGAGGAGAGGATCCAAAGGCTGTGCTCTGCTCCCTGACTTCCCCATCCCAGCTTCCTCTTTCCACCAGTCCTGGGACAGGCAGAGGGACACATGAAATGCTGCTCCTGATGGTAAGAGGGTCCAAGCTGTGAGGCAGCAAGGGTGGTGCTTGGAGGTGGATCAGCTCTGGGTCCAAGAGTCCTGGTTCTGAACCTCAGCTTCTCGTCTGAGATCTTACACAAATCATTTCATCTGCCTGATCTACTGACACCTCTGGGACTTCATTTTGCATTTACAAGTAAGAAAGAGAAGAATAATAGTTTCTTAGATTTGTGGAGGGTTTTTTTTTCTAGAGAAAAAACAGCGATGTAAGTTCTCCTTAATGATTAGTTTTCTACTCAATCTTCATCAGAGACTCCATGCCCTGTTTAGTTTGTGTTGCACGACAAACCGCCCAAAACATCTGACACAACAACCACTTTTTGAGATCTGAGTTCTCCAGGTTGGCAATGTGGGCTGGACTTAGCTGGATGGTATGTTATGGGTTTGGCTGATCTGAGCTAGGCCTGCTAATGCATCTGCATTTAGCTGGTTGTCCTGGACAACAGGGCCTTCTCCTTATGGAGAGGCTGGGCCTGCTCCTGTGCAAATAGTGGGGGTACCAAGAGAGCAGAGTGGAAGCCAGAAATGCTCTTGAGGCCCAGGGTGGGAACAAAACCAATGTTTCTTCTGCAGCATGCTTTGGACTAAATCAGATCATAAGCCCAACCCAGGTTTAAGAGGCATAAAAAATGTCTTTTCTTAATGAAGGAGCTGAAAGAACTGGTCCCATGTTTGCAAGCGACCACAGCAGGTGGGTTTATTCCAGAGGCTGTTTAATGGATGGGGGCAGAACCAAGGGTGAGGGGACACTGCAGTGCCTGCTAGGATACGCAGCCCCTGTCACTTCACTGAGTCTGACTGTCATCTGCCAAGCGGGCATTTGTCCCAAAGCTTTGCTATTTTGTTTTAATTTAAAGTCGTATCCCCTTGTGATTTATCCTAGAGCTAAGACAATCATGGGGGCTGGGGTCTCCACCTCCTCCTCTTCTTCTTCTTCTTTCTGACAGGTGTCCCGGGAAATCCTTCTGGAGGAACAATCTGGCTCTTCTTCTCATCTTGCCAATCGGATCACCCTAGGGTAGGGTGACTTAACAGGAGTAATTAATCATTGTGTTTTCTGAAATTGGAAGCCAAGGAACATTAGCCTCATCCTGGAGAGCATGTAGGCACGTGAGGGGGTTAGGAAAGAGTGTGTGTAATGAGAGAGGTGAGAGTCTTATAATTAAGGAGGAGCATAAATAATAATGAAAGTCATTAGTGCCACTCGGTTGAACGAATGTCATAAACGTAATTGGGGCATTAAAGTGCAACCCATTCTGACAAACATTAACGCTTGCAAAGCAGGGGACGATGTGGTTATCTTGCGTTTGACAGATCCTGTTGGCTTCCGGTGGGGGGGCAGATGGCAGAGTCAGGAAGACGTTACGAGCGTTTTTATTTTAATATTTTTGGTGACGTGATATTTGGGGATCGAATAACACAAACACATGAGGAATGTTCACGTGCCTGGCCTCCGGCGGCTGGCGGAGAGGAGAGGTCTCCGGAGGCAGCTGCGGGTTGGAGCGCTTCCATCACCCAGGCCCGGTGTCTTTTTTCCTTAGGTGTTGCGATAACTCAAAGCATATGAAGCAGCCTGGCAGTTTTCCTCTGTGAAATTCCCTGTTGAACCAGACATGCAGTTTGGAGGCTTTCTTTAGAAAAAATAGCAAAGTGTGGGGAAAGCGACAGGGACGAGAATGAGGACATTGAAACAATTATGCAGGAAATTATATGATGCTAAAATTGAACACGGACAGACTGTTCAATGGCAGGATTCCCACTCGTGCTGAGCTTTGCAAAGAAGAGGATTACTTTCTTCTTGCTCTCTGGGGCTGTAATTTTTCAGCAGGAAATAATCCAGAATATAAAGCAAAAGAGTGAAATTTAAATATGTCTAGAGACAAAGAGAAACAAAGAGAAGGCGGTTGTAGAAAAGAAAGTTAAGATGGCGTGTGTGTATTCAAATGAACGAATGATGGTGGTGGTGGGCTGGGAAAGGTTCCTCGCTGGGGTTTCTTTTGGTGGCAGTACAGACTCAAGGGGAGCAAGTCCCTAAGGACAAGGACATCACAAGGACTCTATGAGTTAACACACCTAAAAGTCCTGGCACTCTGACTGTGTGAAAATGGGAAACCCTCAATAAACGGGGGCCATAATACCTATTATTATGTGTCCCTGTACGTCAGGGCTGGCAGAGCCACCCGTATGTGGAGGGTGGGGTCCGATCATCCTACCTGATGGGGAAGGAGAGGTAAACTGACATCTGTGTTGAGGTCACTGTAGGCCAGGAGGTTTAGATAATATGCTACATCTCTTAACCTACATTGCAAAGCTGCTCAGCTGGTATTATTGCCTATTATCCAGCAGACAAAAGATTAGATAGTTTAATGCACGTAAACCCGTTAAAACAGTCTCTGGTATATAATAAACACTCGGTAAATGTTAGTTTATATGATTGTTGTACTCAAAATCACCCAGCTAGCCACTGGGGAGAGTCAGTATTTAAACTCCTCTTTCTTTAACTCGAATTGCATAGAGCTGTACCTCTCCTGACTCACCTGGGACAATCCTCGCACCCCACACTGATGGATGTTCTGTAGTGAAAAGGCCATGGAGAGAGCCAGGATGTAAAGGAAAGTCTCTGAAGTCTGGAGCCAGACACTTGGTTCGACATGCCTGATATAGTGCCTGACATGCATGGCTATAGCTGTGCTCATGTACACGCGGAGCCCAGTCTTCCCTTGGAGAGAGGACTTGTCGCCCCAGTTGCTGGGCAGACCGTTAGTAGATGATCTTCTGCTGTCGGCCCTTCAGGGATTCCTTCACTTCTTAAGAGGCACCTCATAAAAGGTCATGGTTCTTCCTGAGTGAGTCCATACTTGATAATGATTAAAGGCTGTGGAGATACTAAGGCATAGGCATCCCCACTCAGTAGGGACAAGTCTGAAGGGCCATTACAGTTTACAGCCCTGGGGATCCTCACAGCTGTCATCAGGCCTCTTGGCATTTGGACATTCCCTCCCGCCCCCTTTTTCTTTCTATCCCTTCCAGAGGAGTGTATCCTAAAGTGCTCTTTTTACTAAATATCCTGCAGACTAAATTCTGGTTCAGAATCTGTTTCCTGGGGAACCCAAGTGGAGGCAGTTTTGACTCTGCAAAGGGAGGTGGGATGTTAGTTACTTAAGAGATTTCTGTGAGGATCTGGAGCGAGGGGAGAGCAGAACTATTCAGCCCATTCAGCCAGACGCACAGTTCTAAGGACATAAAGGAGTTTCAGAATGTGCTACGGACTCTACGGCTGAGTCCACTGAGAAAAGATGATGAGCTCACATCAAACATCAGCACTGAGCAGGATCATTCAGGGGGCTGAAGAATGTCAGTCAGCATCTCCACCCCCCGCACCCCACTCCAGGGAGAAGCCACCCTGCATTCAGATTCATCCCTGGGCCGGGGCCGGGGGGAGAGCAGTATTGTTGGAGTAACAACGTCTTGTTGAGCTTTACACATATATGTGCTGGATTGTAGAAGAAACCTGTTTAAAATGAACACCAAAGGCATCAGAGAGGAAGGAAGAAGAGTTAGACAAGGACAACATTTGGATCCAAGACCGTATGTAGAGAATAGGCTGTGTCTGGATTTAGGAAGTTAGACTTAAGAACCCAAATAATAGGTAATAATGACAAAGGACAGTAAGTGTGGGACTGAGAAGGAGCAGGCAGAAGCTAGAGGCTGCTTGCTTGTTTTTAATTTACATTTTATGTATTTTTAATTAAATGAGTAATATGTGAATACAAGTATAATCTCAAAATAGAGAAGAAGCTGTACGTTAGGCCTTGAAGGATCTAGTGCTAAACCTATGCTGCTCACCCTCCAGGTTTGCCTATAGGAGCAGAGAAGATTGTTGGGTAGATTATTCTTTTCTATTAGTGGCTAATGTATCTTTTAACAAGTTTTTCAGTTGCTTTTTGTGTCTTCTTTTAACTTATACCTTTCTTAAAAGGTATTCATTTCTTCAAATCTGTAAAAAATTCTTTGTAGAAAGTCATAGCTTATTTTGAAATGAAACCAAAGGAACCTCCTGCTTGTACCCACATTGTCCTGCTACTTCCTAAGAGTGTTCATTTGTATATTCTCTCTTCTTTTCTTATAGAATTGTCTGATTTCAAAAGAATAAAGTCTTTGGGGGAAAAAGTATCCCTGTTATAATAAAATTACAGTAAGTCAATCTTTATCCATTTATATTATTTTAATGTTTGGCTTAACTGTACTTACCTGTCTATTCAGATAGATGTTTAGATAATCACTATTCAGTTATTCTGTTTATCTATAGAGCTATCTATCTGTTCATATCTACTACATGTAAGGCTATGAAATCCCCTCTGAACACAGCTTTAGCTATTTCCTGGTGGCTGGAAAAATAATGTTCTTTTTTAAAATAGTTTTTCTATTCTGTTATTTCATTTTTAACCAATTTACTATTTAAAAGCTGAAATTTATTTTCCTGACAGTATTTTATTTTATTGGTATTACAAAATATGTTGTCTATTATAATTAGAGATAATTCCTTGTTGTCTACCATATAATCTGTAAGTATAATATTTTATATGTATGTAACAAATCTATATTTTTATTGAAAGGCATGAGCTGCTCTGAGAGTTATTTGATCATATTTATTAGTTATATCATTTTGCTCTATCTGTATTATTTTTTTCTATTTTAGATTTGTTAGTTTCTCCTATAAACTCTCCCATTTTGGCTTCATGTATTTCTGAAACTCTGCCTTTTCAAAATTCCATCATTAGAAATGGATTTCTTTGTATCCAAGTGGATTTTTACTTTTGAAGTTTTTCTAATGAAATGCCCTCAGTCTTGGAAAAGGTGATACTTCCAGCTGGCCTGGCAGTCACAAGGCATTTATGCCATCTCTCTTTTCTCCTGGGCCTTTGCCAGACTTGGCTAATCGATCAAGGTCTTCCTTCCCACGGAGTCCAGATGCTACCTCAAAATATACTGCCTAAGTCAGTTGCTATGAACTGATCATAGTTTGCCCTTCAGTTGAAATCTATTTGCTCTACCTGTTTAAAATATTATCAGTCAATGTAAGAAGTTAAAATTAACCAATGTCTACTAGGTTTGGAAGGAAACATAAAATTAGTACTTTATTTAAGCCAACACTGCCAAACATGGGAAATCTCAAGGTAGAAAGTACCCATGAGACCTTCTTGAAATAATTATTTGACAAAATCCAGACAACCAAGAAATGACCCAAAATAAATACTCCTGCATTAAAAGCACTATGTTAAATGGAATCCATTAAAAGAAGATTCTCCAATTATAATTACAGGATACAATATGCATAATTTATACCCACAGAAATTAAGAAAGTTACTAGGGATAAGTAAGTTAAAACAGCTAACCCATGATTATTGGGAGGATATTGTTGGGGAAGGAAAAGTCTATTGACTCCATCTAACCTTCTTCTAAACACAGCAATAATTAAACCCATTGAAAAATAAACTAATGATATTTGCTATCATTAGGGAGGGAGAGTTCTTAATCTATGAAATGCTGTACTAAATATTCCCGGGTTAGAACTGTTTTTGATGGACAAGACTAGTATAAATGGATTTAGGAGGCATGATTCCCAAAGAATATCATATAAGCTGTATGACCACCTAGAATAATAAATGGAAGTGTTTTATGACTCAAACATTTTCCACTGTGTAAGGCTCTGGCAAACTTCAACTAGAAGCTCATACATGGCTGTGGTTCAAAGACCTCCTATTCCATAAGGGGAAGAAGAATCTGAGAAACCCTGTAGGTCTCTGGGACTTCTCCTTGCCATGACCTCTCAATTCTTGCATATTGAAATTATCCTTTCACCACCATCATATACTTGGCCCCTTTACCTTTTTCATCCTCCCCCGCCTCCTTCCCCTCTGGTAACCCACACTGTTGTCTGTGTCAGTGGGTTTCTTTGTTTTGTTTGTTCATTTGTTACTTTCTGTTTTATATTCCACATATAAGCAGAATTATGTCGTTCTTGTCCTTTTCTGTCTGATTTATCTCCCTCAGCATCATACTCTCTAGATTCACCCATGTTGTTGCAAATGGCAATAGTTCATCAGTTTTTATGGCCAAGTAGTAATCCTTTGTGTATGTATATACCCCACATCTTTATCCAATCATTGGTCTGAGAACACCTAGGTCGTTCCCACATCTTGGTTATTGTGAATAATGCTACAGTGAACACAGAGGTACAAGTATCTTTACAAATAAGTGTGTTAAAAAATTTCAGGCAGATATTGTAAGAGGAATTTCTGGGTCATGGGGAAAGTCTATTCTCCATCTTCTGAGAAACCTCCATACTGTTTTCCACAGGGGCTGCACCAACTTCCATCCCCACCAGCACTATGCAAGGGTTCCCTTTTCTCCACATCCTCTCCAATACTTGCTATTTATTATCTTGTTGATAACAGCTTTTCTGACAGGTGTGAGGTGGTATCTCATTGTAGTTTAGATGCACATTTATTTTATAGCTAATGAGGTTGAGCATTTTTTCATATATTTGTTGGCCATCTAAATGTCTTCTTGAGAAGAGTGTCTGTTCAGGTCCTCTGCCCATTTTTTGATTAGATTGTTTTTCATCATTGTTGAGTTGTACGAGTTCCTTGTATATTTTGGATGTTAGCTTCTCTTTGAAGGATATCATTTGCAAATATATTCTTCCGTCCTGTTGGTTTTATTTTGTTTTGTTGATGGTTTCTTTGCTGTGCAGAAACATTTCAGTTTGATGTAGTCCCATTCATTTATTTTTGTTTTTACTTCCCTTGCATTTGGTGTCAAATTTACAAACACCCCTCTGAGACCAAGGTCTGTAAGTTTAGTGCCTGTGTTTTCTTCTATGTATTTTATTGTTTCGGGTCTTCCATTCAAGTCATTAATCCATTTTGAGTTAATTTTTGGATATTGTGTTAGATAACAATCCAGTTCCATTCTTTTGCATAATGGCTTTCCAATTTTCCCAACACCATTTACCGAAAAGGTTTTGTAGTTTTCCATTGTATGTTTTTGGCTGCTTTGTTGAGAATCAGTTGCCCGTGTATGTGTGGGGTTATTTCTGGGCTCTCAGTTCTATTCTATTGGTCTGTGAGCCTCTTTTCATGCCCCTACTGTGGTGTTTTGATTATTTTAGCTTGGCAGCATTATTTGAAGTCAGGGGCTATGATATCTCTGGCTCTGTTCTTCTTTCTCAGGATTGCTTTAAAAATGCTTATTTCTTTTTTTTTTCTCAGCATGTAGTTCAGCAATACTTTACATTGAAACATGGGACTAATAAAGTATATTAATCTCTGTGTTTTAATGGTTGTTATAGTACTTTATACAGTTATGGGGAGTTTTTAAAATTCTCTCTCTTAAAATATGAAAAATTTATATATTCTTTAACAAATCATTTTGTTTTACTTCTGTTTTTTCTCATTGTGTTTCCAAGTACTGTAATTTATTATTAAAAGTAGCATGTACCATAAAACCTATCCAAAATTTTTCTATCTCTACATATCTACCTATCTGGTTTTTTTAGGAACACACACACACATTAGAAAGATTATATAATATTGAATTATTTTAATAGATATGAATAATTTTCAAATGATAAATGGTTTACTATTTATTTAAAAACTACTAGCCAGACCCTTAGTAGGACTGATTTAACAAGCATGGGATCCTTTGGAAATACTACAGGATGGGGAGAAAAAGATTAAAATGTGGTACCCAACATTTCCAGTTCTAACATTTTGTCTCCAATCTGGTACTTCATACAAGTTTTTAGAGTATCTATGCTCCCTTATTTTCTTCTCTATGTACAGGCCCTTACAATGTCGCCAGCACTATTTTAAGTGCTGGTAAAAAAGATAAAGGATAATCTTCCTTCAAGAAACTTACAGCCCAAAGTAAAAGTGTAGTGTATTGTTAAAAGTAACAGACTCTGTATAAAGTGTTATGGAGACTTTTAATGGAAGCAGTAACACTGTGTGGGCAGCTAAGGAGGGCTTCCAGGAGGAGGTGACTAGTGTAGTAACTGAGGACACCCAAGCCATCACATATGGGGAAGTGTTAAGATTTTTAACATTCTATGATTCAAAATAACACCTTGAATGGAGTACAAAAGACAGCTGTACACCTGACTAAAATAGTCATGAAGGAGAACCACAGTTTCCAAGGTAGTTACATGATAAAACTTGAAGAACGCTAGGTAACAAATGAAGAGATGTGAATTACAATGTAAATGTTCACAATTAACAGGGTAAGGAATGCAAATTGATGAAAGTGGCAAACTCTGTGGATTTCATTTTTTCATCAGATAAGAGGCGGGGTTAAATCATATTGATCAATACTTTTTGGACACAGGAATCTGATGCACCTTCTGTGACTAAAAATAAATGTATACCCTGAGAGAGACTACTGGAACAAAAACCTAACCTAGAAGGCATTGGCTTAGCAATCATAGAATAGGGGGTGAGAAGACTGAAATCAGACGTTGAAAAGAGCAAAAAAATGTTTGCTGAAATTGTACAGTAATGTAGGAAGCCAATCACATTCCTTCCACACATGAGGCCATAGGGGAAGAGTGTGAAGACAGAACATGTTATAGTGAGTGTAGGGTATTATTAAATATGGTGGCAAAGTGTTAAGAGAAAAAGGTAAGTGACATCCAGGTAGAACTGACTAGTTTGCAAATAGAAATGAATAAAAGCGGAGGTTCTAGTGTTAGAAAAGCAGACTGCTTCCAGACCCTAATTAAAATGGCATATAAAGAGGTTTTGAATGGAAACGTGCCAAGTAAACTGATTGTTTGATTAAAGTGCTGCAAGCAGAAGTCAAAATAAGAGTGTAGTCTACATGTTCATTGTTAAAATGTTTCAGTGGATTAATGTACGTCAAGGAAAAGATTGGAAAAAGGATACAGCCTTCACACTGATTATTGTAGATGGTCTTTTAGAAGCAGAAAGGAGAGAGAGAGGTGAGATTTGGGGGGAGCAGGGCAGAGGAGTAGGAAAAAAATCAGTTTAGAAAACCTCTGTTAGATAGTTGTTGGATATGGAATTTCCTGAAATCAAAATATAAGATGCCTTAGTAAGTTTTGAAAGATAATCACTACCGAAGAAATCAAGATCTCGAGACTTAAAATGATCCTTTGGATCTCAAATTTCTTCAGGTAGGAAGAAGAATAAGAAAGTTTTAGGACCCTAAAAGAAGACCAGGGAAGGAGAATAATGGGAAAAGAACCCCCCTGGGAGTATAAAACCTTACAAATGTCTGCCCAGAAGGATTTCAGAATGCTACTCTTTTGAGACCATATATCTCTCACTTTTCCACTTTCCAGGTGGGAATGTGTATTGCCATATCCTCTCTCTGTCCAGCTTCTGCACAATAGGTGCTTGGGGCGGGTAACTCAGTACACTGAGGTCCTCAAGAACCTGACATTGTCACTATTATACATCATTGAGAAGCTAGACTTTGAAATAAGTGTGTTGAATAACTGGTATTTGGGATTGTCTCCTGTGACCATTTTGGTTTTTTTTTTAATGTGTGGAAAGAAAGAAAAATTTAAACACAGGGTTGGTGACCCTTAGTATGGGAAGTTATAATATTCATGTATTTATATGACTAAAAGTCAAAGACTATCAGGAACAACTGAATTTAATAATTATTAGTCCTCTGTAGGTGTGCCCCTGATAGCTCAGCAATATTGAATGAGGAATAGTGTGAAGTTATACTTATATATAAATTAATATATAGTTAATAAAACTTTCTTGCTTTTACTTCAGGTAAAATTAATAATCATGATGTTATACAAAGTTTTTCTCATAATTTGTTTTCAAATGGCAATAATGATATGAAAGTTTAAAACAAAGTAGAAATATGTTCAAAGTGTAACTTGAATATAAAATACATGTAAACAAAAAAAATATTTTCAAGAATGTTCTTTTTCTGCTAATGCATTCATTTTCTATTAAAACTCAAAAGTATATAAAATAAAATGGCAATTTTAAACAAAAACTTAATAAAAGTAATTCACATTTATATTTTGAAATATATTTAAATGATACTCACTACTTTTTACATATAAAATTACTCACAGTTCTAGTTTTTAATGCTCAGCTGGTTGCCATTGTAAACAATCAGTATTGTTCTTCAGGCATATCACCAATTTTATAAAATAAAAATACAAGACATCCTATAAATTTGAATTTCAGATAAACAGCAATAATTTTTAGTACTAGTATATTCCAAATATTGCATAAGATACACTTATGCTAAAAATGTTACTCACATTTTAGTTTAAAATTCAGGTTTAACTTGTTTAACTTATCTGTCAACACTTTCTTAATATCACAACATGTTCCAGAGCCAGTGGATACAAATGTTGCAAATACCATGATGACACCTAAGTAAATACCTGAGGAGAGATTAATTGAAAACCGCAAGTAACAACAGAACAGACACTTGGCAATCCTGGAACCACATTTCAATATATTAAAACACACACACACATGCACACATTAAATTCTCACCCAGAGGAAATATTCAATATGGTCATTAATTTGTCTTTTTTCTGACCGAAATGCTTCCACATATCAAATTGTGCCTGAATTCTGAAGCAGCAAGACATCACCATGGCTGCGAATCAGTTGTTTTTGGGTCGAGGCCGTGTAGCAGAAGTCCTGGAGAGGGGTTTCCGCCTGAGACCTGAGACCTGAACTGGTGTTCACCAGAAGAGCAGAGTTGAAAGGTATGCCTCATGCTGTGCAGTGCAAAGTCCTTCGTTACCAATGACGTTGATGATAATTAATTAGTGGGAGTGGGGGTGTAGGTGTCTTGAAAGCCCAGGAACCAGAGTAGACATCTCTCATTCTCAGATATGAAGATAAATACATTAGATGTATTTCAGATACCCTTAGATTTCAGATGCCCTTCTTTCCAACAAAAATCATGCTCCATGGTTTTCTTACTGACAGATCATTGTGCCTGAATGCTATATGAAAAATCAGAACAGAAACTTGTAAGTAGTAAAGAAGGAAGAAAAATTCCATAAAAACATAATTCATCCCTGGCTGGTGTAGCTCAGTGGATTAAGTGCGGGCCTGTGAACCAAACAACTGCAGTTCTATTCCCAGCCAGGGCACATGCCTGGGTTGCAGGCCAGTTCCCAGCAGGGGACACTCGAGAGGCAACCATACATTGATATTTCTCTCCCTCTCTCCTTCCCTTCCCCTCTAAAGATAAATAAATTTAATTTAAAAAAAAAACAAATTCAACTTTGTGAATACCATATTGGCCCTGATGCAGTCAGTGGAACACAGCTATGTCTTTGCATTAATGTCATGGCGAATACTGGATTAATAATTACACAGAAAACTTGATGGAGTAGCTAAGGCTAACAAGGAGGGGTGTGTAAAATGTTACAGAGCAAATTTGAAGGCATCTCTTTTTCCAATGCAATTTATCAGTTTCCTAATTGGAAATGATCGGGACACGATTGTTTTGTTTGCCCATGTACAGAGAATGTAGCCTGGAGGAGAAGCCACAGTTTCAGAGCCCTCAGTTTAAATATGGAGAGCAGCCTTTTCCTGGCAAATAGAAATCATTGAAAGGCATTTTACAGTGTATCTGAGGGAGCAAATTCCCACAGCCGTCAATTCTTAAAAGACTGGGCACTGAAATGAACATTGAGCAACGACAATGACAATAATAATCAACAATGAACATTATTCTGGTGATGCTTTACACAGAAACTCCAGAGAAGATGCGTCCAGGCCATACCACCGAAGAACCTGCATGACCAGAGTATCGCCCACGACGGCAGCAATGACCTTTGAATACGCTGCTTAAAAAGCCCCTGTTTTGCTACTATTTTCCACAAGCCTTTGGTCATGTTCTGTTTCACTTTTAATTTATGGCCTTTAGAATTTGACCGGATTGGAGGGCTGCCTGTGTAGACACATTAATCTCTGCCAATGTTTATTTGTCCATGGAAAAAGTTGGAGTTTTTCTTTCTTTGGATTGGTCCAAACTTCTTTCCTCATTTTTCCTTTTACAGACAGACCATAGAGATTGTACCAATTATATTTCTGAATTTTCTCATGTTTTTATCTTTGAAATGTCGAGAAAGAAATGGAAAAAGACTGCGCCATCCACCCCATCCACAGCCAAGGCTTCTGTAACATCCTCTTGGTAAGCTAACCCTCCCTAGTGCATAAAATAGGGCCTACGTCGGCTTTTTCTACTTCCTAACGTATGAAGTGGTGACCGAGGCACCTCCAGAATTCATCAGGTGTACTGCTTTTAGGCAAATGAGACGTTGAGCAATAGAAAAGGTCCTTGAGGCCCCTCATGACTGCTGTATCTCTCCCTTGAGTCAGTTTGATGATCCACATGAGGAACCCAACATCCATCTGGCTGAACAGTCATTCGCTCAGTGATCTCACTGTGCTGCCCACTCTGTTTTCACCTAAATGTTCTCTTGCCTAGTTCAATAATCAATTAGCAGTTGTGTATATCTTTCTGACTCATGGCCACTCCTCTCCCTGTCCTAAAAGACCTGTAGATTTCAGAAAGGTTAGACTTTCCATTGCTTTTTTTTCTATTATGACCTTTTTCCTGCTATAACTAAGTGCCAGGTGGGATATCGTGTTTATGCATGCCGTGTTCTTGTTCATTACTAATGTTTGTCTATTTTTGTTCTCGTCGGCCCTGGTGCCAATATATTTCATCCTCTCCAAGCCTTTCGTTTCTGGCTTCATTGTATTCAACAACCTCTCTGTGTAAGTTAGTACTTTCTTGTGTTCTGTATATTATTCTGAAACATTGTTTAAATTTTCTGTGACATAATCTAGAAATTTTTAATATGGGTAGAACACCCCCAGATGAAATTTTAAAATGCTTAGATTTCTCCACTTTCTATTCAAGTAAGCTCATTAGAATGCAAAAAGTTTGAATGACATTGTTTAAGAAATAACACTGAAGTTAATGTATTGTTTAAGAAACTGGTGAAGCTTAATTTTTAAATATAATTAGTATCAAACTAAGACATGCTACGTAACTGGTTGGAATATCCCAGGATATTGCATTATGTTTAGAAACCACTAAAGAAAAGAAAACATTCTTAAACATTTTTGTCTTATCCAGAGAGACCAGCTTAATTTTAATCCCCCCTATATTGGTGAATAGATCTGGCGGGAATATGTACAAAACTCTTCAAAAAGCCCTGAGACATAGTTGCTCTGTTTATATACATCTAATGAGAGGGTTTAAGTGTCGGCTGTCATCTAAGCCTGAGAGCTGCTGAGATAAGATGCTTTACTTCTATTCTCAACAAACTCTATTTCCTACAATCTATCTAAACCAGATTGATTGAAACAAATATGCTTGCATTTCAGAGAGAGATATCCAGCCTTCAGATTTCATAAGGAAGATGAGGCGTGTAATTAGTTTAGAAACCAGAGTGGAGACAGTGACAGATAATGTAGTTTGGTCTTCTTAACACCGATTTTAGCTTCCTTTTCGCAGTGCTCCTTCACTATAGAAGATGGGAAGGGAACTGTGTAAATGCCTAGGCTCCCTTCTGTCTACACACGATTATAATGGAACATAGTCCTCGGCAAAGGGATACAAGCAGGTGGACCTGGTGTTGGTGCCTCTCCCCCATCCTCAGATTCAAAGTTTTATGTATAGTGGTTTCTTCTTTGTCTTCCAATTTTCCTCTCTCTTCCTTCATGGGGCTCTGGGGAATATTGAGACCTACTTCTTGCATGGCTGAGTAAACTCCTAACGGACAAAATCTCCCAGAAATGACAACAATAATCTCTGGGGAATAAAAAAAAAGGAACAATCTGAGATCTTAGCTGCTGACTTAAATACTATGTGCAGTTTGTTAGCCCCATCAATTAGCTACTAAAACAAAAATATGAATATTCTCCTTTGGACATAACAGAACACAGAAGCTCTGCAATGTAACATCTACATGATCCATGAGACCACTCAAAACTGAATGACATTCAAAGGTGCAGAAAGATGTTACTCATTTTCATGAGGAAAAAAAAAGTCAATGAAGGCCGACCTCCAAATGGCCCTGATTTTGGAATCAGGAAAGAACTTTAAAGCAGGTGTCATAACCAAGCTAAACAAGCTAAAGGAAAATACTCTTGGAATGAATAACATGATAGAAAATCTTAGTACAGAAACAAATAGAAAAAGAAGGAAGTAGAGATCCTAGAACTAAAAACTATAATATCTAAGTTTTAAAAAATCTCTGGATAAAAATTGCTTTTAATTAGGCTAAAGATAATATATTTTGTTTCTGGATGGATTTAAAACTATATAAGAAACAATTAAAATAAAATTTTTTCAAAGAGGGGGTAGACTGGGATGGGAGTAAAAGACAGAAAATTGTACTTGAACAATAATTAAAATAAATACAATTTTTAAAAGACTATATAAGAAATAATTTGCAATACTTACACTCAAATAGATAGAATAAGCTATAGCAATCAAAGAAATCTGCCAAAAATGCTAGTGCATATGTATATAACATCCATGTAGTATATGTGTATGTATGTGTATATGTTATCCTATATGTATGTAAATGTATAGGTATGTTGATTACATATAATACATGACATGTTTGTTATATTTATAGAACATATTTTCTTTCATGTATGTTATACATTGTAAGATATTCATCAGTGTGTGACTATGTGTATATGTGTGTATATACATATACAGCACATATTATATAACATATTGTGTGGCATATGTTACATGCTATATCATGTGTGTTGTATCATGTATATGTATACATGCCTGCCAATCCATGTTTTAAGAGGCAGGCAAACACAGCTAAAATATTTTGAAGTTAAACAGGATGCTATACAGCTATCAAAGAAACCTACTGAAAGGTTTTCATTTAATATGTGCTATAGAACATTAGAATAGATAATATATATGTTGTTATATAAGTATGTATATGTGTAGATTTTATATTTTTAAAACTATATGTAAATATATATAATATATCATTCTTACACAGATTTCCATATAAACGTTTGCCTTTACCCTAGTTACCATAGATCAACTAGGCAAATATCACTTGTCAAGGGTAAATTGACAAAGAAATGATGTACTTTATTATACAAATGTAGGTTATAGTGTATTTTGGAGGGAACGAGTGATCCATGAACTTCTTGCTCCTTGCTAATAAAAACGTTTTTTCAAAAGTATGCAGCTAATTTTATTATGGAATACTAAGTAGATGCCGAAGCCTCTTTCTTCTGGCCTAAGACCATAAAAAGGACAAAAATGCACAGGGAGACTAAAGGGAGGTGTTGTTAGTGTGTTGGTAACTATGGAAAAGGAAACATAGACGGAGGAGAAAATTTAACTGTGGAAATGCTCCCAGCCCCTTACTGCAGAAGTAGGAAGGAGCTCCAAAGGGGTTAGGTAACAAAAGTAACAGCTGCCTGAAGTAGCAAAAGCTCAGTAGCAATGGGAAAGATGGCACTTTGCAGGTCCCACTTGGTGTCTCTGGCTTGATGCTGACGTATCGTCACCCCACTTTTTGTCAGGCTCTGTGAGGAGAGACATGAAAGGCACGTAACTATAGTACCACAAGAGGATTTCTTTTCAGCTCTAATAATAATACAGCTATCTGAAAATGTGAAGAAAAGGGAATTTTTTTTCTTTGAGAAATATAAATTTAAAATCTTAGTACAGGAAGAACTAGAAAACCAGAATATGCCAGAAATCATCGTTGGAATGGAGATGTGTCCTCAAATTCTACCTTTGTCAAACTGTCAAACTCAGACTTTTGACGTACAGATAACTCTTCTTTTTATCTATACTTTTCTGGAAGAGACAAAATCATGAAAGATCAGTCAGTACACTATGTATGTGATTCTAATTACTCCCCTAATAGCAGAAATAAATAAGAATGATTCAAGAAGGGAAAATTATAAATCAATCTAATTTAGAAACACGTAATAAAGTATTGGAAAATGAACAAAATAGAAGTTTTAGACTATACACACACACACACACACACACATATATATGTATATATATAATATTAAAAAACAATGGATGGTCTAAGAAGAATACTAAACATACTGGAATAAGAAATGGCAAAACTAGATATAAAGCATTCCTATAGAATTTTGTGCAGAGAGATAAGGAGATTTTCTAGAAAAGCTATAACTCATATCTAATGTGAGTCCCAGAAAAAGAGAGAATGAAAAAGAGGCAATAATCAGTCTGGGAAAGTTCTCAGAACTAAAAATACAAGAGTCTTCAGATTTAAAAAAAATATGTTAAATCTCTACCAATAAATGAAAACAAACTAGAAAACAAATCCTAAGATAATATTTTTAAAAAGACATTCAGTTGTATGGTTTTAAGTGAAGCATGCCTACAACATGAAAATTACACATATACAATAAAGAAAATACACATACATATTGTGTATGTGTATACACATACACAATATGTGTATATTGTATATACACATATACAATAAAGAAATGAATATGATATATATTATCACATGGGGTAGCCAAGTTCTTGTATCTATATGAAACACGAAGTAAAATCTGATGTAAAAATCACTGGTAGATATAAAAAGCATGGTTAATTATTGAAAAAAACTTATCCAGAAAACATACTATTTCTACACTTGTATCTAATAAAACATAATCAAACATGCATAAAGCATAATTGAAATGATTGAAAAAAATTAACCAAGCCATAAGAATAATCAAATATGTTAACACAACTCTCTCAGAAGCAAATGAATCAAGCAGACAGACTTGAAAGCACAATAAAAGATTCCCAAAATAAAATAAACAGTTTAATTTGACAAATCTAAACCAGTGTGTTTACATAGAGCTCTGCTCTAAGTGGAGGACATGCATTGCTTTCAAGAGCACAAGGGCTATCAACAAAAATTGTTTGCATGCCAAGTCCTAAATAAGATCTCAACAAATTCAAAGCCATTTACTTAACTAAAATAAAATTAAAGTCCAATAATTAAAAGTATACACTGTTTAAAAAATGATACCTTTACAAATTAAAATTACAGAGAAAAAAATTCTTTAAGTAGTCCATGGGATGGAAATGATTTCTAATGGGAAGTACCACATAGAATCAAATGATAAGAAAGTACAAATAGTAAAACTTTTGTTATGCCACTAAAATGTACTAAGAGGAGAATATATATTAAGTGTGTATAGTAGAAAATAAGAAATATTAAAATTTAATGAGCTAAGCCTTTTCCTTAAAAGGCTATAAAATAATAATAATTGAACAAACCTCAAAATATTAGAAAGATACAAATGTAGAACTTCATGAAATAAAACTATGTAGATTTTTTAAAAAACTGTTTTGGGGGAAGAACTAATACAAAGAATGTTGGCAATATTAATAAAAATGCATGAGAGATGGTACAATTAAACAACTTTAGGAATTAATGAGGTCATACCCAGAAATAATTTGAATTTTTTAAAAAAAACAACTTAAAATAGAAGAGACTCACTATATTCACACTTTAAGACAAAGCAAAGATTCCAGTTCTCCAATGCAGTGTCAATGAAAATACCAATAAAATACTGTATAAAAATTTCTAGGCTCTTTTAAGAGTTGAAATGAAGGACAGAAGGTAAAGTTTAAAATGAATGTGTTGGCCACGTGGTGAGACTTCTTCCACAATGTGTATGTATAGTGATTATTCACTATGATGTATACTTGAAATATCTTACAATTTTGTTTGACAATAATCCCCAAATAAAGCTAAAAAATAAAAGAAAAGAAGGCGAAAAAGTTCTCTCCTGGAAGATATGAAGTCTTAATGTAGCAAATCAGCAATTAGAACTGTGATATTGCTTATTTGAAAACTTACTGCCAGCACCTCATTTTAGAAATTTAAAAAACAAAAACGATTGAGGCTTCAAGGTAGTAATGACTTATTCAAGTGTCACAGTGATTTGGTGGCTGATTAGGGGACCTAAGTTCTGGTTTCCTAAGTCCCTGGCCTACCTCTCTTGCTAGAGTACCTGTTACTCTCCCACGTACTGTCAGACTAGCAGAGAGTTTATGAGTCAGGGAATATAGATTGTACTGTGGAAGAAACAATCCCCCAAATTCAGTTGATTAAACACAATTTTTTTTCTTGCTCAGTTTATATATCTGACATGGATGAAGGTAAAAGTCTGCTCCACATGGGCCTTCAGGGACCCAGGCTAATGGAGGCAGATCATCATGTAGCTAGACTTTCTGTGCAATTGATCTTACCATGGCTGTGTGGGGGCGAAGGAAAGTTAGAGAATTTCACAGAGGCTTCTCGTTGCCTCTGCTCGAAGTGGCATGTGTCAGTTCCATTCACATACATTGGTAAGAACTTGTCCCTTGGTCCTGCCCAACTGCAAGAAGGGTGCAGAGTGAGGTGTCCTTTCTGTCTGTCTAGAATGGAAAGAACTGGATACAGTGAACCCTGGATGACACTTTTATGCAGTAAAGTCCAAGTGACTCTGCCCTGCTAGGCCGATGATTCTTATCTGGCTCTCTCTCTCCCGTTGAGCCTTCCATTTTTTTAATGTGTTCCTAAATACCTGTGTCTGCAGCCCCACCCTAGAGCTGAAATGCAAATACCTGGTAACGTAAGTCCAATCAGTGATCTTGGCTCTGTGTGGTCAAAACAATGGTTTGGAGGTTTGTCCGTGGTGCCCAGAGATCCCCTTTATTTCTGGAGTGAGAAAAGGCAAACCTATAGTTTACCAGACTGTAACTTCTTGGGCGAAAAGGGTTCACTCAGCTTCCTCAAATATTTACCCTTTTTATAGAAAAAAAAAGTGTCCGTTGCCTCTGTTAAGGGGAAAGTCTGAAGCAAACAGGTAATTAGTAAGCTCAGAGAATTTTTACTTAATTCTTTTTCCATGACAAAAGTGTTCACCTTAATTTAATGCAATTTAATTAAAGATATACACAGAACAAGGTTTTGCTTTTCATGTGTATGTATTTTTTATCTATATAACTTACACTGGGAAGGCAACACTCAATCAACTCTTTAATAAAGATCAGAAATTGAAAAACAAAAAATATTCAGAAGCTAACATAGCACCTTCAAGTCTAGTAAAATGCCAAAATATAAAATATGGATACTTTTGAAGAACAATTTAAATAAATGTTAAGGATTTGACCTAAAGGGAAGCCATGCCCACCTAGAGCTTTCACTGATGTATAACAGGCTGCCATGTTGTCATTAATATATTGATATCATCAATGTCATAAAAAGAACCCCTGTGACTTATTCTAAAGGAGAAAGGAAACAGATTATAAAGTACCATGCATTTTGCAATCTATTTACACAAAATAAGGTTATATATTTATGGATATATATGCACAGAGATTGGCTAAGCACAAAAGTGATGGTTGTTTGGGTGGTGATATTTTGAGAGATTTTTATTTCCTTAATCTTGATTCCCCTCACCTTTTTTTTTTTTTAACACGATGTCTCTATAGATTTTGCAAATGTGCATTTGTTTTCAAAAGCAAAAAAACACACCATTTTTAAAGAGTAGCTTTGGAGAAGAAATTGCACATACATTTATGCATAATTACAAGTCTATATACTCCTTTTCAGACACTGGGTATTGGCTTACAACTGGGTTCCCAGTAAGATCTTAGTATTCTTTTGAAATTTGAACACTGTGGATATGTTTTACCTTTTAAGCATACACACCCACACACATATACCATTTTCAATTATGAAGCACAGTTGAGAATGTAAATGACCTATATTTCATTAGAGATGGATTGTAGCTGTTTTATTCTAGTGCCTAATCCATAGACCTTTTAATATCATCTCATTGTCGAGAAGCCTGATATATTATTCCAAGTTCAGAACAACTTGGTAACCTTTGTCTGCCTTTGTGTGAAAATGCTTTATCTCAGGAACGGGAACATGAAAGTGGAGGCAGGATCGCACGCGGTGCTTTGGCAAATGGTAGACTATGCTGTGATTCATCCCTTACATTCAGGGGAATAACATTTACCTCTATTCTCCCCGTATAAGCTCCTGATGCTTCGGCTTCATTTCTGCTTTCAATTCTGAGCCCAGTTTTTTTTTTTTTAATGCAAACCATCTCTTACGGGCCCCATAGGAAGTCGAGAACGCTTTGTGCGGCAGCAGTTCCTGGAGGGGGTACTGATGCGGGCCCAGTAGCGAGGGCCTGCAGGGCATCCTGCCTGCACACACCTGCTTTGCACTTGGAGTTCCTGCATCTGTGGGCTCTGCTGCCAGCTGCACCTGCCTCAGCTGTGCCAAAGCCATGGGTCCCTCGGGGCCCTGAGTACAGAGAAGAAAGAAACACAGTGCTCTGGGGCCCAGAGGGACAGGATCCCCAAATGCTAAAGATGTGTCTGAATGCTGGTATTTCTACCCGAAGAGATACTGTAAAGAAATATGCAATTTAGTCTACAGCCTTTTTTGTGTTTTGCTTTTGAGATCTTTTAGTGACAGGTTTCCTCTCCTGAGTTATTTCCTCCTCTTTCTTCTAACTGTCCCTCCTTTGATTGGGATGTGTCTCTATGAAAATACTGCCCACATTCGTTTCTGAGGGAATTTCTTGGTTTGCACTCCCAGCAAAGAATCAGTGTTTGGGTGTGAAGGCCGATGTTCACTCATGGTCTGCCCGTGAGAACACCGGGGGTTCACGGAGATCCTTTTCTTGCACTGCACCCAGCAGACTACAGAGGAAACATGGCCGCCGCCAAGGGCTCGGTGCCATCAGAACATTTGGTCTCTCGTCTCCCAAGTCCTCTTTGTTTTTGATCGTGACATTTCTTCGTGCTCAGATGCATACATGATGTAACATTCTTTGTTGATGTTCTGAAATGTGCTTTAAAGTTATTTTGGCTTAGCATAAAATAAGAATGGGGAACTAAACTTTTCTGGTTGAAACACTAATCTTTTCCTTCCCCTTCTCATTCCCCTGTCTTTCTGCGCCAGGCATATTTGTACGCCTTTAAACCCAAGACTTGGTATGTAATAAGCCCTAGACTGTTTTTGTTGGAAACAGGGCAAATGAGAATTCTCTCCAGGGGATCTAGAGACCTTTATGGTGGTGGGAGAGAAAGCCCTAAAGGAGTTCCTCGCAGCCGAACTGTTGAGGAATGATGGGAGTTCAACAGCATGGAAATTCTACTTCTCGCTTCAGCTGAGAAGGTGCTTACAAAGGTAGCTGGGTGATTTTAGCAATTTGCCTTATTTTGAAAATCCAATTTGGAAGCTTCATTAAAGGACACTAATTTAGTGTCTCCGGGGAATATGTGTTTAAAGGAGCTTGTCGAGACAATCTTAGGTGTTTGCCGGTGTGTAGGTGAGCACAACTCCCCAAGCTGGGGTTGCCTGGTTACGAGCAGGCTCTTTCATTTCAAACATGATACCAAATAAATTCACAAGCACCCAGATCAAAAGAAGAACAGCACCACTTTCCCTTCTCACACCACCACCGTCTCCTGTCCCTAAAGTGAAGCCGCTTTCAGTGCATAAACAATTCTGTGACAGGCACTGTGGGTCTATCACAAGAGGTCCAGTAAGGGAGACATCAGTGTTAGTGAGGTTAGTGGTGGTTAATAAATGACAGGTCGAGGACTTTTGGGAATGGCAACTCTTTCCAATTGTTTTTAAAAAACACAAACACCTTCTGAATGCCTAGAAGAATCACTTCCTGCTCACTGCTTGTCTGACATTCTCAGAAGTATATATTCAGTCCCACACTGGGACAGAAAACTTAAAATTGGATCGCTGAAAGTTATTTGTCTACATGGCCTCAGATAAACTTGAGCCTTCTCCAGTTTCCTAATTTGTTGACAAAATGTCATGAGAAAGGGTAGAAAATTTTAGGTGGAGCCAATTAGTCTTATTCTTCTTTGGGATGCTTTCCTTTTTGTGTTCAATGTTGCCATCCAGTCTGTCTGTCTGTCCATACAGTTTTAAGATGTGTGGAAACATTTGGTTTTGTTCTTTTACATAATCTCTGGAGTTTGCACTAAGAGTACTGATTGAGTTGCCCTCCCCCCCACCCAATGGCTTAGAATGTCTAATTCAGTTTGTAGCAGCGGGTTCCATTCTCTTAGTGAATTCTCAGAGTAAAATCTGATTTGTTTCAGGAAGAATTTGCATTAAGGGCAAGCCCTTAAGTTTTCCTGTTAGTTAGTTAGTTACCCATCCATCCAGTCAAGAGATGCTGATGTCTAGTCCCATCCAGAAAGAAAGTCAAATACAGTGACCCTCATTCCATTTGGTCCCAATTGTGTGAAATTATGACTTAGCAGAACTTGGCATGACAACCCCCCCTCCAAAGTGGGATTTTTCATGATTGGAGATAAAGGAAGAGAAAAAGAATTGGAAATATTTTTTACTAATTTCCCCTTGAATTCCATATGGCTGGAAGAAAGTGGGGTGGGGGTGGAAATGTCTGTTAAAATGTTTTTGGAGAGGACTGAGCAGAAATAGATCAACATAAGGGTCTTGAATTTCTTGGGCTTCATTTGCTGAAACCTCATTCTGATGCTAGCAATAGCTGATCCCAAGGCAGACAACTTCTAATATTCAGAAAACACAGTAATGATGTATTCATTAAGGGCCAGTACACCCTTCTCCTATTTTTCACAGTGTTTTGTAGAACTACATACATGATCTCTTTGGCCCTTATAGTCACCATGTTAGCATATGTGAACATGGCTACAGCTGTTGAAATTGCATTTCTTTAAAAAGGGGAAGGTGCATTCCTTAATAAATCTGTTTATAGTGTCTGTCATCAAAAAGGATGTCAATAAATGAAACTAAAAGAAGGTGGAGTTTTTATGATATGGTTTATGCTAGTTATTTATTTGTTGTCTACTCATGGGGTGACTAATTGCAGCTGATAAAAGTTGATTTTCTCCTCTCCAGTTTATTGTGGGATGGGGTGTTCATTGTACCAGCTCCATAGTTATTCAGTGTCTACATTTCAGAAGCTGAATTGCTGGATACTGTCAAAATGAGCTTTGGCAATTCCGTGCAGGCATGTACAACTATAATTTTGCTTCACATTAATAACAACCTAGCAAAGAAACCCAGAATCAAATGCCTTGCTCTCAGCTGGGGGCAGAAAGCCAGAATGATATATCTTGGCTGGTGGCTTACAATGTTGGACAAGTCGGCGCTGCACGCACTGAGGGTGGGTGGGTGATATTCCGGAAATGTATTCCCATTTCTCCACAATTCCTTTTTTTTTTTTTTTTTGGTAGTGTGTGCCTTGAGACAATAAAAAAAAAAAAGGATTACAGATAATAATAATAGCACATCTCCAAAACAAATGGAAAATGCAGCTCTTTTGTTTCTTTGGATGTCAACTCAGTTCCCTGCCCCATACTCTGCCCAGCGGGCCTTTCTGCGGCACCTTTGTGATTCCAAACTAGCGCTCTGGTGGCCGCAGTCAGGGCAGTGGTCCATAGGGAGTGAATCCTGGCGCTGCGCACCGGACTTTCTCTCTCGCTCAAAGCCGCGAATCTCTGAGAGCTCTGAGGCCAGGGATTCACTGGGTGGAGTGAGGTGTTTTTGTGGGATATTCTCTGCAGAGTTGGCCTGGAAAGTGAGCACCGGAGCAAGGGATCTGAGCAAGGATTTGCCAAGTGCCCAAGGAGTCGCGAGGCGCCAGGGAGCGGTATGCATTTGGGCTCAGGCAACCCGGGCAGTGCGCGCTTGCTGGCCCGGAGCAGGGAGGCTGTATGGAGGGGCAGGGGGCAACGTGCCAGTTTTCTCTCTGATTAATGATGTTCACGCTGCTGTGCGTGGCTCACGCGCTTTGTCTCTAGCCTTGGGGCTGGTGGAGAACGGCCAGGGGAATGTATGGAACCGCGCGCACCAGGCGCACCTGGCAGGTGCCCGTGCTCCGACTCGGCCAACTCTGGCCGCGCCCTGAGGCAGAGAGGCTCGGGCAACCGCAGGCACCCAGCCGCGGCCATCTCCGGGGTGTGGCGGGTCAGGGGACTGGAGTCTGCAGCCCGAGCAGCTGCGGAGCCACATGGCACACGCGCAGCGTTGCCTCCAGCCGGGGCGGGACCGGACACCGCAGGGGCTGCAGAGAGAAGCCGGGCACCGCCCCCCACGGCAGTGCCAGCCGCGTGGGAGGGCAAAGTCGGGCGGAGGGGCAGACGACGAAGGCGGGGAGGCAGGGGACGCAGAACCGAGGGACAGACCGAAGCTGGCTGGCTGGCTCAGAGTGGGACTGACAGTGGCAGCGCTAAGGACAGGTGCGAGCAGTCAGCTTGAGACAGAGGGAAAGAAAAAAGAAAGAGAGGATTCGCGTGCTCCCTCCCCTGCAGACGCCCTCCTCTGTCCAAGGGAAGAGGCTGGGGCACTGAGTGGGAGCGGGAGACAGAGAGATGTGGGCTCAGAAGAAGGCAAGAGGGACCCTGTGTCGCTAGTGGGACCGAGCAACAAGGAGGAACAGACAGACCCACTCACGGACTGTCAGCGAGAGTGGCGGCCGGAGAACTGAGCGCAGGAAAGCCAGAATCCCGGGCTGTGCTGTCAGGCTGAGCGCGAGACAGACAGACAGACAACGTGCAGAGAGACAGACGGGCATACAGGAGGTGGGGGCACGTTCATTCCCAGCAGCCCCCCACCCCTGGTCAGAAAAGGCAGCGGCGCGCCCCCCGAGTGTGTCTGGAGCAGCGTCAGGCGGCAGGGGTGGCGGGGTCGCCCCGCTGAAGCCACGGGCTTTGCCGAACCAGTGGCCGCCACAGCCTTTGCAAGGATCCCAGCCTACGCTGTAAAAACCTCGTTTTACTAGCAGTTAAATAAATCGACCAAAAAAAAAAAAAAAACAACCAAGCCAAATCAAACTAATTCAGCCAAATCAATCGTTGAGAAACAATAATATTAATAAAAGCCAAAAACTTAATCAAATCAGACAAGGCACCAAGACGCTGGGGGGATATCCACTGTGCGGTCAAGGTAATAATCAAGGTCTCCGACGTGAGCGTTGCATGCCTTTTGTGAATCGTTTCCTTCTTTCTGCCATATATGTGTGCCTTTCTTTCTAATTGTTTCAGTCTGTGTTTCTCCTTCGTGTTTGTAGAAAGCTGTTGTTATCTGTGTATTGTGTTATGTTTGTCAAGAGGGGTAAACAACCCCTCCCCCAAATGAGGCAGAAATGGAAAGATTGGAAGAGGATTGGAAAGGGCAGTTCTTCCCATCAGAGAACTCCACAGTGATTTATGCAGGTATCGAGATAGAAAGTTTCTAAGGCTCTGATTTCATCTGAAATAGAGCCATACAAGGCACAAAAAGTTGTCATCTGTTTGTTGGACTCTCAGGACTTGGGGTCCTGGCTCCCAAGGGGTTGGGGGTGATAGATGGTGAGCTTTATTTTTACACGTTTGAAAACTGTGTTTCATGGCAAACCCTAATTGGACATCTTCTGTGGCAGACTGTAAGTTTCAGTGGTAGAATTGAGTTGAATTAGACAGGTGTTTAGAAAGTTTCTTAGGAAGAGAAATGGACTGAATCTTTCTCCATAGAAATAGAGCTGGAAAGGATGCGGTTGCTGTCGGCTGCTCAGGTTCAGTACTTGGCCATCTCCTGAGGATACAGGACAAGGAGAGAGTCCAAGGCTAAAAGGCAAAACAAAGACGGAATCGCAAGTTATGGGGATGGGGAGCTGGTAAGCGCAATGCAAGGCTGGTAGATAATCGCTTTCACGAGAATGTGTTTAGAATGCAGATACCAGATACCTGCTCGATTTATGATCATTGAGGCTATTGGTATGATACTTCAGCCTCTCTCAACAAGCATAGCGTTCTCCAAAGTTGAAAGGAAACTGTACAAGATTGCGTGCAAATGCTGACTAAACCCGAAAGATTCCTACCTCCTCCTCATCCACTTTGGAGATCATCAAAATTGCTATGATTGTTTAAAGAAAACAGAGAAATGGAGATGACAGGGAATCATTTTTTATATGGTAAAACTTAGAAAATCTTTGACACACGCTTTAAAATAAATGCACCTGCTCCCTTGATCCTCTGTATTTGTGTCACTACAGGGCTTGCATGTCTTAATAGTATTGTAGTTCATGTCATTTTCACAAAAGACAGTCATTTGGAAGCTGAGAGCTCTAGCTATGTTTTGTTCAAATAGCCAAGTAATCTACTCTCTTGGCAATAATTGCTTCTGCTGCATTCCTAATGTGGATCGCATGTGAGAAATGATGTGTGCACTCCTTTCAGACTTATGTGGATTTTTAAGGTATGTGTTTGTGTTTGAACCTCTATTTCCTTTCATATGGCAGATTTTGACTTCTTTTTATCACTTCAACTACCAGAATATTTTTAAATTTTCTGGATAGTTGAGTATATTCTCTAAGGAGTACACTGTCTTGTCACAAAGGATACAAAAGGCTAATTTATTATTATCCTTGCTTATCGATGCAATTAAGAGCTTTAAAATAACTTGGTTTAGATGCAATTTCCAAGTCATTTAGACTCCTATGCATGCATGTCTTAATTTACATCCTCTGGACATGATTTTTGTTACTTCATAAATAATATAAAGTTGCTGTAGACTATTTAACAGAATACTTTGTGTAGGTGAGTCATCTTTAAAGAAACTTACCCAGCTCCAGAAACTGACTTGCAGTTTCTCCGTGACTTCATTCCACTACAAGCTGATGCACTTTGCAATGTTCAGCTCAGACCAAGACAGGCTTGTGTGTGCCATTAGGTTTGCAAATTGCTGCTCTCCCAGTGACTTTCCCTCCCAGATCCCAGCTGAGTGGAGTTACTTTGAGAACTGTGGCGTTAGCCCTGTTAGAGCATGCTCCAGTGAGGAGTTCTGTGCAGTCTATTTTTAATGCTATTTAATGAAGGAGCAAGCGCCTCACTCAGCAATAAAGGCAGCATGATGGAAGACAGAGCAGTGCGTGGTTATGGATACTGGAAAAGGATATTTGGGAAGGTACAGACTGGCTGCTGGATATGGTAATTTTAATTAGTCCTAATACATTGCACTAACAGAAGTCAATTGATTTTTGTGGGCAATTTACACATGAATAGTTTGGTATGTCTTCATAAACCTCTTCAGTGATTCTTGGAAAGAAGACTCAATAATTGGAGTGCCTTAAAACTTAAGTGAGATACTTAAGGGAGTTCCTGCATGCATACTATTTTTAATACAAGCTGTCAGGCTCTTGGGTGGTGAGAAGTGCAGAAATAATTTCTGTTTACTATAAAATTGCTCTAGTGAAGGGTCTGGAGCTGGGAAAATGTAACTATCATCTTTCTATGGTATTATGTTAAGTTGAAGCTCTGCCTTGTGAATTTTTTTTTGTAAACTTGAAGGCTAGATCCAGAATTCTGGCAACTCCGTGAAGTAGAGAGTTTTTGATTGATTGAACCTGATAGAACATTTGAGTTGTTTTCTCTCCTTATTTTGAAATAAGCACAGTAGATTGTCTTCCGGAGGTTAAATACTTTAAAATGGAGATTGCAGAGATAGCACCGGTACTTTTCGGAATGTAATAATGAGGTGGGGGTATCTTTGTATTATAGTGTGTAAAACATAAGAAGCCAGCTGTCTGCAATGGTTGCGTATATGCAGAACACTTGTCTCCAGATAGAACGTGATAACGTTTACCAGGAAAGGTCTCTGTAGTTCATTTTCATATTAACAATATCCTGTAATCGGGTTATTTCTTGGTTCAGAGTGAAACTGATTAGACCAATGCCCCAGTGGTTTTAAAATTAATAAACATAAGAGAAAGTGATCTTTTATTAAGTGGGAAAGTGAGCCACATAATCATTATTAAATAAAGCTGTTAGAGCAGTATACAAAGTTGTTCTGGATTTTGCCAATTTTTATGAAAGACAATAAAACAAAACTACTAAGGGAGATATATTGCGAGGAGTTACTGTAACTTGTTGTTGATATTGTTTGTGTTCTGCACTTCGTTCGTACTTCCAGAGGGGAAAATAATCCTCACTAACTCCAATGTTTTCCTCAGTGGTCATACTCTTTGGACCACAGTGCTGCTGTCTTTCTCAAGATGCTCAAGTCCCTGGCATTCCCATTTAAATTCAATGTGTATTTTGTCTGTGGACAAGTTAATGATAAGCTACATGAGGAGAGGATGGAATGAGTCAGCCACTGAAGACATAATATACAACGTAGCCAGAAGTGAATAGATTGAGAAATCTCATTCGTATGAAGAGACAGCTTGAAGTTCGTAAGGTTGGAAATCTCAGATGAACCATTTGTAGATAAGTTAGTTCAGTGCAGACCTGCTTTGTGCCAAGGTTGGTTAGGCAAGAATATGGGGCTTAAAAATGATGTCGACATTGCAAGCCCTTCCTTCAGATGGTAAGTACTGGCATCATTCTAACTGGTACCACGCAGTGGTAAAGTGGTAACGTGTTTTGAAATTTGTGAATCTCTAATCAGAAAAAAAGAATGGGCTTCCTTAAAAATGCATCGTGTCACCTGGAAAGCCCTGAACATATTTCAAGTCAGTGATGATGAACTTATAAAACACATACTTCTTCTCTTTAGACAAAGAATCTTCATGTTTTAGGAAATCAGTGGCTCCAGAAGCTTCTCATTTTTGCTGACTTTGCTTTTATTTCTTCATCCCAACATTAAAATTTAAATATGATCAATGATTTTTCAGCAGTGATATAAGTAAATGCTGAAGGACTATTAAAGGTGAAAAAGAATATAAGCAAGATACATCTGTGACTAGATTTGTCTTTCTCAGGCTATCCTTGCTTCTGAGTGTTAGTTTTCTTTGAGGTATATTTATGCTAAGTTCTAATAAATTGATATTTTTTTCAGTTACTTGGAGTCTTACAATTTAAATTGATTTTGCTCATTTTGGGTTAAACTTGGCCCTGGGTGTTCAGAGTGTATATTTCTTGAATGTACATCACCATCATTACATTTCTGTGAGGATAGATACGAACTGAGATATAAAATATTAAACCGTATACATTAATATAATATGCTTGGTAAATAATAAAGTGTTTCAGACAGAGTATCATGTTCACTCAGCAATTTTTTGTGCTTGGTGACTGTAATCTATGTCTCAGAATCCTCTGTAGTCTGGTGGCATTTTCTTAAGACATAAAATGCCCATACAACATTTTGAATGTATCTCTCTCTAAAATTACTGGGATATATCTGTGCCCTGGGAAATAGCTATGCAGGTAAACCAAAAAGTGAATTGAAATAATTATTGGGGGCAATTGAAAGGAAATTGAAAAACCAAAGGTTTGACTAGAATACACCAAATTGACTCTCTACTTTGAAATTGAATTCTTGGCCTTATGGCGTGCTCTTCTTTGCTAGCTGCCTGCATAGATCTTAGTGCTGTCAGGTAAAACAAATGTTAATCACTGTCTATGGCCACAGAAAATCAATATTTTAAATTCCTCGGCATACGTTTCCCAGGGAAATTTCTTCTGGCAGTTTTTTTATAAGCCCCGTTTTATGTACACGTCCATGCCACAGGTTACATAAGATTTTTTATAAGTTCTATGATCAGGTGATATCTATTAGCATAAAATTACAATTGTGACTTATTAAAATGCCAAATATTTAGTCCAAAATTGTCTCATTCGAGGTACACACTCATAATTATTTCTTAGTCATAATCCTATGCATCATGTTTAAAGTAATTTACAATTGTTCCTTTTAACTAGCAACAAAAAATAATTTAATATTCTCCAGGTAAAGGGGAGACAGAGTCTACTAATAGTTATCCCTTATAAAATCAGGCCTCTTACCACATTCTCCCATTTCATACTACTTCAAAGTGATACAGCAGTTCTTGCATTAGAAATCACTGTGGATAAGGCCTAAAATATTAAGATTTTGTCAACAAAATCACTTCCCTCAATAGTAACATTGGTTTTAAGATAAATAAAAATAAAATACACTTTCAATTAAAAAAAGGATTCAAGATTTTTAAGGGAAAAGCAATGACGTCACTTTTTATGCACACGTTTTGGCAAATTTTGCAGAGATTTATTTGGCACGCTGTGGTTAATGTTTCTATGCAGAATTGCATAATGTCATATACCGTCTTTTTTCTACAGGTTTTTTTTTTTCGTTGAGATATATTTACCAAGCTTATCTACCCAGAGAAACCCAGTAATCAATCCCGGTTACCCACACAAGCTAAGAAATAAGTCCTTGTGATAGGAACTTTCAGGGAGTTGCCGAGCAGTTTGAGTGCTAGAAATCTCAATAATGGACATGTATTCTCTTACATTTGAATTGTCGTTGGTTGCTTCTTTATTACACACTCAAGGCTTGAGATTAGGATGAGGGCCACCTACAGAAGAAGGATGCTCATATATTTAGCAGACTTTCTTCTACTTGCCAAGACACGATACTCACTTTAGCACATGCTTGTCCATGGAATCATACCTTAAAGGAAAAAACAGTAATGCACGTTGACATGTTTGGATCGAGTCAGAACTGAGAATCAATACCAATAATTGAGGCAAAATCCTTCAAGATCTTCAGAGAACAAAGGGGAATATTGACTTCTAAAAGTTTGATGGCCCTTTAAGTCCAAATGTAATATCCCTTGACATGGAAATCAGAAGGCCCAGCTCTCATCTAATTGTCTGGTAATTTGAGTTCCTTTCAGATGGTCTCATCACTATTACGGAGATCTAGAAGGATCAAACCATGGGTTGACCGACAGTGGGGGAAGGGCATGCAAACTCACTGGCATTCAGGGGCTAAGCATAACTGTGTAAGTTTTACTTTTTCATACACTCAATAAGAAAATAAAAATCGATTAAATTATTCTCGCAGCTTTTATCGCAAGTTATCAAAGTGTTTCTAAAGCCGCAACCTACAGTTCTCACATGAAGTTCCCAATATTTATTGATAAGAAAATATCTATACTCTGCCTTGACATGTTTTTCTTAGCATTTTGCTGATTAATATGTATGTAACTTTGGTAGAAATCTCAGCATTGCTGGCATTTGATTTAATTTAATTGTCAAAAAGCTGTTGGATGAAAAATAAACAGATTCCATCTCAGGATGTGACAGAACCAAGATTTCTCCAGCATTTACAAAATTTAATACTCATTTCGTCTCTATAACACTATCTTTTCAAAAACCAGAGTATTAAAAACAAAACTTTCGATTGAAAATATGGCACTTTTGGGGGGGAGATTAAGGTTTATAGTCAAATGATGACTGTTTAAGTCCGTGTAGCACATCCTTGTGTTAAAATTGCTACTGAATTCTGCCAAATTTGTTAATTTTCAGGATTTTGCAGTCATATCTATGATCGTATTTATTTTATCCGGCTTATGAGAATGATTGCTCTAACACTTTTAAATTACATAATTTTATATTTGTTTATTTTTTATTTTCTTTAAAGCTTTTATTTATTTATTTTAGAGGAGAAAGGAGGGAGAGAAACCGCAATGTGTGGTTGCCTCTCACACGCCCCCTACTGGGGACCTGACGGGCCGCAACCCAGGCATGTGCCCTGATGCGGAATCAAACCCGTGACCCTTTGATTTGCAGGCCTGCACTCAATTCATTGAGCCCCACTAGGCAGGCATATTTGTTTATTTTAAATTGAATTAACTATTCTGGTATTGTGAGAACTTTAAAAAGTTAACAAACATCTGGCATAACATTAAAGATGAATTCAAAACCCCATTGCAAACAACTAGCTGGTATTAATGATTCTGTATTTTTTTTTCCCCACTCTGGTGCTGTTTTAACTTTGGTCACAGCACATACTTCCTTTGTGAAGATTAAAATCTTACTCCAACCCTGAAATTTCCACATAATCACTAACAGAATTCTGGAAGAACAATATAATGTAGCATGCAGTCATGTCGCATGCACAGGCTGTTGCTATCTACACAATTAGGCTTTCTAACAACTGGAGGCTTTAATCTTTAGTTATTATTATAAGTATTGTCTTGATCTGGAACTACAAATGACAGTTCTCAGTGTTTATTTCTTTGTCCCAGCATCAAGAGATGAGAGAGCATACCCAGTAAGATGTGACAAAGTGGATACATGTAAAATTGTGTGTGTTGTGTGCGTGCATCCTGTCAAGAGGGATTTTGTTTTATTATGCAGATTATCCTCATGTCTGCACTGTTTGTTTGATATGATGTAGGAAGCTATTTTGAACTCATTGGAACTTCCAATCAAAAGTAAATGAGGTTAAAACAAACCAAGGGGATGTACACCAAAGGTGTGCTTGGTGCTTATCGGAGAGGAAGCAGGTAACTCTGTGTGTGATGAAGGAAGGTGTTACCCCAAGGAAGCATAGGCCTCCATGAGATTTTGCAGGTTCAAAATGCGGATTGAAAGAAAAGGTCTAGGAAAACAGGCTTATATAGGGTGGTGTATCCAAATCTCACTTCCCCCAGACTCACCTTCATAAATATGTAATTTACCACCTGAACCACCAGCCCCAGTGTTTGGCTTCTGCATCTGAAAAACAACTAATAGTGTAACCATGGCCAAGACTCTAAACCTCTCTGTGCTTCATAGTTTCAGCAGAATAAATTATGTAGAAACACCAATCCAGTCTGAACTAATTACTAGTTACGTAACTCTAGCAATTTTGTTCATTGCTCATGGCTTCAATTTATGAGAACATAAAGTACAATAAGGCCTACCTTGTAGGACTGAACAAAGTATTTGGCCCATAGGTATTATTCACTATAAAGAAACCATTATCTATCTTTGTATGGAAAACTTTAAAGAGAGAGACAAAGTCATTACGTGAGACAAACCTCTCTTTAAGAATTTTTTCTGAATTTTATTATTTTTTTAGTAATTTAGAGTTCTTCTGTTCCCACCCCATAAAAAGTTGGGTGGTGAGAATTGGAGACTAGCTCTACTCTTTCTGTGCCTGAGTAGTAAAGGCCAAGCCAATGTGGCAACTACCCCCCGCCCCAAGAGTGCATCACACAAGGTCATTATCTCCTGTCAGTCTCTCAGGAAAGGGATGACCCATCTAGATGTGTCTAAATAATGAGCATAATGGTATTTTTTCTCCAAAACATTTTAATTGCCTGATTTGTGCCATCTAAAAGGGATGGCTGAAGAACCAACTAAAAATGGGTTGGCATGGACCCCTGGAGAAATCGTGCTGCACCCCGAACAGCTGGGTGGGAGCCAGGAAGCCACAGACTGGGAGGTGAGGGGATGGGAGGCGGAGCCAGCTTTCCACTCCCTCCCAGACCAGACCGGAAAACAAGTGCAGCTTTGGGCTTGCGGACACACTCCCTGGCACCCCAACCAAATGCCCTGAGCACGGTGTGAGCTGTTTGGACTGGGCAGCTGACCTGGCCTCTGCTCCGGAAGTATTTGCACCTAGTTTTGCTGAAATGAGTTATTTCTACACCTGTGTGGGAGTGATCCAAAGACAGGGAAATGTCTCTCATAATTGGGATTTAATCGATAGGTTCCCCATCAGGAAATGGAGAACCACAAAAGAAGATGAGCCATGCAAAACGGTGAATTATCAGATAATCGCACTTTGTTTTTTAATTATAATTTGAATACCAGCCATTGTTAGGGATAGAGGTAGGACATTCATTCACAGTCAGGAAGTTATACAATGAAACTTCTCTGAAGGTACCTAAGAATAAATTTGTAACCTTTGGTATTCTAATATTGGCTGAAAAACAAAACAAAAAGAAAAAAGTGGAAAAGTTACATATCCTATATCATGATGTGTGATATATTATTATAATATATATTCACCACAAGATGCATACTTAAACACAAGAGTCACTTATGTAACTCACATTAAGCAAAAAGTGATTTAGCCCAAAAGCCTATTTCCCAATACATTTTTTCTTTATTGTCCTTAGCAGTTCTTGCTTACATGTGGCAGATATTTAATCAAAGTTTCCCGAATTAAAACTTGACCTTTATATTGTTGATAGCATTTAATATTCAGAATTCAAAATTAGATCTAAGCAAAGTTTTAATTGCATTTTTCCCCTAAAGTTTCAGCTTAAGTGTGTTTAATGTTTACCTTTCTGAAAAAGAGAACGAAGGGATGTCTTTTTTTTTAAATTGCAACTGACCTGAAGATTATTTTGACTGTTGCACAAAGAAGTTTCCTCTTCAGATCTCCGGCAATGACTAAGGTTTCTACAAGAACAAGAAGGCCCCTCACTAGTCCGCTTCCACGGAATACATAAATCACATTTCCATGTACAGGGAGATGTATGAATCCAAGGCAAGTTCACAAACAATTTCCAAATCGTTGGTACAGAGAGCTAGAGACAATGTTTACTGGATATGGGTTTGGAGAGATTAACCATGATGAAATTGATCCAGGATGCAGGGGAGGAATTCACTCCTCGGGAGATCTGGGTAAGGATGCAGCCTTGGATTAGAAGGCAGGGGTGAGGCAGGGAGGGGGAAAAGAATACCCACAAACAGGAATTTCAGACCCCTCTTCCTGTCTTAGGCAGAACAGTTCTGACCAAGCTTAGGGAGACTGCCCTTCTCTCTTCCTGCAAGGGGGAATAGCAATAGGATTAACCAGGGTTAAATAACACTATTTAATCCACGGAGGATCACTGAAAACTGGATTAATGCTTTACCCCTCCCTATAAAAATAATCTAGTCCAAAAGGAAGGGATGCAGCTGATTCAGAGTGTATCTTTTAATTTGCTTCCTATATTTTAAGATATGCCATGTGTGGTTCTCATGGAATGAACTTCTATTCACCCATCCATTTCCCAAAGAAAACTAAAACCTGGCACCTTGATTTAGAGAGATGAGAAACACATTCCTTTTCTTTGCTGAGACTGTGGCAGGCTTTAGGAATACAGAGAAAGCAATAGATTCTACCCCAGCTGGACTACTCATCAGGAAGTCAGAAAATATATTCTGGAAATATATAGGTCAAGGTGGAGGAATTTCTGTACGAGTTGAATTGAGGGAGCTGAGTTCTTGTATAACAGCAAGACCTGTCTTGGCATCAGATTTCATAATTATTTATTCATTTCTCCGTCCTTGTTTTTCAAATATTTATTGAGAGTTTTCTATGTGTCGGGCCTCATGCTGAACACTTAGGAAATTGACTGTATAGGATTTTATAGGTATTTGGGAGACTTAAAGGCAGTTTAAGTTTGAGCAATGACTTGGATGATTGAGAATAGGAGGAAACTCCAAAATGACAAAGGATAAAGCAATATGAATTCATTTTGACAAATTAGAAAAACATTTCTTTACTGGGAAAGTTAACTAGGAAAATCCATAGGAATTGTCTCAAGAGTAGAAACCATACTGTTTCCAGAAAATAAACAAGGAAGAATGAATGCCACTGGTTAGTTGCTGGGGAAAGGGTCTATCAATGGTTAGGCTGGAAACTAAACCATCAATTGGGAAGCTCTCTACCAAGAGAAGGAGTCAACTGATTAATTAAGAAAATCTATTTGAAATTGGGATGACATACTCTATTCTTTTTCAACCTTTTGAGACAATACCTTTACAATATTGCTTACTAGAGTTGCAACCAACTGACTCAAGTAGAACTGGGATTCTGAACAACAAACAAAGTTAACTTTATATCAGATCATACCAAAATATCTGTTTAGGATTAAAAAGCTTTTTCTAAAGGCAGATCATTCTTTGAGTTCGTTTTGAGGTGCCACATCTGTGTTTGAGAGAGGACACTTAAATAGTTTCAGAGTATCACAAGTCTCTAATATATTAAAAAATAGTGCCCGTAATGAGGAGATGGGTTTACATAGGAAACTTCAGGGGAGTAAAATATTTGCTTTATTGGATACCTGAAGGATGATTTGTTTTTCTTTTATTGTAAAGGATGCACTTCTTTCCACTGGCAGAGATAAATGATTAGGTTTTTGGAAGCTGAGAGGTACTGGATGTGTTGTACCAGACCTGGTTCGTGTTCCAGTATCTTGCCCTGAAACACTGAGAAAGAATCTACTTTTAGAAGTTACTCATAAAGCAACAGGGTTACATCAGAGGGTTGCTGAAATCTCTTCCAGTTTAGTTTCTATAATTCAATGGTGGGTTTTTTTGTGTGTAATATCCATGGACTGGTTTTATATTGCCTTTCTCTATACATTTTGGTTATACTTTTTGTTTTAGCCTGAAAATAAGGACTAACATTACAAAATAAGAGTGAAATGATTAGAAGAAAATCTTACCAAGAATAGTTGTTAAGTAAAGGGGATATGAGGTCCCAGACCAGGGTCCAGATGCCACTCTGCAACTCCGCAAATTTCTCAAGCTTTCTAAACTTTGGCTTCCTCATTTCTAAAATGAGCCAGTTGTAAGAATTAAAGCTGAAAAGCTTAGCCCAGTGCTTACACTGGCTCGCTTATTTCTACCTGGTGCTCATTCTTTTTTATTTGCTTGCCCTTTGCTTTGTCCTTATCACAACCTCTGCCTGATGCCCTTGGCCTCCCAAAAATAAAGCATCCCCTTAAGATCCCTCCCAATCTTAGGAATGTTTTCATGACGTGGCTGTTATCTTGAGTGTTTTGTTCATGCATAACTGGAGTTCATTTTCAGCACAGTCATACTATACATGATAAGCAATTCCAAGCCAAGGGTTCAGTGAGGACAAGCCATCTGGGGACACCTAAAGTCCAGATGACTTTCTAAAAGGTGCTCATCTGCACAGTTAATAGGGTTTGACATTTTATAAGCATGGATGGGCAGTCGAGCCTTGAAAAGAGAGTTGGGCATGGATGATCTATTATACCACGCATGCACAAAATCCCACGCAACATTGTATTATCTACTAATGGAGATGCACCTGGGGTAAGGTTGTGGCTCTGACGCATATTTACAAAAACAAGTTAACTAGGGCCTCTAGATTTGTCTAGAAAAGGTGTAGAAAGTTTCACCTTCACACCCTTCCAGCAGCAATCTGGGACTTTGAGCCCTAGAAATGACTTCAGATAAAGTTACAGAGGACTCGTGATTTGTACACTTCGCAGATAAAAGCAATAGCCAAGGCCAACGGCAGACCAGTTGTATAATCAGACATTCACCAAACCGATCTAGCAGGAAAAGAAGGCTGTCAAATCAGTTTTCCTAAAATCACCAGAAAACATTACCCCTCTTCTTTGACCTGGCTGTGAGAAATAGATTGGTTTTGATGTTTCAGGAAAGGATTAGTGATACCACACGTGTCCTTGTTTATAGATTAGATCCTCAGGCTTAGGCAGGGATCAGATGGTTTGCACTGTCGTCAGGAAGTTGGTGGCAGCTCAACAGACCTGGGCCTGCAAACTTCAAAAGACTGATACATTTTACTACAAGTCTTGGGGAACTTGTGTAAGTTTTTCACTGGATAGAGAGTCAACTCCTGATGAAGTACACCGATACGCAGTAAGAAAAATCTAAATGAGAGGAATGTGATGCTTTTTTGAACTTTTTAGGAAAGCTACTGAGTGGCTATTGGTGAGGAAATCTGTATTTCTGTATTGATTAGGACATTAGTGTCATTCGTTGTGCTTTGTGGGAATTCTTTTGCTGGGCATGCTCCTTCTGCCCTTAAATTTATTACCTTGTTTTCCTAGGCAAAAAGCCTTATCAGTATAAGAGATCCAAGATTTCTGTTGCTCTGCCGTGTTATATGCCAAAGCCACAGGGACAGTGATGAGGACAAATCAGTCCTCCCCTACTGATTCCGAATTCACCTCTGGATCAGTTTTGATCATTGTTATTTATTTGGTCACTGTTATTGGATTATTGTTACTTGGGAAAAAATAATTTGTATTATTGTTGGCAGTGTAAATGCTAACTGATAGTTATGAACTTTCTGTGCCCATGTGATCTGTTCTTGGTTGTGGTCACAGCCATGGCAAAATTTCTGTTGTCGCATACCTGGGGATTCTTGTCTAAGGAAAGGCTGTTTCATCCTTTTTTTTTTTTTTTTTGCTTTTTTCTATTTAACATGATTTATACTGTAACATGTAAAAGCCATATGAAAACCAGAGATTTAAATCTCTTTTGAAGCTCAGGCCCAGGAATTGAGAACCAATAGCAAAGGGTACATGGCAGGGCCCTAATAAAAAGAGACATGGAAACCAACTTTTAAACTGGTACGGAGTGGGTAGAAGTGTGTCCGTGTGTGTCTCAACTTGGTACTGTGGCTGTCGTTTGAGACGAGGATAGATTCTCAGCTCCTGATGTCACCTACCTGTGGGACACATTTTCTCTTACTGTCCTAGAAAGGCAATAGGCTTAGGTCAAGGTGACCTAAGTTCGAATTCCATTTCTGCCTTTCAGTGGCCTGGCCAAGTTCATTATCCATTATGAGCTTCAATTTCCTTTTTAGACTGTATGGGTAACAATACTGCCTTCATGAGTTATCGTACATCAAATACTTGCTGCCTCTAGAAATATTATCTCCTTCCTGCTTTCTCCTACAGGGACTATTTATCCATTAAAACATTGAAACCAGTAAGAAAATGTGTAATGAAATTATATATATATCAATACTTGTTTTGAAAATGCTATGAAGTTATAATTAGAGTCATAAGTATTTTATGTGTCTGTGAATTACTAAAAAAAGAGAGAATATAAAGAAAATCATGTTGGGGGTGGGATTATTTTGCATTGGCTTTTATCTGGTGTTAATAATTTATATCATATAGTTAATGAAAAGAACAATGAAAAAAAGGTACAGACAATCTAAACCTGTGTGTTTACTCACTGCCCAACTTAGAAGCAATGTTATGACCCAGGGACCCACTAGTTCACACTTATGTGCAAATAAATAGCCAGAGATGAGTGACTAAAGGAAAATACTAACAATTTTTTTTAGTAAATTCATGGGGGAAAATGGTTTTGGAGATACCTATTCAGTGATGAGTGGAGTCTAAAGAAAAGTTGCTTTTCCATTTTTTTTCCTAATGGACTCACGAGGTTTGGGCTCTCCGAGTCATTTTGATGGCACTCCCCTGTGAGTTTTCAGTGGAGGCATGTTGGCTGGTCCTCAGCTGCGGGTTCTAAGCCATCTCTCTGTCCCAATGGACAACAGTGCTACACTCGTCACGTATACTCTGCCTCCCGTCCCACAGGGGAGAACTAACGCCAGGTAGATAAACCCAGTTCCAGCCCACCTGGCAACACATAGTTATGCAATTTACTGACATTGAGGATGAAATGATCCATTTTTACTAATATGTTTCCCCTGAAATTGTTTTCTGGAAAACATCCATTAGAAGTCACCGGTGTGAGCTTCTTCCGTCAATTGTTTGTCCTCAGTTTGTTTTCTACCAGACACCTGGAACACACACGCTCCTTCGCCTGTGCCTGCCCTGTGTTGGGCACAGAGGGTGACGGTTGCTTCTGGCAGATGTACAGGATCAAAGTGGCCTTTTTCTCCTTCCACCCTCAGGGCGTCGGTTTCTCAGATAAAGGAAGTGGTGGGCTTAACGGAAGTTTCAGCCCTGCCCTAGAAAAAGTTGAGCTCAGTATGAAAATAGACCTGATTCTTCTTTATCAAAGATAGTGGCTTTGTTAAAATACTTGGACAGAGAGATTTAAGGACTGTGCTAATTACACGTTTTTTTTTTTAATTTGTTAATTCTATTTTGTGACCTGGAGCAAACAAACAAAATAATCTTATTTGTTTCTCCATTTAGCTAACCTGAAAAAATGTAAAATCTAGATATACTGTTTATTGGTAAATATGAAATTTATTTGACATCAATACAGTTTATATTATATATGGAGAACATATTGCTCAAAATTTCTAAATCTCTCTAATTCATGATATAAATTACCTAGCCAGGTTTACTTGGATAAATGGATTGCCTACAAATTTATTGTTGGGAATATATATGCCAAATCTTTAATAAATATATGTGTATAAAGTCACCTGTTTATTTAGATATACATACATACTGCATACATAAATATATTATATGCATCATACATAGAAATTCACAACCTTGAATAACTTCTATACGAGTATTATAGAAGAGCCATCCCTATTATTGGGACTCAGGGGTGGGGTGACCGGAGCTAGCTGGGTCACTACTTCACCTTCTGAATTCATTTATTTCGCTGCTAACAGCCAGTATCTCATTCAGGACAGGGTTACAGAATGGAGTCGGTGAAGATGGTAAAGTTGCATTTACCCCCGTTCTCCACCCATCAGCACTGATAAAATGGCAAGATGGAAACAGAGGGTAGGAAAGTGAACGTGTTGTTTCAGATGAGCAGTTACGGATTTCTATACGTTTCAGGTTCTGATTCCGTAACTCTGCCCCGCTGACCAAGTGAACTGTACTGTCTTCCAAATGTCAGTCGGTGACTGAGGGCTCATTAATGCAAATGCGCCACCCTAGTCTTTAAGTGAATCCTCTTACAGAAGGACATAAGTGTGAGTGTGTCATCTCGAAGGGAAGTTTCAGACTACGATGTTCCGTCTCTGAGCTACATAAGAAGGCCCCTCTCTAAAGCAGTGGCTCTCAAACCCGAACGTGAATCACCGTCACCTGGAGGGATCATTCCAGTACAGATTGCTGGTCCCTCTGATTCAGTGCCAGGTTCTGTGCATGTGGAGTGAGGCCCAGGTATTTGCATTTCGAACAAGTTTCCAGGTGATGCTGATGCTGCCGGCCCAGAACCACACTCTGAGAACCATGGGCCTAAGACATAAACCTCCTTGCCAGAGTAGAGAATTGGCATGATTAATGTTTCCTCATCTGAAATACTAAAGGCGTACTGTAAAATGTCAAAACAAATAAGCCTCAGAATGAACTTTAATTTACTGTGATTTAAAAATTGTTTTTAAAACACAGCATCTTAAAGAAAGAGTTGAGGACTGCAAATTCTACTAGACAGGGAGTGTTAGAAACCCTTGTTTTGTGTGATTACCGGAGGGTACAAGTTTCCCTTGAGGCTGAGATCTAAGAGCTTCTAGCGTAGGATTGTAAAATCCATGGAAATAAAATAATTCATAATCTGCAAGAGTGGACATTTTAAGGGTCAAGTAAAACCTTTATGTAAACACTGGTGAGCACTAGAGGACTATGAACACAAAAATGTGTAGGAAATGATTTATAGCAGCTTTAGTTATAATTGCCCTACACTGGAAACAAATGAAATGTCCTTCAAAAGGCAACTGGATAAATAATGGTGTATTCATGCAATGGAATATTACTCAGCAATGAAAAGGACCAACTATTAATACCTGTGACCACTTGGATGGGTCTCAAGAACATTCTGTGCTAAGTGAAAGAAGCCAATTTCAGAACATCAGACTGTATGATCCCACTTATACAACCTCCAAAAGTTATAAAAGTACAGTGACATAGGAGGACAAATTAGTGATTGCCAGGAGATATGTCAAAGGTGAAGTGTGATGGTAAAGTGGTAGCATGAATTTGTTTTTTGAATTATCTGTAGCCGAGTGTTGTGGTAATTATACATACTAGTACATGTGTTAATTCATAGAACTACACAGCCCCCACAAGCCAAATTTACTATATGATATTTTTATGATCATATAGTTTTAACAAATTTAATAAAAGCAGAATAATACTATCTTTCAGTTACACCATATAAGTGGATTTGCACAATTACATAAGGCAGAAGCACCAATTTATTTAAATATATAAAAAGGCCATGTCTCAGACAAAAGGTAAAAAATGATCTCCATGAAAAGGGTTCTTTAAAAATGTGCCCAAGGTCAGGTGACTAGCCTAGTCTTTACCTGTGGCTGCTCTAGCATCTCTCTCCTGTTTTCCCAACTTGTCCTTTTTCTTAGAATCCTTCCCTGTAAGCTTTATCACTTTCAACATGAATTTAAGGGGAGGTCTATTCTCATCCAGACCAGCTAGAACAGACCGACGGCTCTGGAACTCTCATCCAGATCCCTTCCACATAGATACATTAGCCCTCGGAAATCACTTCTGTCCTCAAAGAAACCGCCACGCCTGCACTCAGCATGCCGTTCAAGGTGAGACCTCATGACCCGAACAAGCAGTCCTTCCTCCAAATGGGGCAACATTCTTGCATGGGCCACAAAGGTTGTGCAGCTACTTTGTAGTAATGGGGTCTTCTTGTAGTTCATTCACTTCTCAGTTTTAGGATTACTTCAGAATTAAGTACCGAGTATGGTTTTTTTTTCCTCATTTGTTTTTTGTATTCCAGTGGGACATGCATGTGTCTGGCTAGGAATTGCAGAAATGATACTCCCTCCCAATTAAAATGTATAGTTATTATGTGGTTTGGCATCCTTCTCAAATAAGTAGCCGTGGCTGCATGTGCGGGTGTTGCATTCACTCCCCTGTGAACACACACTGAAAGCACAAATTGAGCAACCCCTAGGAGGCCGTGGACGGAGCATGGGTTTTTGAGACCAACATTTGAATAAGGTCGATGCCATTTCATCTTTCACAGGGAACCTGTCCTTTCTGAACCTCAGGTTTCTCGTGGCATTTGATGCATAATATGGTATAGGAAAACATGGTAGCTATTATTTTTTTAGAGGATGGGTTCATGTATCTGTGTTTAACTTGAATATAAGCAACTGCAGGAATTTGTCACAATCATTACGTGAGTGAATCCCGATTTGTGATTTACTTAAAAAAAAACTGATATGAAATACAGCTTCCTTTGGCTGCCGTGGATACTCTCAAGGTTTTTTTTTCTGGTGGTGTATCACCAAGTTTTGTGAGGAAATAGAACAATTTAAGTATGAGTTTAACTGTAGCACAACTTAGAGGGAGTCATCCATGCACGTCTATAAAATGCAGACTTCATGCCTTTTAAGTAGCTGACTGGTTGACAGGTTCTTTCTGAAATGACCTCTCTTTGGTGCCCAGGCACTGGTGTGCTGGGCTGGATTTCAGGGGCAAGCGCACAAATGTTGCCCACAGTTTGCATGGGGAGAGAAGGAGCGCAGGCCAATCTCCTGCAGCTGGGAAGCGCAATTAGCAGCTTCATGAATTAGGGGCTTGTTTACACTGTTGTCCAAGATAATCATTTGTTTGTTTTAACTAAGATGCTCTATCTTCGTCAGAGGCATCAATCCTCATATTTAAATGATAAGGTCTTTGAATCTCATAAATAGTGTTTGTATTTCACAGCAGGAACCTCTGTCACTGCCCATGTTTTCTCTTGCTGACTCTGGTAATCAAGACATGAGTTACATATATCTTTCAAGTTATTCTTCAAGCAGTTAAAATTATGTGATCTATTCCAGCAACTATTTTGACACTGATCCATGTGTTAACATACTTTTTTTACACATTCCTAGGCACAAGCACATCCCACAGACACTTACACACACAGATGTGAAATAAAATTTTGCAAAATAAGCCCTACAAGGGTAATATACCTTTTATCTAATGTTTACCTATTCTATCCCCATCCATTTCATTCCCCTCCTTTCTGTGTTCTGTTGATTTCATTTAAAAAATTCAAGTTACAGCCAATCATTTGACTTCCCGATTTACTAACAGGTCACAACCTAAAGTTTGAAAAACATTGATTGATCTACAAAGGAATTTCCTTATGATTCTATCTTCTCCCCAGAATTTGTAGAAAGGAGTGCATTCGAACTTCCTGTCTTTTTGATCTTCAGCTATGTGTGATCTTAAATCGATGATCAAAATATATCGGTCTTCTGACCGGGTAAATGCCAGTTATTAGTACCTTTTCAAGACAATAATGACATCTAGTCATTCAATTAGTACTTAGTAATGAGTCAGATAAATTATTTTGGAAATCACACGTGTGAGTCACTACTAAACTATATCCAGTTTTCCCAGAAGGGGACTTCATGAGTAAGGTGGTCTGTGTGTTTCTAGAAAATGTTTGCTGATCTGTGTTTTGTTCTTCCTATAGACACTACACCCAAGGTCAGTATTTTTCTAAGGCATAAGCCTTATAAACATGTTTGAATATATAATAATATTAATATAAACAGTTAATATTTGAAGTAACTGAAAAATTAGAACACCATTCCTGGTTAAGATGATTGAAAGACATTTACCTTTTTAGAAACACTTACTTACTTCCCATTATGTTCCTGGTGCTTTCTAGAGACTCAGAGAGAAGGAAGGAATAGGGAAGTCCCTGTCACTGGGGAACACAGAGTATAGCCTGCCTCTCAGATAACCTCAGGATTCTATGGTAGGTGCTGAAATGGAAGTATGTGCCCTGTCAGGGGTCAGTGTGAGCACAGAGCTAGACTAGACCATGGGAGAGGGCAGAGAGCCAGAAATTTGTTAGGAAAGATGTGACTTTGGAATCTCATCTCATTGGTCAAAAGCGGTGACCCCTCCCATGTTGTAAAATGAGTTTCTCCAAAGGCTCATTTTCCTTTGGAGAACGGAGATGGCTACAGCGTGATCCTAACTGATGGTGGGACTTCCCGCCTTGTACCGACAGCACCAAACTATTCAGGGACAGCTTAGTCAGGATACACATGGGTACACGATGACGCCTGCGTGCGTAAAGATCCGTGTTAGTTCTTGTAATAAAAACATCAGAGAGCTGTTTTGTGACAAGTGTCACAGGTGTGCATTGCACCATCTGCTGGCACAGGGAGAGCATGAGACACATGCCAAAGGCCAGATCACAGTTCTAGCCCCGACAAGCCTCTCTGGCCTCCTTCTCAGGGATCTCAGGTTATGAACATTGACCTTTTTCCCCCCTTTTGACTGGATTCACTGATAGAGGTGGTTAAATAAATCATCGTAAACTATCACTTCTAAATTCCTGAAGATTCTTTTAAATGTTTACAATTAAATAGTTCTTTTCAATTTCTCCAGGGGGACACAGGGGACGTGGTGCAGTCCCACACTGAACAATGAGCAAGAAGCCACCTATAAACAGAGGGGTCCAGCCACCAGAGGACCCGTTCGTTGCTTGGTCTCCTCTGGGTTTGTTCTTGGCTCCTGCCTCGGTCACTGGTCCAGTCCTTCCAGACACAAGCCACCTGAACTCTGCCTCTGTGCCTTCTGCCTGCATACACATTCTAAGTACACGCCCCCACTGTCACCAGACCCTTTGCCCCTGCAAACCATCCTTGTCACTAGCTATAGCTTGTAAGAAGGTAACCTCCTTTCTCATCTCCTGTCCCATCCCTGAAGGAAGGGCTGGAAAGAGAGCCATGCGTGTGCTGTCAGGCAGAGTGACAGGAAGGCTACTCTCAACTCTTCAGCATGTGTGACAACAGGTTAAAAGAATGAAAAACTTCATTCTTGATGTTCCCTTCTTGTTGTGTCATGGTCAAACTCAATGGAGGATAATTAACTCTCAACTGAGGACTTTGAGCAAATGCTTTCTTTCTTATTTGAAGGATGCCACTCTCCTTATTGGATGAGGGGGAATTTTCTGGGAATTGTGAATTATCTATTCTAACTTTTCCCCTTGAAGATGAGTGAGCGACCCTATGAGGATTCATTTGGAATTCACCGTCAAGCATACTTTACTGAGAAACAGAGAAGCTAAGTCCTTGGGAAGCTGAGTAACTCTTCATTTCTTGCAGACTGTCCATTTTTCAAAGGCAGGTGCTGGACCATGCCTCTCTTCGGACCTCTCACAATTCCTAACAGAGTGCCTTGCTCCCAGCAGGAACCCAGCACATAGCTGCTTTCTGACTCCACCGGCATGAGCCAGGCCTGATCACACACATCAGCCCACACACAAGGGCTATCTGGACAGTTAAAATAAAGCCGGCCTCGCTAAGAAACCAAACGTTTTGCTTTGACTAATTTAAATACGATTCTTCTCAGCCTTGTAAACCATCAAATACCGAATACAATTTAATATTCTTTTATCGATTCATTGCCGTGGTATGAGAATCAGCCGTTAAGCTGCGCTCACAAGAATGATAATCCATGCTGTTAAAACTTCACCTCCCCCCACAGACCTGTCCGCAGAGAGAGGGGTGAAGGAGGGGGCATGAGGAGGGAAATGGAGAAGGCGACTGTAAGTTCTCACTGGTAAACACACAGAATATGAAATGCACAGAGCGTTCACAGGATACCGCTCAGCACGCAGGAGCACAATGGAAGTGTTAGTTGCTGTTAAAATTGTTGAGGCTGCTCCTTTGGTAGAATATTTGAAGTGCTAATGCATGTGCTCTGCATGGAGTAATACAGAAAGATCAGAACACTTACGAATCTCTTCGGGCCAGTGATAAAATTTTAAAAAGAGTATTCAATTCTAACTAATTTTATTATGCCCTGCTTCTTCCCCAGAAGAGGAGTGTAGGTAAACAGCAATAATACCTATTTCCTGGGGTACAAGTGAGGCATGGTAGGTGCCTTGTAAGTTGTGTAATCTTGGGCAAGTTTCTTAGCCACACTGAGTCTCAGTTATCCCTTCTGTAGAATGGAACCAGTGACCTCTAACTATTAGTAGTTGTGCAAGAGTAAATGAGATAATTTTGTAAACTGCTCATCATTTTATAGGCATTAATTAATACATTATCCTGATACCTTGAATGCCTACTAGGTACCAGGCATAGTGTTACCTACAGATGGTTTTGAAATTACATTTGAGGATGTAACTTTCAGAGGAACTTCTATGAAGACATATGTTAGATTTGAGGTTAGAGGATTGCGTAACCATACAGTGGCCTGTGAGAGTGGGAGATAAACAACAGAACCAGATTTCATTGCAGAGGTGAGAATTTACAACGTTGGGAAGAATCATAGATTTTTTTTTAATTGATCTGATTTACTGTGTGGTCCCAAAAGAACCAGTAACTCAGAAACATGGCCCAGCATACAAGTGCTTATTGAATGTACAAGTTCTGATACCTTCATAAATAGTGCAAGATTTGGATCAGTAATGAGGTGTCAGGGGCCAGAGAAGGTGATTTAGAGGAGCTAGTGAGGGTTTTATGTCAAGCAGTGATATTTAACCTGGCTTTTATTACCAAGGCAATGCAGTTTCAACCTTCAAAGAGGATGTCCTGAGATGGCCCAGATCGGGCTCTGGGAAGCAGGTTCTAAGACAGGGTCAGTGTGCTGGTTGCTTACTAGGGAGCGTTCTTGGCACCAACACCATGATGAGCAGAGAAGAAAGCAGAGGGAGACCAGATTCTGTTCTGGCCACAGGATGAGAACAGCTTTGGCCAACACTGTGGGGCGCTGTGCAGCTGGAATGGCCTCAGAGTGTGTTGCTAAGGTCACAATGGCCAGACCTCAGGCTCCCACCGCCACCAGTTACTGGACATGGGCTGCCCTTGGAGAGAGCACTGCCCTGGGGACTCAGCTCTCTGCAGCTGAAATGATTCCTCATGAGACAACAGTCCTTCCTTGAAGAAGGGTCTGTGTCTTCCTGAAAGGTAAAAAATTAACACCACAAAGCCCTAGGCAGGGGTGTCCAACCCACGGCCTGCAGGCTGCATTCGGCCCAGGACGGCTATGAATGTGGCCCAACACAAAATAGTAAATTTACCTACAACGTTGTGAGATTTTGTTTTTGTTTCTGTTAGTGCTTTTGTATTTAATATGTGGCCCAAGAAAACTCTTCTTCTTCCAGTGTGGCGCAGAGATGCCGAGAGGTTGGGCACCCTGCTAGGACATCGTGCATCTTGATGCTTGGGCCTGTGTTGAATAGAAATCGCCTTGCATCACTCTGAGGGAGAAAAGCCATAAGGACACATGGGTCAGGTTTCGTTTGGCTTCTTTTTTTTCCAAGAAGCTGTGGCATGTAAGAGGTTTTCAAACCTCTTACATTCTCCAGGGAAACAATAATCAATCGCCTACAAATCATTGTGTCTCCCATCTGGACTGAAACCCAGTTTGGGGGCCTAGTCTGTGTATCTGAAGATGATTTTAATTCGAGAGAAGATGTTATACATTAATTCTTTAGTATGGAAATTTTCAAAGCATGCACAGATACAGATGATTGAGTAACAACCCCCCAGGTGTACATCATGTGGTATCAATGCTTTGCCCTTGTCATCCCAGAGGAGGTCTGTCGCCTCCCGTGTTGACCTGAGGCCGATCCAGACATGTGTGTCCTCAGAGTCGGGTGAGATTTCACAGCGTTTGAAGTCAGGATGTCTCTTCCTGGTGCTGACGTGGGTGCAGTAGAAGCTGTGAGAACCGTGGCATACTTCCCCCCATGGACCGATGGAGCCATGCCCGGCCATCCACTCACATTTCCACTGTCCTGGCCCCACAGCTCAGCCATGCAGATTGAATTTGAACCTGGCATGTGTGCTGATGCCTGAGGCCGTTTCCATGTTTCGTGGCACCCAACAAGGCCACACTGTGAATCACAAGCCAAGAAAGGGTCAGGGCATTTACTTAATTTTCGTACGGATAATGTCGAGCAACCTCCTAGAAATTGGTGGACATGGAAGTGACCTGCCACCTTCCTGTGCTCTTGGCCATTTTTCAGCCTCGTACAAAACTAAAATCAAAATTTCTGTTTAGGTATGGAGTATCTTAGGGAACTTCTACAAAGACTATCTAAATTAATGCTGGGGGTATTAAGAGAACCCTCCCTGTGAGTTGAACATCTGAACCATTTCTGAGTCCTTTGCAAGTTCAAGTCCCCAGGTGGGTTTGCCAAAGCAGTCAGGATGACATCCCAGCTCCAGGAGGCTTTGCTGGGCCCGAGCAGAACAGTCATGGCATGCCCAGCAGTGAATCAGCAGTCCCCGTCACCCCTGCCACTCAAGCAGGAATTTGTTGGTTGTTTGGCTTCAGAGCAGGTGGTGGTGGGGGTTGTGGCGGTTGCATTTCCTCTTTGAGGTGGGGGCTCAGCTGTTTCCTTGGTCACAGGCCCCCGGTAAGTGCCTGGATGAGGCAAGAGGCCAAGAATACAGCTGAGACTTGAGCTGCAGCCAAGTCCCAGCAGCTGCTACTCTGTTCTCAGAGCTGGAACCAACTCCCGGCTGTGGTGTAGCCTGATCTGGCATTTGGGGAGGGGCCTGGGAGGACTGTCACTTGCACATTCTGAGTGACTTAACCCACCTGCTCTTTGTGTGTGTGTGTGTGTGTGTGTGTGTGTGCGTGTGTGTGTGTGTGTGTATGTGTCCTAATATAAGTGACACTTCTTTGACATTCATGTTATATGAAAAATTTTAGGTCAGTGAAAACAGCATTAGACTTCACTCTTTAGGGATCCAATGAATTTGAAGATCTTAAAGGAATTAGTTTAAGAGATAAAGGTAAGGCTACCATCCTAAACCAGAATGTATGAGTTTAATATAAGCATGTTTTTGTTTGCCTGTATGACTTTATACATATGTATAAAAGTAGATTGGAGAGAGTATTGGACTAGAAGCAAGAACTGCGTCCGAGCTGTCCTATGACCTTCACAAACATAGCCATGTGATTGATTTTGGACATCATCATGGCAGTTGGCCCAAGTTTTTTGTTTTCTTTTTCTTTCTTCTTCCTTCCGTCCTTCCTTCCTTTCTTCCTTTCTTCCTTCCTTCCCTCCTTTCCTCCTTACTTCCCTTCCCTTTTCTTTCCTTTCCTTTCTTTCTTCCTTTCTTCCTTCCTTCCTTCCTTCCTTCCTTCCTTCCTTCCTTCCTTCCTTCCTCTAACTAAAGACTATACATTTCTCAGATCAGATTATATGAGTTTGTTTTGGGGAGAAGTAAAGAAGTTTAAGTAAATGAAAAGGGCTGGGCAAAATGCTATTCATGGACACTGTAAAAAATGACACAATCAAAATGTGCACTTAGATACACATATGCACATCTGTGCATCTATTCTACACAGCACTAGTTAATAGGTCTTTTAAAATGGCTTACCATACAGTTGTTTTCTGTGATGTAAACATTGGAAGGTGAGAGATCATTTTAAACCATCGGGATTCTGTTATTCCCTCTACTTGAGAAACAAATGAAGCCAATTCCCTGGGTAGACATAGCGTGGGGTCCACGAGACTGCCCTCCTATGTAAAAGCACCACCGTTGGGGAAGAGCCATTTAATGAACTCCACCCAATTTTTAAACAATACACTTTCACCTCAAGTCTGGGCCCTCTTAGAGAATGGGGCTGTATTCGGATCATCCTGGTACCCCGTTCCTACCAAGGAACTTGTGAGGTGTGTATAGAACAAAGGAAACGTGTTCAATTTATCCAGGTCATTATAGTTTTGAAAGGGAAAACAATGATGTGCACTGTGCTTTTAAACACACCCAGATCATCATGCATGGTAGAGCCACGCAATCATCCCTTCCATCTTCTCAGCGCCAACCTTGCCCCACAAAGGACAGGGGCTGTAGGCAGGAGCTGTTGAAAAGCCACAGACCTACATGGGGCTCCTCAGTAAGAAGGATCAGTAGATTGTATCTATGAAGAATGCTATAAATTATTACAAATATCATGCTTGCACCCTTCTCTGAATCTACATCTACTACACAGAAGGGAATCACATTTCTTGTCATGAAGTTATAGGTTCTCCCCACAAACTGTTCATTTTCCCTGAAACTCTTCTGTTGACTCTCTATACAGAGAAGTAAGCATAGAACACAATATTTGAGTTAGTGGCTCCATTAAAAATGTCCTTCAATTCCTAAGGCATTTTAGCCCAGTCTGATTTATAATTGTAAGTTGCTTTTGATATTTATTCCAACCATAAAACAGGTGTATTATACAATGATTTAAATATTTATATAACTAGTCTTGAGATTGTTTTGATATTATAAAATAGTATTTTAAACCATTTTATTAAGTAATTTGACTTGTGTGCAGGTTGCTTTTGCTTTATCTTTGACATTCATTTAAAACACACCTTTTCGTAGACTTAATTCCTCTTACCGCACATTTGATTAGTTGTACTGATTCTCTGTTTTTGGTTTATTAACAATTCTTTGCCTTGTCTTTCACGTTTTCTGATTAAATGGGTAATTACATTGCAATCACAAACATGTTTCACAGGGCAGTTAACGTCGTAAATAGCCAATTGAAATTCATCCATTACTTTCTGGTGTCTTCCCTATGTTTACTATGAAGGTTCAGGAACACTAGAGAAGGCTCGCACCCTGAGACACCCCCTGTGGTTCCATGCCATGATGGCCACAGGCATAACTCTGGCGTGCCTTTATTATTTACTGATGGGCATGTGGTGATTGCAACCCTGGCTCATTTCAAAGTGTTGTGGTTAAAGTTCAAGTCCTGGAACCAGACTGTGAAATTCAGGTTCAAGTTCCAGAATTTGAACTCTGGCACCGCCCTTTCCTGGAGCAAAAAGGTTGACCATGATACTTCATATCTCTGACTCAGTTTTCTCCACTCTAGATAGAGACATTTGAGGGTTAATCTGTTTATCTTCTGTTTTTTCATCAAAATAAAGCCAGGCACAGAGTGACTACCCTCTAAATATACTGGGATTGTTTTTAAATTGATTTGTTTACATTAACATTTACCTTTATTTTTATGTGAAGTCTCAACTTGTACTGTAGTAAAAGTAGTTTTATTTACCAGTGTGATTTATGGCAGTGCTAATGATAATGAGGAAGTAATTGCTGGTGTGGAAGCGAGACCTCAGCAGTTTTGCCTTCTGAGTGGGCACCAAAATCTCATCATGACTTGTTACATTTATATATTTATTCATTAAATAAGTGCTTCATCAAATCATTACCGAACACCAATGGGTTTCATAAAATAGAAATAAGGATAACCCCTGTTTTTAAAGAATTTATGGGACAGGAGAGAAATTTACAGATTCTTCATGAAGAAGTGATGGTCTTTTTTTGCAATGTTTGTTGCTGGGCTTCATTGGTGGCTCTATTTACTTCTGATGCATTTTGATACTGGACTGAAAAGGAAAAATAAAGAAAAGAGCAATTTAAGATTATTTATAGTGAATTAAAGGAACGTGTAATTTAGTCTGAATTGGGAAATTATAATGCATTAAAACTTAATCCATAATGAAATTTTGAATCGTACTGATACAGCCCCACTCCAAAATTATACACTTTGGAAGCTGGCAATGAAGCAGGCAGTCTGGAAGTATCTTCATTCTTGAACAGACCCCGATTTTCAAAAGGCAGACCTTTATGTGCCGGGACTATAGCAGTTGGGTCCCACTACTGGTGACCTGAGCATCTCTGTATCATTTCTAAGGTTTTTTTTAACCCATTTTAGGCCAGGAGTGGACCTAAGCATAGAAGTGTGTTCATTTTTGCAGGGGCATCATCTCTATCAGAAAAACAAAAGAAAAAAAAAAGGGAGCCTAAAATCCTTTTGGGGGGGAAAGCTGTATCTATTACTTCTAATAAATATTGTATTTATTGTGTCTTTAATAAATGTATTATATATTCCAGGAGGGAGCAGGAGGAGAGATCTATAGAGAGGTTATATTAAGATGACGAGAGACTACACTCTACTCTGGCCACGGTGAACATAACATCAGTAGCTTATTAGTGTTGGTCAGAAGACAAATTTTTGCTCCCGCGTTTATTTCTAGAAAAGACTGCAATTATCATTTGAAATCTACCAAGAGACCTACCCCGAAAATTCAGTTGTAATGTTTTAAGGAGAAAAGAAAATCAACAAAGAGAATACATTTACTCCAGATTTGCATATATGACTTTAAAAAAATAAAGTATGTGAAAATGCTTCATCATCATACCTTTGAAGACAAAGCTTTCTGGAGTTTCTAACCGGCTGTGACTCATGTTGCCAGGACCCAAAACCTGCCACAAAGCCCAGACCACTCAACCAGGCAGTAGGAGCCTAGAGGAAGGCAAGGAATGAGGTTGGTCTGGCTTATAACCAAAGCCGTTATTTAAACAAACAAACAAAAAAATTTTCCCCAATTGGCTGACAGAATTCACACATGAATGATACAGCAGGCAGGGAGGATTTATATGGAAAGCATATTTTTGTTTGTTTTTTAGAGTCCTCTTAAGTTTGGCATGTTGGCCAGCCCAGAGAATCACCAGCTGAGGGTGGAAATGGCCTTGTTGTGGGCTCCTTTGTTATTCTCCCCACACTCCTGCTGGAGTCTCTGAAGCTCAGAAACACTGTGGCCTCACCTGGAATGGCATCTGGGAGCACGCCCAAGGCCCCTTAGGAATGAGCAAGCCACAGAGTCTCCAGCAGGGAGCCGGCATGTCCAGAATTGAACACCATCTGCCAGACTATAAAGTTAGTTTGACACACAGATGACATCAAAGACCTGGGGTCGCACAAATTTTACACACATTTCTGTCTAGATAGATAGATAGATAGATAGACAGACATAGATGTCTATGTCTATATCTATCTATGTCTATATCTATATGTCTTAATTCTTAATATTTAAATTACAATGCTAACAATGTTTTGTGAGGCTAAAAGTAGTCATTCATGCTAACATGCTTAGAATTCTTTGGTACTTAAGAGATTCTGATTACTTTTCTTGTCTTCACTTACATGTTCTTTGCTTTCCTTATATCTTCTTTATTTTTTCTGCAGTCAAAATGTGTATCCTTTGAAGTGTAGAACACAGTTTCCTATACATTGTACTTTAATACATGCAGGGAAATGCTATTCCTAATATATTATTCATCTATAATGATAGTGTCTGTTTAGATGCTAATAATAATGAGCGAATGAATTTTTTGTTTTTCTAGTTTTAAGTCTCTTTGTGAAAATTCAGTTTTGTTGCAGATTTCACCATGAACTTCTACTAATACAACATGTTCCACTTTCATGTGTTAATTTTCCCAGGTTTGTCGCTGTTGTTGTATTTTGTTGTTGTTTTGACAGTGGAGCCGACCAGCCTGCTTCTTTCCCTTTCTTTCTTCTTCCTAAATTGTCATTATGAGTATGAATTTATCTCACTGTATAATTTTTCCCCATGTTTACACCTTGAACTTAGAATTTATTAAGGAGGCCATGTTCAACAAAAGACTCCACTTCTGAGCATGTCTTGCTATACGTTATGAATGTAACTACTGACTTCTTTCTTATCTATGTTTAAAATTTTGAAAGTATTATAAATAAGTTAGCAGTTCAAAAGCTGACTATTGCATATTACATAAGATCAACAGGTATTTCATAAATCTGATTCTTTCCCAGATAATTTCAGCCTGGCTGTTTCTATACCTGTAGCCTGGGTTACAGTCTTGCAAACAACTGCATTCACTTGTGTTTCCACTCTTGGGTATAACACCAGCTTCCCAGCCTCCATCCAGGGATCAGGTTGTCCTTCGTTGTTGCAGGATTACTCCATCCCCTTGATTTTTAAGTGCACGGTTGCACATTTGACACATCAAAGCAGGTGCATTATCTTCCTTCCTATCTTTCTTCTGACAATATCAGTTTGCACTGAGCCACCTGCAGTTTTCTTTTTTGAAGGCTCTGAAAAGCAAACATGCTTCAAGGCCATTTTGTTCTAATCCCATCACACACATGCAAAGCTGTAGCCACTCCCAGGCCTTTAGCTTAGACATTATGGAATCCACGAGTGAAATGACCCCACATCTTCAGCTTCGCTGTCATCAGGAACCCCAGGGAAATCTTGCGCACAATGTAGCAATCCCTTCCCTCCTGCAGTGATGGGACCATTCAGCCTTGGAATCGCAGGCCAGCATAGTCCCCTGAATTTGATCAATAGTTTCTTTCAGTTCCTTCATATGGAATGGTTTGAGAACATGCTTTATTCCTTTCTTCACCAGCTGGTAGCTCTGGCAGGCTTTGGGGACTCACAGAGTTTGCACCAGCTCGTACTATTATAAGATTATCAAAATGAATTTAATATTTAAAAATATAGGAAAATTACAAAAAACAAACACCCGTTTTCTTTGACCTGGGTTTCTTAGGATTAAAGGGTCTTGTTGGAAGCCTAGAATAAGGACCCAAACAGGAGAGTCCATCAAAGCAGAAGGCATTCACCTAAAAAATTCTCATAGTCTTTGTTTTTAATAGTTCAATCCTTTTGTTTTCTTCATTCAGCAATTCTATGTCTTTGGGTTAGAAAACTTAATCCATTCACATTTAAAGCAATTATGGACAACTAAGGATTTAACTTACTATTATCATCTTGGAGTTTTTTCCCCAATACATATATTTATTTATTATTTTTTAATTTATTGACTTTGTTTATAGTTTCGAATGAAACTAACTCTTTAACTGCCCCTTCAAGTGAGAATGATTGTTTGTTTGTTTGTTTGTTTGTTTTAATGAGGTCAGCGGCAAAGTGTATACATCATCATTCCAGGCCAGCCTTTTGAGGTAGAGGACAGTCAGTGACTCCAGTTCTGACACTGAGTGGAGGGAGGGCAGCCAACTTGAAACTGCAGCCTCTCTCTCTCAAGGGACCAACCATGTGCTCATTTTAGGCTACTTTCCAAGCAGGGAATCAGGGGTCTAATCAGCATGGCCACAGATGGCTCACACCTGGAGTAGTCGTGCCCAGCACAACCAGGCACACGCCGATTCATGTGTCTTACATAGGAAATTGCCTTCTAGTTGAGCCCTGGAGAACACTGCAAAACACAGATTCCACTCCACCAACATGTTGTAAGGTTCTTAAAAATGTTTCCCTCTCAAGAACGTATCCATTTCTGCTTACAGCAAGTTTGGTCTGCTGTGTGGTAGCACTACCAATAGTCAGAGACGGACTGGCCCAAGCACCCTTTGTCCAGAGAATTTAGAGTCCAGTGACCAGCGTGGTCTTTTGAACATTTTCTTAGAACGTGGATATGTAAAGCAGGACCCAAACACATGCCAAACATCGATGACTTAGAAATAAAGGCTTAGTGACCTTGTTTTATATATTAGCTGTTATTTACTATACATGAGTTCTACCTGAGTCTCTGTAAGTTCCCTTTCTGCAGACACATAGCTCCTCTCCTTCCCTGGTTGCTTCCTTCTCTCCTCCCTGCCCTGAAAAAGAGGCATCGTATGAAACCCTTTACCCATCACTTGAGGTCCAGAACACAGACCCTTGGCTGGCAGTGCATTCGCACAGCCTGTGGTGGTTTTATTGCTGCTTACTCTCCCACATCTACCCTTTAAGGAGGCTTTATAGTGATTTAATTGTGGCAAGGAACAATTCCAACACAATATTGCTCCCCATTAGAACAAAAAACACGCCAGCGTCAAATGAATTCATCACTCCTATATTTCAAGTACGTCTTCTCTCAGGAAGTCTGAGGATAGTAGGAATTATTTATTGGGCACTTTTGTTCTTCTCTAGCAAATGCGGGGATCTCAGCATAGTGACTTTTGCATTTTCATGATTGCATTTGCAGAGTGTTGATCTGTAATTTTGTGCTGCACTTTATTAAGCAGTGCAGAGAGTGAGGGAAAACAGAACAGGGGAAAAGAGTCTCCTACATTCAAGAAGGGGCAGAGCGAACACATGCGAACACCGTGGTACCCAAAGTGGGCGCACTTCATCCAGAGGGGAAGATGACATTCCAGAGTGCTGGAGTGAGCACTCGGAAGTAGCTTCATGCAGTAATGGAAGGAATAGAGTTGGGGAAGAGTGAGAGGCCCTACTTCTATCAATATTTTTTTCTTAGCCTGGAAGTATGAGCAAGGTCTAGATGTCTGGCCAGCTTCATTATAGTAAATCATGCATTTGATTGATGCCATTACCTATTCTGAAAAACTCAGGAACTACCAGCAGCCTGAAGAAACTCAACTGCGTGTGTGTGTGTGTGTGTGTGTGTGTGTGTGTGCCTTCAGGTCAAGGGTTCAGCGCTCCTCTCTTGTCTTTAGTGAAAATGTCTTTCCCATTGTTTGTTTTCTCTTTGTTATATCGACTAGTTCCCCTAAGATGGCTTTCAAAATTAGCCTATGATAACCCAAGACTGTAAGAAAATGTTGTTTCAGGTGAGCAGTGATGTACATGGTTCATACAGACGCTTTCATCCTCTAATTGCTTTGTTCTCAGATCCCTTTGTCTGTTGAATTCTCTAGTTAGATCAGTAGCTCCTTTAGGATGAACATCATCTCTTTTTCTAGTATCCTACCCAGGAGGCCACAACATGTTCCTCCCAGTAGGTCCTCAATAAGTAAGCTTCAGCTCTCTCTCTCTCTCTCTCTCTCTACCTGCCCCCCCCCCAAAAAAAGGCCCACTGTCACAGAGCTCAGCTAGACCCAAACCTTCTGAGCATGTCCGACAACTGGAAGCATGTTGTGGTTTTGCTCTTTTAATGGCTGTTGGGGTGTGCGTTTTACTTTAACCTTTGCCCCTTAACCCTCTGAGTCATTTGATGCCTGGCTTTTAGGGGGAAACCAAAGAATCACAGCTGAGTCCCCCAGCCACCCCTGAGGAGTACCCGCTTAGTTTGGAGCCTCCTCCCCTATTCTGCGTCAACAGACGCTACCACCTGCCAGGTGCTGTTCTCAGCGCTGGGGTAACACGGAGGTATACTCAACAGGCAAAAGTCCCTGTCATTGTGTAGCTTTTAAAATAGTGGGAGGAAAGAGAATTTTACTACTTGGTTGAAATTTTAAGCCTTGCAAAAGAATGACTCATCTGCATTACTCAGACCTGGGATCTAGTGATTGAAGGCGCCGACAGCCAGCTGACTTAACACTGAAAAGACAGGACAAGCAGGCGCCTTGCCGGTCACCTTCCCCACTGCAGGCTAGTAATGAATGGTGCAGTGGATAGGAGAATAAAATGTAAAACTCTATGCACAACTGTCCGAAATGACGTGCGTCCCAGTAAACACTCGGTAAAAACATTGATTACAGTGACTGTTGAATCCTGGAGAAAGAGCAGTATCACCCTGCTAACACACGATGGTAGTAGCTCAGAGCTCCCCGCCAAAAAAGGAACGCCCTGTGTTCCCTGTCCCTGAAATTCCACAGGCTGCACTTGGGATGGCAGCAGACACCCGTTTCTGCTGAATTTCTCTCCCGACTCTCTCTTCCTTCTGGGAACACGCCTCCTGTAGTCATAGGATCTTTAGACCCACGTTTCGGCTTTTGATTTTGGGGAAGTGCCCTCTGATTCCTTTGCTTCCCTGGAAAACCTTTCATTCTTCTACTGTTGCAAGGCAGCGGGCAGGTGGGGAGTAGAGCTGAGGTCACAGGTGGGTGATTTAAACTTCCATGTTGATGCCCTTTGATTTGGTTCAGTAACACTTGCTAATAATAATTCTGAAAAGGCAGGCAATATTCATGTGCTGTGGCCCCAGATACCGAGCAATGACCTAGGAGCAAACAAAGGCATCATGGCAATGGAACCCTCTCATTTCCCTAATTTACACAGGGGGAGAAAAACTCCAGTGTTATCACCATTTCAAAGACCCGACAGAATAAAAACTCATCAATTTATCTCCGCTTTCCTCCGTTCACCCAAGTGTCTCTTCCTTTCCTTTTTTTCTGCGGGAAAGGTTGGAATGACTCAAACGGTGAGCTCCCGCTCTCACACCTGTAACAGCATCACGCTTATCACGTTTGTTAAGTTTCACTGTTTTTGACACTTCAGATGCTGCTTTCACTCCTTGTCGGAATGAAGGAGGAAGGAGTTCATGTCAGATATGCTGAATAAAATTAACGTGCTCCCCTCCTTTTTGAAGTGTCTTTTCCCTTCCTGGTGATTTTTTATCATTTTTAATCCTTTAAGCCAGAGTTAAAAATATGCATTTTTTTGTGATAAATCCTTCTTCCATTATAAGGTATTGCCAGTATAAATAACTGAAAACAAATAATAGATTACATTTTTGGTGTCCAGGTCAAGAGGAAATTTTAAAGTATTTTTTGAACCAAACCGAACTGAACCAAGGTTAGCATGTATCATTTCAGTGGATCATCCCCTAAAATAGCATCACTTGTCCTAGGTGGCCCCAGTACAGTGATAATCGGAGGGGGGGGCATGTTTGCAATCAATATACAGCTCCCTAGGATTCCTGGAAGATCTGGCTATTTAGAAACATTTTTGTTTCAATGAAATTATGTGGAATTATTATCAATAAGGTGCCCACAGTATTATTTACATTCCTGTAAAATTTCTTCTAGTTATAGCTGGAATGATAAGACAGCTGTCCATATCTGACATCCTGGCATTTTGCTTGAGGACTGGGGGACATACATTTCTAAATGTATGTCCCGGAAGCAGTATAGGTTCTAATTATTCCACATTAAAAAGACTTAATGCCTTTCTGCAAACCCTGGGTACACTTAATCTGGGGATCACTCAGGAACGTGATTTCCTATGTGGCCTCTGGAAAGGTGGGTGCTATGAGTTCTAGAAGTGGAAGAAGGAAATTGGAAAGAGAGCTAGCTGACACCTACAGGGCATTCTGACAGTTACAGCTTATGGGCTTTTAGGATTTTTCGCAAAGGCCAAGCATAATGTCCAGAAACCCAAATGTGTCCATGTGATTTTAAAGTTACAGTCAGAGGAGAAATGCACATCAGACGGTGTGTCTATGCAGTTTCTCTGCAGTGTTTGCTGGCTCATGAGAGAAGAAAGCAGATAGTGGTCCAATGAAAAACAATGTGGGGGGCTCTTTTGAAATATCCTGGGAATTAATTGCTTAGATTAGATGAGCCTGGTCAGACTCCTAATAGAACTGTCAGTGAGGGAATACAATGTATTAAAAAGTGCTCTGACCCCCTGTCAAAATGAAAAGGGTTTTGGTCCAGCTCTGTCACTATATGGTTGTGGATCTGTCACGGGATTTAATGCTGACATTATTTCAAAGTTCTTTGCAAAGCTATGGTTCTCTGGTGCTTATGCCCCCCTGTTTTTTTTTAAGTTTGCACCAGTCTGGAGGTTGATGACTTTGCCCTGTGTATGGATAAGTCATGCCTAGTCTCTTAATAGAATAAGGTAGGAAATATAAGGGAGTGATCAGCCTGCATAGGTTATGAAAGTTAAAGCAATTTAAAAATCCTGGGACTGGTCCTAGATGGTGTGGCTCAGTGGACTGAGCACCAGGCTGTGAACTGAATGGTCACTGGTTCAATTCCCAGTCAGGGAACATGTCTGGGTTGCAGGCTGTGTCTCCAATTGGGGACATGCAAGAGGCAACCAATTAATGTTTCTCTTGCACATCGATGGTTTTCTCCCTCTTTTTCTCCCTCCTTCATCTTCTCTCTAAAGATACATAAAAATAAAAATCTTTTAAAATCCTGAGACTAGTCCTAGTCACTGGTCACATCGTGGAACCCAAACCATCCTCAATGCCTTCTCAGATTATCTGACTTATTTTCTAACATGGCAGCAGAGCCATTGGCCTGGTTCTCTGTGGCATGGATTTTATTGTAGATTCTCCTTATTGGCAATAAAAAAACAGGCAATGATGGGACAGAGCTGCTCAATAGCTGCACTGCTACGTCCAGTTTTCTCACTCAGATTATTGGCATCCTGATGTTTTTATAGCAGCAAGACTGTGCCCAGAGTAAGCTCTGGGCGTCAAAATTGATAGTGTTGTCTTTTTCAGTTACGGTGGCTGTTACTTTTTGTGGATGAGAACATGTTGTCCATGCACACGTGAACCCTGGTAGAAGTGCATTGGAAGGTTCTCTGAACACCACATCCTACCCTTTTATTCTTGCAATGTCCACATTGGATGATTAAAGAGCAAAGCTTGTCTTGCCAGAGAAGAGACTGCTCAGGTGATGATGAGATTACTGAAGTCCCATTTATTAGCTATTAGAGCCAAGTACAAACCTGGACAGGTTAATACACAAAACTTGTCTTTACATGTATGTATTATCAATATATCAAGGAAATTTTTAAAAGTAGTTCTCTCATTTCTACCTTTGATCTGTTTGTGTGCATATTGATTTGTTTATTCTTGATTTATAGTCAGGAAGAAAAAAAGGTGTTTGTAGCTTTTTATTGTGGTCAAATATATATAATATGATATTTATCATCTTAACCATTCAAAAATGTTTAATTCACTGGCATTACATACATTCACTGTGTTGTGTAACAATCACCATATCTATATCCACTACTTTTTTTAATCATCCCAACAACAATTCTGTACCAGTTAAACAATAACTACTTTTTTTGCTACCTCCAGCTTCTATTTTATTCTATTTTACTTTCTATCTTTATGAATTTGCTTGTTCTAGGCACCTCACATAAGAGGACTTATGTAATGTTTCTTCTTCTATTTCTGGATTGTTTTACTAAGCATAATGTTTTCAAAGTCCATCCATATTGTAGCATGTATCACAATTTCATGACATTTTTGTGGTTTAATAATATTCCTTCATTTATATATGCCATGTTTTGTTTATCCATTCATCTGTAGATGGACCCTTAAGTAGTCTTCACCTTTTGGTCATTGTGAATAATGTTCTATAAACATTAGTAATACAAACGTCTGTTTGAATGCTTGCATTATTTTTGGATATATATTTAAGAGTGGAATTACTGGGTCGTATGATAGTTCTATGTTTAAAAATGTAAGTTCTTCCCCCTCCCCCCGCCCTGGTTCTAATACTTGTAGCAATACCAAGCAAGGCCAACTTTTCATGATCTGAATATGCTTTAAGCATTTAAAAATAGCTATTTTTGTCCTTCCTAAACCTTATTTTGTCTAATCTGAACGCGATACAACTTCTGGGTGGGAACCCAAGTGTAAGATTTTATATGGACCCTTTCTATACTTCACTTCATTACCTTCATCAATTAGTTCATTCTTCGGGGATATCCAAATATTTATTCTGGGATCTAATTCATTAGATACCTCTCCCAAGTTTATGTCTTCCTACCTTCAAAATACACTGAGAAGACACTTAAGAATCATAAAAGCAGAAATCATCTTAACTTTCCAGTTCATGCATAATCAAAAAGAGGATGATGAAGATAAAATTATTCAGTCCATTTCTTAAATTTCTCATGTGGATCCATTAGAAGTGTTTATATTTTTATTTTATTAATCTTTAGGAAGAATTATTTTTGAGATTGTGCTAGTTGACCTGAATATTGACCACAATGTAGAACTTCCTTGCACATAGTAGAGGTTCAATAAAGGCTCGTTATAAGAATGGAAACATGGGCCTTTCTGAACCTGCAGATGTTTTTATTGAGACCAGATCTCTCCATTTTAAAGGTCACTGTGATTATTGGAGGGCTGCTCTTATGCCCATAACCTTGACATCAATTGTTTCCATGACTGGAATTCTGCTGAAAATAAATGTAGGTTACGTCTGAGTTCAGCTTATTGTGATAGTCAAAGAAGACAAAGTGATAGTCTGCCTATCTTTATAAATTACTTAGCCATTAAAGCTCAGATAAGAATATTCACATAAAATATTTATATCCCCTAAAATCCCAATGTGGAAAAAACCTTTTCTTAAATATCCTTCTGGGATCTTCTTTCAAAACAGTTGTCTGGTCATTGGTGCATATATATTTGTGGTGCATTAATCTTACAGAATGCCTATGCAGTGGGTTGACCAGAAAATGTTTTAATTAAAGGGTATAGCTCCTGGTTGAGTGTTTCTTGTATGTGTATTGAAGAAGAACATTTTGGGGTGGGGGGAATTAAATTGATGTGAAAACTTCTTATTGATTTTTTTGTCATGTGGGGAAATTTTCAAACTTGCTGCAGATATTATTTCATACATTCTGTTCACACTATGGTTATTCTCATTTCTGAAAGGATTATATTCCAATTACTTCTTTTACTCTTTTAATTTAACCTCACATATTTATAATATTTTTAGAAACATTAATAGAATAACTTTTTTGAGAATAGGATAGATCTTTTGGTTTACAAGCCATTGTAGGTCTTAAATATCATATGTAGCAAACTGAAAAATCACTAATATCACTGCAATTTGCAAGTGATTTACATTTGCAGAACTGTGACAAGCTCAAAAAAAAGGAACAGTGCATATGGAAGAAACATTTCAATCATTCAAATAAGTAAATCTCGGTTCTACTGCTTCTTTTCCTTTTGAAGTTTTTTATTGTTGTTCAGTTACAGTTGTCCCCATTTTCCCCCCATTGCTCTCCTCTGACCTACCCACCCCACTTCCCACCTTCAATCCCCCCCCAGCCCTGTGTCTCTGTCCATGGGTCCTTCATACATGTTCCTTAACTTGACCCTGTCCCTTCTTTCCCCCACTTTTTTATCACAAAGTACCTACACTGATTTGGGATAAGATGAGTCATCCTGTGTTAATTTTTATTAAAAAGATTGTGAGGAAAGTGACCAGTGAAGTGACCCTCCCATCTTGCTGATAGAATTCAACTTTAATTTCCCATTGCACCTGTCCCCTGATAATGAAATTATTGTTGGGATATGAATCAAGTTTGATCTTTCTTTCTCTGCATAACAGCTCAGTGATTCATATATGTAACACACACACACAATTAGGACACAGCTATTTTCTCGGTGGTGACAAAGGGTGGAATGTTGGGTATTTTGCACTGTACCTTCTTTCTCTCTTTCTCATCCCCACCATCCCATAATCACTACCCTTTTCAACTGAAAAGTCAGATGAAGAAAAAGAAACAGCACAAATATAAGGGGAAAAGCCAATTATTTTACTTATTTTCCTCATTGGAAATAGCTGAGAGCACTGTTAACCATTTCCTACGGCTTGTTTTGCAAGTGATTAACTAACTGCCTTTACTAAATTCTATCCTCTAAAGTCAGTGATTTTCAACTGGTGGGCTGCGAGAATTTTTAAAACATGTACTGCCCGACTACTTAGTCAGGGGTATTGACCTCTTTTCCCTTATCCTGTCAAATAAAAAAATTACAATAGCTAACACAACAATAAAGAGCCAGTGTAAATGAATCCAAATTATACATATTTTTGTCAGGTTAACAAAAAGCATATTTTTTTTGTTGTGCTGCAGAATTTTAGGAATTAGTTGATGTGTGCCAAGAGATGAAAACAGTTGAAAATCGCTGCTCAGGATTCTGATGAAAATGTTTTCATTGAAAGAACTGCAGTAACATATTTCGTGTGTTTGAATTGAGTCTCCTCTTTCTCCCTCCATCCCTCCAGCTATAACAATGGCCACTTGTCCAGGATGTCTATTAGCTAAAAGTTGGATTAAAGATATTTTTTAGAATAGTTTCCTTCTTTGTGACAATGGGAGCAATTGGAACAGATTAAGATTAAACGGCATTGGAAGAGCTGGGTTAGTTTGATGAACAGAAAGCTAGAGTAGAGTTGATTTCCTGGCACTGTTTCCCTAGCAAAGAGAACAATTTTAATCAGTGACAAAAATATTTGGGATCCATATGTTTCTCTCTGCTCATTCCCATATGCCCGTATTCGCTTTTATCTTGGTAGATGATGACTTTATGATTCAGGCATGCAAGAATAATACCTCGCTGGCTTCAGAGCTCAGTGCTATTTCAAAACATGTCCTGGTAATTACGCACACACATATATCCAGGCTGTTCACGCTTTGAGTTGGTTGAGTGGATATCAGTTTGTTCTTTCTCTTTCTCCATGGGAAGAAATATATCTTGCATCCACCTACAGGGGCTGGAATAATGCGACTAGGTTTAGATTTGAAAACTGTGTTGACATCCGCCTCTTGGATTAAAGGCCACTGTACAAATATGAGGATCAAGGAAAGGAGGCAAAAGGGTTGTGATGACCATTGACAACTTCATTTCCTTTGGGAAAAGGAAACGGAATTCAAAAAGCATTTGGTCATTCCATCCATTACTGGTGCCTACTCTAAGACATGTTAGATAATGGCTGGTTACTTAAGTAGATTCTGATTTTAAGCTGTGTTGACTTCTATTTCATATCGAGTGTTAGTCATAGTAGTTATGGTGAAACTGGTCAAAGTAGGAAAATTAAAATTACTGTCAATGAACCGTTTTTGTTCTAAATACATATTTGCTTATCTCTCAATGAGCTATATACTTTTTAACAACAAAAGAAACATATTTCAAAGACAAATTGTCCATTTGAATAAAACGTGGATAAAGCTGGAAGTGACTGACTGTCTAAGCGATTGCATTTTTAAAAGTTGTTTTTCTCTCCCACAACAAATGGCGTTGTAACCCAATAGGCTGTTAACATAGCCACAGTGAAATCCTGTGAGGACCAGCTGTGCTCATTTAAACTTGGGAGGGGGCAACGAGGAGGAGGCAGAGAGGGTTTCTGAACTTCAGACTGCATAACTGAGATGCATTTATTGTTTTCAGAGATGGGTACATGATGGAAGAGGCGTGTGTGCCGTTGGAGTTAGCAGGTGTGCAGCAGAGCAGAATTGCAGCGAAAGGAGACGGATGCAGCTTGGTTTTGGCAAATGCTATTAGTGATCCATCTCTGTGTTTGCATTCAAGCTGTCTTTGCCACTGCTCCTGTAGGAGTGGTGAGAAAAAGAAAGTACACATTATAGCATGAATTGTTTTCAACAAGCTTGAAGTTTGCAAATCTGTTGAATCCCTCTGACAGCGTGTCTTTGCTGTCAAACAGAATGCCCAGCTGGTGGTGGCAATCCTGCTGGGGAGGGAGGGGTTCAGAGAGACTTGTGTTCACCCTGCAACAAGAACATTAGGGATGCTTCCTCCCAACCTGTAAGTGGAGAGGAAAGAGCTGTCAGACATGCCGATTAGAACCTGCTCTGTTTTACTTTACAGATAATGCCTCATTAAATCGAAATCTTTACATATGCTTCATTAGGATCACTTTCGTAAAGAAAGGAGTCAGAAACAACATTAAGGTGTATTATATGAATCTATAAGGAAGACAAAGGCTTTAGTTTAAAAAAGAGGCAAGACTTTTGCTCATAGGTGATCCAGATTCTCATTGAGGCAAACACACAAGCTCTTTTTTTTTTTAAATATAAAGTGAGAGATTTCACTAAAAAAGGTTAAAATTGAAGTGAGTAATCTTCAGTGCATAATGCAATTGTTAATTTTAGCTCCTTGCGTGGGTGCCGTTCTGACTTGAACAGCCGGCTGCAGCCTTCATTAGAGAAGAAGCAGGCAGCTTGAGACAGGTGGAGCTGGATCAAGCTGTGAACGTGATTTTGCTGGAAGCTGGTCATTAGTGTTAGAAACCTGGTCTTATTTCTTTCGTCCTTCACCCTACCATGATTATTGCAGTTCTTACTATTGACATTTCATCTTTTTTCAGGTTGACGATGTGTCAAACTGTGTAAGGGAATCGCATGGACATGGGCATTCCGAACTGTTAATGGGGACATGGGACTCCAGTTACCTCTGATCACTTGTGTGGATTTTCCCGGTGTAGAACGACAGAAGCTGCTTAGTGAGTCGCCAAGACCTACAGCAGGGATTCTGCATAAAAGGTAAAAAGTCTTGTTGCCTGGCAGTCATCTCATCTGTATTTTTTATTGTTATATAAATGTGCCTGTTTGCATAGAGCAGTTCATTAGATGTAAACAAAACAGACAGGGTCTGTATTAGAGACTCAGCTGGCTTCTCATTTGTACAATTGAACTCAACATGTTCATTCCATTTTCCATTTTAAATCTGGTCGCGATCTGTTTTTTATTGAAATGCTCTGAAAAAAAGTTTTGGGCAACAGAAGTCCCGTCTCCTCCCTCTCGTACATTGAGAAACACGCTGTTTGCTATTGGCAAACAGAACTTTTTATTTTGTTTAACTACATACATACCCAATTTCACGGGAAGAAGAGAAAGATGTCAAAATACGCTGGATGGAACCGCCTAAAACCTCCCCAAACCTAAAGCATTGCTCATTAGTCACTCACAGACTCAAACTACCATCCTTTAAGAAAACTTTTCCATTTTCATTCCCACAATCCTTTGCCAAACGAGCCTTTTAAAGATATCATTAGATAGATACCATCTGTCCTGTCACGGTGGATCTTAGGAAATTTGCAATAGAAATTGCCGTGTTTTAGCTTTTTCTCATATTTCCTATATCCTGTTGTAAATGAAGATACTGAATTAGCAAATGGTAATTAAACACTCCCAAAGGGACATTTCAAAACACTGATTTGTCCAATAATAATTACCCTTGTAATGACTGGGAACAGAGCAGTCGCTACTTGGGAATTTTGTGAAAAAATAAATAAATAAATAAATAAAACAAAACAAAACCCTGACTTTCTAGGCTACAATGTTTTTGTCTCTCTTTTTCTTTTTCCTTCCTTCCCCTATTTTTCTTCCTTCCTTCCTTCCTTTCTTTCTTTCCTTCCTTCCCTCCCTTTTCCCTCACATTTTAAAAAAAGACACTGAGGAGAAAGTAAATGCTAAATTATTCATGAGCCCCATTTGACAGCCTATCAGGAGGGAAAGTGTCAGGGGTTGGAGAAAAATGAATAAATAACAAACAAGCTTGAACTCTGAAAGCCATCCCTCATGTCTGTGCAATAGTGCGTTGTGAGCCCAGAGTAGCTCAGTTCGGTGGGATAACTTCCTCGGAGCTGCTGCCAGAGACTTGCTTCCAGAGATCCCTGCAGTAGCAGCTTGGGAGAGGGCTTCGGCTTCGAATGAGGTTGCTGTCCGTTTGCAGGCTGAAAGCCTTGGCTCTGAAAGGTTTATTGCCCAACTCAGAGCCTGTATTTATACTGGATTATTACCCCTTCGATTAATTTTTTGCCCCTTGTAGTGTGCATTGTGTTCCTCATACCTAGAAAAGTGTGTCTATGGTTAAAACTGGTGGATGATTTTTGAGTTGTCCTAAAGCTGCTACAGAACACCAGTACCACCTCTTGACTCAGCCGTGCAGGGGCCATCTGTTCAAGAGTTGGGGAAATACTCTTTTTCTTTTCCTGCTACGTTGTAGTGCGGCCCAGGGACTGTTAGATGTGTGCATGTATCTTCGTTTACTTGTTTACCCATGTTGATAGCAAGGTGTGTTCACAAGTGTCTGTATTTATGGGGGTGTGGAGAGGGCGACCGAATCTGCCTCTCGTGCTTGCCTTGACTACTTGATGTGATCTCGTTTTATTCTCCTTTTGTATAAAATTAACAGAGATGCCCAGGCTGCTCATTTGAATTTGATGTAAGGGGAGAAATGCAACATCTCAAAAATCATGGTAAATACTTCACCTGGCTCTAACTTTGCTTTCTGACATTGTGACCTTGCAGGGCATCAAACCTTGCTATTTTAATTTGCGTCTGAAAGAATGTCTGAGCCAGGGGACCCGAACCAGGCCATAGTGGAGGAAGGCGGGACTGAGCAAGAAAGGGCCACTCCAGAGAATGGCATTGTTAAGTCAGAGAGTCTGGATGAAGAAGAGAAGCTGGAACTGCAGGTAAGCCCGGGGAAAAAACTATTTCTCAGACCACTGCATGCGGTTCCTTCTTTTCATTGTGAAGCTACTCTGAAGGTGTATTTAAGAAAAAAAAACAGTTCGACTAGTAAAATGAATAGGAAATCTGTAAAGGTAATCCTTTTTTTCTGACTAAATTGTGCTTAAAAATGCCCTTTGAAATGAAAAATTATCCAAAGAACATACTTAATGACTAAATTTGCACACAGCTTCTCCATACTAATTTCTAGGCCACCTCAAGGGGTTTGTGGAAGGCTTTTCCCAAGGCAGCCATAGGTGAGCTGAGTTTTAAAAATGGATTTGCTATTCCAGGGGAAGGTGAAGACTCCTCTCATGACAGACTAGAAAAAGTCAAAGATGTAAACTCTGTAGATCTTCCTAGGCAGGCTAAGGTTTGATTCTTACTGGAAAACAAACTAAGCCCTAGAATTCTCAACCAGAGATGGAGAGAGAGAAACAGAGAGAGAGAAAACTACAAGGAGGAGGGGGGAGATTGGACGTGAGGGTGATTGACAATACTGGAAAAGTGGCATGATTAAATACATCATGCGTTATGTGGTGGGGGGGGAGATTTAGTAGAGGAAAAGCAAAGCGTAGTTGCAAATAGCTTGTATGGATTTTCTTTGAACCAAACTACAAAAATGTTAACTCTTTTTTATAGACTAGTAAGCAAAGGCAGATAACCACACAATGGCCTTCAAGGTTGGCTTTTCTTCTCTCTAATAGCTTCTAAAGGAGAGAAGGCTACAAGTTCAATGGTCATTTGGGGGAACAAGGAAGGGAGAGTCCTCCCAGTACTTAGAATGGCTTTGTTGCTGTTACTGTTGATTTCCCTGCTATAGTGACACATTTTGCCTCTCTTTCTCCTCTTCTTTCTCTGGTTGTTATTTACTGTTTGTTTGTTTTGTTTTGCTTTGTTTTATTTCTAACATACAGAGGCGACTGGCGGCTCAGAACCAAGAGAGAAGAAAGTCAAAGGTAGGGTTCTAGAGGGTCTATGTAGACCTGGTATCATGGACATCAATTGCATGTTTCACAATCTGAGTTCAAGGATTTGCCAACAATTCAGAGGTCTCTGTGGAGCTACTGTGCTGGATTTGGGCTGTACTGGTGCTCTCTGCTTTTAATGGGGTTGTGTTCACCTCTGCCTACCCTTCTCCTGCTGAATGCTTTTTCACAGGAGCATTTGGGTTCGCAAATCTGCAAACGTCCGGGTGTCATCCGCAGCCACACGTGCAGATTTGTCAGTGCTTTACAAAACGAACAGCTGCTTGTTTTGTTTTCACTGTAAGCTAAATCTGGGGTGAATGTTTGTCTCCCAATTGATTTCGGCTTTGAGGTAAACAGAGGCTGGTGTTCCGGACACGTTATCATCCGTTTTAAGCATCTTCTCAGTTAAGTCGCTTCCAAGCTTCATTTTAGCAGACATTATTTTCTGCCACCTTTTCCTTCTGGCATTTTCGTGAAACGGCAGCAGCCCGACACGGTGGGCACGATTTGCTGAAAGCATTCCTCAGATCCATCCACTCACACCCGCCTCAGCTTTGTCCCCATCAACACGGGGACCCGATGCTTTGAGCCAATGTAGTCAGCCCTGAGCGGCTCATCTGAAGCTCAGTTTTCAGGTCTGATTTGGGGTTGTCAGGTGAAGGTGGAGATGCTATGACGGCCTGAGGATGTTTTCTGTTTGCTTTCTTTATTTTCTTTTCTGCCCCTCTTCTTTCCCCTTCCAAGTCAGGAGCGGGTAAAGGTAAACTGACGCGCAGTCTCGCTGTCTGTGAAGAATCCTCGGCCAGACCCGGAGGGGAGAATCTGCAGGATCAGGTACATCCCCCTGTTACTACCGTTACCTGCATGGAGGGGGACCCGACTGTGTGTGCATGGGTAGTAATCTGGCTTTGGACAGTGCGTTGGGGGAGAGAGAAAAAACGTAACAGGAGAAAGAAATCACTTTCTGCTTTTATCCCCTGCTTATGAGACATGCTAAACTAGTATCGCAGTTTGTCACAGAGTATTACGTTTGCTTTTTTTCCAGACCCTCTGAAAACTGCAAATGGAAAGGAATTCAAAAGAATTTAGATTAAAGTCTAAAAAGTAAGCCCGGTAGTGCTGAATTCCCTCAAAGGCTCTCTGTTGATAAGACTGAACCAAATATAGCCCTAAATGCCCTTCCTTATGGAAGATTCTTACCTCTTACCCCCACCCCTGCAAACTACATTTGCCTATAAGAAACATAAGAGTGAAAAAAATGCATCGAGTTTTGCAGAAATACTTCTATGGCCTTTAGTGGAGATGTCTCAATACTGGAAAAATTATTCAGAAATGAATCCGAGCTGAGGGTGAATTTCAGTTAATATTATTAATATGTTGCTGCTTATCCTTAGAGTAATTGTTGCTAACTTACAGCAGGACTATTAGGTTTGAACAATGGAAATTCCAACAAAACCCTTTTGTGACAAAGTGGGAAACTTCACATTATATTTATTTAGGCTTGCCTTTTAGGGCATCATATTAGCTTTTATTAAAATAGTCTTGCTGCTGCTATTTCCCTTATTTTATCAGAGAACGGGAGCAGTCAAGACGAATGCAAAATGATTTATCTGAGCCCAGGGGAGGGAAAATTGATTTAAGATATCATTATTTTTTGTTGGGTCTTGTTTGCTTTTTCTTTTTGTTACTTTAATTGAAATACTCTAAATTCTCCTCATGGTTACAGAGAGCATTGAGAGCACTTTCTTTAAAAGGACCAAAAACAAATCCCTTATAGATTTTGTCCTAAGAGTAATTTTTTTTCCTAGCCTCATTTTCTCAACCTGCCACTCATGTCGTAAGGCATGGACGGGCTACCTTTCCGTAGCCGCCGCTGTCTGTCATCCGCAAGCTTTATTTTCCTTGGGTTCTGAGAAATGTGTGGCTTTTCTTCAGCATTTTATTTGTGCTTCTATTTTTAATGGAGATTGAAAAGAGGGAACCATGTGAAAATCACGGCTCATACTATTCACATGTTGGCTGATGGCTTGTAATGTACTGCATACAATATGTGTTAACTCTGCAGAATGAGAGATTCTGGGAAAGGGAATGCCCCAGTTGTCCCCTACATCAATGCAGGGCAGAGGAGGGGAGCCATTAGGGACATAGTCTGATTTTGAGCCCATTTGGCAAGGTACCAGGAGGAACTTTTTAAAGAGGTCATCTGTATCATAGTGCCCATCCTGGACTTAAGTCTAGTTTCTCCATACCATTGGTGCAGAGAAATAAGATGCAAACGGTGCTTTGCTCCTGCTGGTTCCAAGCTCAGTAACCAAGATTGGCTTTGTAGGAGAGAATCAGAGCTTGCAAGCTTTTCTCTGGACTGGCTGAGGGGTGGTGGGAGCAGGGGGCTGCTACAAAATACCCAGACACACGTATAAGCAAGTGGCCATGCTAGTCTTTTAGAGAATAAAGAAGCAGACCTTCGAGCTCATATGCAATGCCTTCATTAGCTACCACTGGCACTTACAAAGTGTGGGATCTGGATCCCAGGGTGTGAGTATGGTGTGCGGATTGTATTGCTTCCCTAACGTTTGTATATTCCCAGTATTTGGAAAACTGCCTTCATTTTCCTGTGTGGGAAAAACTCTTGCTACCTGTATTACTTGATCTCAGACCCATAGTTGATGGTTCAGTCCGTCCTTAAGTTAAAGGAGTTTTGCTTTTCTAATGTTATAACTCTTTATCTATCAGTGTACTGCTGCAACTTGAATCATTCTTTAACTGTTGTTGGACATAAACTTATCCTGTACCACTGTATTTATTAACACTTGTATTTTATTATTGAGCATATCAATAAAAATATTAAAAAATAACAGATTGTTTTTTACCAACTTTATAGCACTTTTGTGTGTTCTTTCAACACCATGATGTATATTTATGTATAGAACAGAGAGGTATTTTTCTGGGCGTAATCTGGTTCCACACATAGCCTGAGTTTGTCCATTTTTTTTGTAAATGATGTTCATTAGCCTCTGTTCTTACATTCATGTTTCCAGGCCTCTTTGGTTTTAAATGTAAACTTACGGAGGCTGGATGGTTCAACTGGTTTTGAAGAAGCAATGAGACCACTTTCATGGACTGGGACCCTCAGTGTCCCCACCTGATCAAATATCAGATTGGTTCCTCCCTGCCCCACCCTTTCTTCGGAACCAGAAATGTTCCGGCTGTTTGCTTAGCAAGTAGAAACAAATCAGAACCCCAAAACCTGCCTAGAGCTTTGTGGGCTAAGACATTTCTGTCCCAAATCAAGTGACAAGACCCTGTAATCAAATTACATTCAGCATTACATATTTTGTATATGTTCATCCCCAGGATAAATGTGTTAAATATCAGGACATCAACTAAAAAATATGTGTCATGAGAAAGCATTTTGTTTCATCTTGTATAGCGTGTCTTTCCAACCATGCTGACTTTTCATGCCAGCCATGAATTCACAATAGAGCCCCTCCCACAGAAGAAATGTGGCTTTGAAGGACTTTGATGTTCTGCTTGTTAGATTAGACAAGTTAACCAAGAGCCACTAAGAATCCCAAATTGGCTGTAACTCGAGGATGTACAGGCATCAGTATAGTCACATGTAGATGAGCACCAGTTTAGTTTTCAGTGAAAAACACTGTTAGTCATTGGGAATATTCTTCTCCCTGACGTCATGCATTTTAATGTCACTGGTGGCAAACAGCTTTCCCATCAAATGATCTCTTACATAAGAACATGTGGGCTCCCTGCTGGCTAAGTTGTCATAATTTTAATCATAGCACAGGTTTTTCATAAAACTGAAAAACATAATTTGGTTCATTCTTCTTCAAAACAGTGGACATACTATCAACCAAATGACTGATATATGATTTAATACAAAATGACTCAATTTTAGTACAAAATGAATAAATATAAAAGTGCATTCAGCCCAAACACTGTAAGTGGTCCATCATGCCAAGTATCAGTCTAAGAGAATCTTACATTTTGTAAAACATTGACTGATACTAAAATTAAAATAATCTTAAATATTTATATATAATTGACAAGAAATGTTCTATTCTCTATGCTTTCTAAAAGGCAATGCTTATTGTACAATATATTATGATGATTTATTAAGGGCATTTGTAAATAGCATATGACAATAATTCATCCCTAAGATTCCTGCAATTATATAGTTTGATTTTTCTTAGTAGTAAAAATCACTGCTGATACAGTTCTAACGTAGACTTTTTATTGTAAATTGGCTCTTAGAGCTTTTATTTATGTCTGTTCTATCTGTAATTGTGACTCGTAACATCTGTCTGTTTGTATTTGTGCCAATTTATTCTGACAAGAAATTATAGGAAAGAGCTGTCGAAACCTCTCTTTCTTTGAGAGATGACACCGGCTGTATTGCAAGCTTTACTGGTAAAGAATTTGCTCCTAAGTGATTAAAATAAACCTGTAGAGAAAATAAGAGCTGTGATCTACAGGAGAGTAACTTGCTTAAGGTTAGCAACCATGAGGCAAAGTTTTAGTACTAGATGTTTCTCATGACCTCCCATTGGCTTCTGAACTTGAATTCACCGTAAAGGGCAATTATTTTTTTTCTGACAGGTTTTTTACCATTTAAGAGAAAAGAAAATCTGCACCTGGTTTCCATTTTACTGTACTTAATAACCTCTATGCAAAATGGAAACCAGACAGAAATGATTAAATCCGGCCCTAAATTATTATATTTTTTCCCCAACAGGAATCAATTCATTTACAGCTTTCCAGTTTTCCCAGCCTGCAAGAGGATGATAAATCTAGAAAAGATGACACTGAAAGAGAAAAAGAAAAGGATAAAAACAAAGATAAATCCTCTGAAAAACCCAAGATCAGAATGTTATCAAAAGGTGAATGTACAAATGTTTCCTTAACGTACTCAGTTGGGACACATGAAGAGGCACAGAATAGATTCTAGGTTTTATGTGCCATTCACCTCTCACCAAACTTTGCACTTAACTTTGTGTGTACGTGTGTGTAAAAGATGTGAACTTGATTTTTCCCCCATTCATGGTGTCATTATTTGTGTAGCCAGAAAGGTTATTTCTTAGGATCCCATATTCTTCTGGATTTTCATTTGGGTCTCCTAGTTTCAAAGATAAGTTTGTACAAGCCATGAATATAAATCTGCTCTTGTTTCAGCTTTATTAGTCCCATTAATTTGGATCCCAAATTAATCCATGATAGCCAGTTTTGCACCTTAACAGTCACGTTTATCTTAAAGGACAAGTAGAGCATTAACAGTTCTCCATCCATAAGTGATGTCCTCCCCAAAGCACAGGTGCATGTGTCAATGGCAATGAGAATGCACAACATTTTACCTGGTGCAGGTGAATTTGGTCTGTGCAATCCATATACTGCCACATAATATCTCACTTAAAATATATAGAGTTCTACCTCAATAAAGTGTTCCCCAAACGCCATTCCTTCTAAACCTGCAAACCTACTTTCTGGACTTCTCAAATAGTTGCCATATGTAGAATTGCACAAAACTAAAAGAAAAACAAGAAAGCAAAAGTAAAAACAAAACTAAGTTGACACAAAGGATGCCATGAATGAATGGCTTTGCAGTATACTTTCTTTTCAATAACTAAGAAAGAATAGGGCATTGGATCAGCTGAGGAATGATGCCTGCTTCCAACATTATGCTCTATAATGGCATATCTGCTTAGAATACTTGTCTTTGCTGCTGAATGTCTAAAACCCAAGATGTGCACAGAGTAAGAGGTACAGGTTCCTAAAATGGCTTTAGAAATTAGGCTTTAGCTAGTATCAGAAGATTCTGAAAGACTTGGAGATACTGGGTATCCTCCTGTATTTTGTGCTGATTCATATTTATTCTTAGAGCTTTCATTTTTTGCCTCCTCTGTTTTAAGAGTGAGAGGGTTCCATGGGATCTCACACTCCTGAAAACTCTCTCTGTGGGCTGAGATTACCCACCACATGGAGGTCGTGCCCTTGCTGATTTCAAGTACGAAATGAACCGGTGATATTTGACTCCACCCACCACCCACCCAGACTGAGCCTACTTCCCCTCCCCATTCCTGTGGCTGCAAGGTCTTCTGTACTCAGGATCTATTGGGTGTTCTCAATCCCTGAATCTAATTTTCATTCTGACAATGCACTGCCAGATTGCTCGTTTCAAAATATGTATCTTTCATACAAATAGCTTCACCTAAAATTTACCTGAGCAGGAGGGAAACGGGGAAGGTTGGGACAAACTTTTTGACTCCCCCTCCCACCACCACCATCATTCCTGACAATGTGATTGTGCTGTTTGTTTCAGATTGCAGCCAGGAATACACGGATTCCACAGGCATAGACTTGCATGAGTTTCTGATTAACACATTAAAGAATAATTCCAGGTAACTCTTAAACAAATCTCTTATTTTTAGAAGAGTCAAATGGAATTTTACCATCAGGGTCAAATAATCCAAATACTTCTAAGGAAGTAGTAGTAAAGTTCTGACACCTTTTCTGATGTCTCAAACTACCTCTTGTATTTTCTCTTTTCTGTTAATAGTTTGTATGTGCACTATTGGTAGGTAGTCTTAATGCCCGGGTGAATAAATCATAGTTTACAAATTCTGCTTTCCTGGTCACAAAGATATACTGATTAATGGGGAAAATAGGGGAGAAAGTCAGTATCAAATAAACCAATTATACTTCAATGCAGTTATATAACCATCTATTTGGGTCTTGCTTTGTTTTAGCTTCCAGTTAATTTTAAATATACAATTTATTTGATGTGTTTTATGGGCATAATACCTTGCATAGCCTAACTAATATTAAAACTGTAAAAGTTTTAATGTTACAAAATACTTAATCAATGAGATGAGAAATCATTTTATATAGAATGATATGTATTGGACAACATATTCCACAGAAGGGTTAGATGCAGGTTTGGAACCACATGCATTAAAGCAGCCTGTTCACACATCCAGATAAACTTTTCAGGTCTTTGGCAATGGAAAGTACATAAAAATCTTTTCGTTTTCATATTTGTTTTGCAGGGACAGGATGATACTCTTGAAAATGGAGCAGGAAATTATCGATTTCATTGGTGACAACAAGTATGTTGAATTGCAATGCTGGTTAATTTACGGGGTGTATCTTAGTTTGGTATTTAGATTTAATTATTCATTCTGGACATATCTGAGGATAGATAAAGCATTGTTTAGTATCTTTGATGATTGGCTACATGGCGATTTTATCGGAGTTAGGAAGTACAAGCTGATGGGAATCGTTGCTTGGACCGTGTGAACTCCTGCCTGTTAAATTCCTGACAAAGTGGCTGTAAACAGGGGGCCACTGATTAGCATAGAGCTGCTTTAACAAGAAGCGACCCTTTTCATTTATATTATAGTTTTTTAATGGGCTCCAGCTGGCTGCAGTCAGTTATGCCTGGAAATGATTGTGCTGCCGTCAGTGTAAGCCGTGTAATGACACATCTCCAGATAGGCATCTGCAGTCCTATTATGTCACATCATTTGTCCTGTGCCTGGCTCCGTTGATCAGGTGTCATGGACTAAAATAGAACGCTCTCCAACAGACAGCCCATGCCCTCTGGTGAGAAAAATGTGCCCCACTGAAACAAAGATATTTGTTGTCACTTAATCGATAAGTGTACAGTAAGTGGAAAATTTGTCTCACAATGGGAACATCAATTGATGCCAGGGATGAAGTGGTTTGGGTGAAAGAGAAGTGGTTTTGTGTGTGTGCCTGTGCAATGTCCTTCGGGCCAGAAACAAGAATTCTGATTCCACTTTTCTGGGTGCTCTCTTTTAGTAACCATTATAAAAAGTTCCCCCAGATGTCATCCTATCAGAGGATGCTCGTCCACCGCGTGGCGGCTTACTTTGGGTTGGACCACAATGTGGATCAGACAGGGAAGTCTGTCATCATCAACAAGACCAGCAGCACAAGAATGTAAGCCCCATGTCTGCACCTGTTTGGCATTTTCTTTTTCTCTTACAGATTCATTTGTAAAGCACACTGTATAAAATTCCAAGCATATGGCATTTAAAATGCGCAGTGTGATTTATCGCTTGTCCTTATCAGCGGTAGAGTGGCATTTATCTGTAGAAGATTGTCTGAGGACCAGGCAAGTTTCTAAAATTCAGGCAGTAAAGTGGATTTATTCTCTGATCTTTAACATAGCTCCTGAAACATATTTCTTTTTTTTTCCATCAGCACTCCATGTGATTGTAAACAAATCCATGGGACATTTTATGTCAAAATATAACCCAAGTTAAAAATGGCAGACGTTTTAAAACAACAATGACATATGCAGAATAGTTGTCTTTTTCTTTCTTCTGCTGGTTTGTAGACTTCTGTCTTATTGTAGCTTCTAAAGTAGCAAAAATCCCACCTCTAAGACCCAAATCTTTACTTACTACCTGTGTGACCCGAAACAAGGCATTTAAAAACCTGCCTTCCCAGTTTTCTTCACTTGTAAAATGAGAGTTTTGAACTGGATGATATCTAAGCTCTAGGTCTACAAGGAAGATAGTGGGTTTTGGTACTTAAAAAAATTGTTTGCTTCCATCTTAATACCTTTCTATGGTCCCACTGGGTCATCAAAAAGCATGAAATGAGTAGTTACTTGCCCTGGAAATTTGGGGATGTCTTTCTTGATCCCAGGTATCTTTTGAATACAGAAAAAGCCACTTTTATAAGCAAAATACATATTAAATAGAAAAAAACTATCTTAAGCCTTCTCTTAAAACATTTGCATGTTATAATTTTGTTGTTTTATAGTGTGCTTGGTACCTTGTGTAAATTGCAGTTTTTAAGAATGCTATGTCCTTGAAGTGAACTTTCATGTCAAGCTAAGGAGCATGGTTAAAACACTTCATTTTCTGCTCATCAGATGTTGGGATATGGTTAGAGATGGTGATGAGGCGCTCTCTCTACTCAAGGCCCAGTCTGTGTGCAGCAGAACTAGAGAGACAGTCAGAGCGCAGACCTGGGGGATCTGGGATGGAGCTGGGCTGTTATCTCAGGGACAATGAGCACTGCTGTTCTCTGGGCCTCAGATTACTTATTTATCCTCAGGGGAGTTTGAAGTGGATCCTGGTTAAGAGCCCTCGAAGCCTCAGAATCATTGGGTCTTGTGGTCATTTTCTACTTTACTGGCAGAACACATTATAAAATTTATCAGCTGCCCATTTTCTCTGATAGTTGGCACGTGCACTTCCTATTTTGAACACTAATAAAAATGAAAAGCCACTGTCCTTTAATTCATCTTTCCTCTCCATCACATAGTCCTAGTGATCGCTATTGTCATTTTTGATTCTCCATTCTGGGTTTTCTATGACTTTTTGGATTCCACAAGGCAGGGAATGACACATTGATGGTGAAATAGGCAAGCAATTAACTATTTTATTTTAATTTGTCTATCTCCTCTTTCTCTATAAAGCCATAACAGAAAAGCCTATAGGCCAAGTAGACTGGTGCAGTTTCAACTGGAACAGATAATGCATTATTTTTAATGCATACTGATGTTGCAATCCCATAGTCTCGAATGTTGGTACCCATGTTTGACACCTGTTCTCTCGCAGAATTGACTGCTTTCTGGTTAACAATGAATGGAGTTTTTGAGTTCATCTGCCATGTTGTGTTTCCAACCCTTAGTTCAAGTTCCCTTTCCCTCCATATGTTGCCAGAAATAGGTTCCATTCTGTAGCACTTTTAGATGTTTTCTACTGGAATTCTTTGTTCCCTGTCAGGTTGGGTGTCAAAACCAAATGAGCCTCTTGGAAATCTGGGGCAGACATATTAGGGTCTCACTATTTTGGTGCCACAAATGATGTTTATAATATATTTACTCTCTATAATGTTGCTTTGTTTCATATTCAGGATTGAGGCTAAAAATGGGAATAGTGATTTTATTAAAAATATTTACATGCAATAAATATAAAAACCTGTTTTTATATGAGTTTTTCTTCTCTTTGTCTCTCTTTCTGATCTACATTTTCTCTTGTTTATTTTTCTACGCATTTAGCCAGGAGCAGCTCATTGTTCTTTTACTAGATCATTATTTTCAGCTTCCTCTCTTCATCTTCATTCTAGAGAAAGGATTTGTGTTCAGGGAATATCATTTGGAGACTAGAAACCATCTGCTTGAGCTGGCATCGTCCAAAGGGCCAGCATCGGTCCCCTGCAAAGCCTCATGTGCACCTGAGTGTCTTTGCATCTGTCAGAGTAACTGTTGAACCAGTCTCAGATCATTTTCAAGTTAAAAGGTTGTCATCTTGAATATTTTTTCTTTTGTCTTTCACATCTACCCCTGGTCATTGCCTTAAATCCCCTGCTCAAAAAGTACACAGCAAAGAAAGTAAATAACAAATCTACCAAAGGAGACTAGTTACAAGTCCCAAACCCCATGAAACAATAGTGGCCCGAAGGCAGAGGCTTGGGGCAACACCATGAGAGGCCAGTGCTCAAGACTCAACGCCCTGATTGCTGAGATGTGTGGACCTAGGTGTTTACTTGGTGTGATAAGTGGTATTAGTGGCTAAAGTGCTTTGCCTGTCTGTTCTGGAAGGGGTAATTAACTGAGCTGGCTTTTGGATGAATCACAAGAACCATAAAACATGTTCTAGTATAAATGAAGCTTCATGCTAGGTGAAGCAGTTGAGCCCAGGTGACTTTAAGAATCTTGAAGTGGTGGACAATTATTGCAATAAGAGTCAGGATGGTGGATTCTTCCCCTTCTCAGTGAGCAGCAGTACATCAGAATCACTGGATACCTATTCTGCTTTGTTTCCTGATGAGACTAAGGTTTAAAGTAGGAATCTTTGCTCTTTGACCCTTAGGCATTTCAATTCCCAAGGTGGTTGATTGCATTTATTAAAACAAAGAGTAAAAAAACCAAGCTTCCTCCTATCTTTGTTGTATTCCTTTCTTTGGGGCTGGGGATATGAGTAGCACCAGAATAAACTGAGGAACATTCTGATATGGATGCTCACTTAACAATTCTCTGAAGAAGACCAAACACCTCTTGGAAATCCAAGGGTGGCTGGTTGGCATCCTGTTGTTGCTAAATGTGATCAATTTACTGTGTACTTTTTTGAGGGATAGTGTTAGAAATCATCTGCTTGAAGTCAAAGGTCCAGAAACCTAACTCAGAATTGCATTACTCTCAGAAAAACCAATGAAGTTTTATTTACTGAACAACTTTAATCAATATTCAGGCTCAAAGTAAGACTTATCTGTTAGCATAGGTCCAACTCTATCTCATTGCTCTCCAATATTATATTTTCTCATATTATTATTCTCACATACTTCAGAGATGATAAGTTTCTAAGGATGAGAAAGGTTAATCATAGGAATATATTGTTGTATTCCTTTCCCCACTTGAAATTATTTATGAGACTTTGAGTGTCAGATGTGTAAATTATCACTGAATTTTAAAAATGAAACATGTGTGCATGTTTTGTAATGTTAACATGCTTAATATAACATTTTTAAAAGATTTTCCATGGAGTAATGATACTTTTAAATTTTTTATTTATATATCTTACAACATTCTAGGTAGATAAACCCAAACCATTTTACAGGAGTAAAAACTGAATCTCACATCTTCGTCTCTCTTACCTACTCATCTCACAAAGCCCAAGACTGAGACCCGCCTCCCCTGGCGCTCAGCCGTGGCTCTTCTCTTAAGAAAACAAGAGGTAATCTTCAGAGAATCAGTTCTCTGAAGCAATGCCAGAAGCAAAAAGAACCCCCAACACTATTCTTTCGCAAGTACCCATTGGTTTCCTTACAACATCCTAATGTGTATTTAATTACTTTAAAAATTGAACAGAAAACTCAATTCAATGTTTACACTGAGATGGTTGTTAAAACTATGGCAGCAACAGAAGTCCAGAACCACAGAAGCCACTGGATTGGAAACTGTCCTGGCATACTTGGAAGTGAGATAGAACCCATGTTCTTAACACTTGCCAAGCAAAAAGTACTTCTCAGGTGTTCAGCATGGGGCTGTCAACAAAAGAAGTATAGATTATTGAACATGCCCATCTTCTGCTTATAGTTTATTTGAGGATCCAAGGTAATTTTAGTCAGGACTTTATGGGGGGGTGTAAATTGATTATCTGTGTTATATAGTTTGGGACAATTTAGAGAAAGGTTCGCTATATATATATGTATATATATGTATATATATGTGTGTGTGTATGTATATGTATATATATATAAAATAAAATAATATAGGCCATGAAGGAAAATTTAGAAACTATTCAAAACATAAGACTATTTTAATTGTATATAATCCAGTAAACTAGATACAAACCACTTTTAATTGTATATAATCCAGTGACTAGAAGCAAATTCATAGATAAACATATATATAAAACAAATTCATATATGCATATACACACACACACACACACACACACACACTCACATATATATATACATAGTATTGCCCTAAACATACAGTAGTTGTGGAGGGAGCAAGACCACTGTGGCTGGGTTCCTGTGTCTGCAGCTGTGCCTGCTGTAGGCAGCAGGGTGACCCTCAGTTCCTGACAGCATTGTGGCTTCTACATCATGGAATTTGGCAGTCATTTCTGCACTTGTACCTCAAGAAAAGTTTTAGGGCTTCCTTGTAGGTGAGAGCCTGGTTGTATACAATGAATAGCTGGTCTTGTGTCTTACTAATCTTAAAATTTCTGTTAGTGGAGAGGTCATTAGCATATTGCTATGGCTTCAGAAAAGAGGTAATTGAGGCATCAAATAGGTAAAAAAGCTCTGGTTTATTGGTCAAAGGTGCCTGGTTTCCACTTAGTGGTATACAGAAATGCTAGACTGTAATTATTTATATGAATCTTCAAACAATAAATTGGAACCTACCAAGAGAAGCAGATACCTGCCTAATATGCTTTATCTTACAACCAGACTCCTTCCAACTGCTCAGCCCTTCTATGGATCCATCCCACAGCACCCCTGGGCATCACAGCCTCAGACGCCGTAATCTCTACTTCCCAACCTCCTGGCCTTCAAACTGGAAATATGTATTTTAAAAATAGCATTTTTTTATTACATACAAAGATTATCTGTTAACTCTCTATCAATTTGATGGACACTGGTAATTCTGGACCTCCTCAGCAAGTAAAAATATTATATTTGCATATAAGTTGAAATGCAACACTTTTATATACACCATTATAATATATGCGAGCAAAAAGCTTTCACTCCTAAAAAACAACAATTATATTCAGCAATTTTCAAAGAACACGTTACTTTAAGGAAATTGTTACTTGGAACTGGTGAATCAAACTATTATTCGAATATCATAGATTGGTTCTATCCTGGTTAAGGTTAACACTAATGTACAAGTAAATGTTGGTTCAGTGTCCATTGGTGTCCTTTTAGATCTGGACTTCTAAGAAAAATGTGAAAGTGGTAAAAATAGCTTACAACATTTACTGATGCTTTAGTGGTGCCTGGCACTGGGCTTGATACTTTGCCTGCATTACCTGTATCTCATGTAATCCTCCCAAGCCTTTTAAAGTAAGTACTATTACTTTCCACTGTTTACAACAAACCAAACGACACTTGTATCATAGGGATGTTAAGTAACTTGCAGGAAGCCATAGTCAGTAAGCTGCAGAGCTGAAAATGTGCAATAATGTGCGTTTTGAAAAGCCACATTGTGTTTGGCTTGCGTATCAGCATTTATGTGTGAATTGTTTAAAACTTAGTTTAATTATTAAAACCGTTGCTATGTGTTAAATTTGGTGTGCTAGTTCACATCCATTTTATGTAAAGTTGTTGAGTTATGTGCCAAAACGCATGGTGCTTTGTGGGGAGTGGAGCTTCGAGTCATGGGCTGTGTTAATGCTGCTACCATTTAGTGTTTGTATAATACTGAAATGAAAGATTGGACAGCTTAAAGAAAACAAAGTGTCAGTCCTAGCCCTCTTCTTTGTAAATGATTCATTTGTGGAAATTCTCAATTTATAGGCTAACTTGTAGAAGTATGCTGTTTTGTTAAGCTAGGTAGATCCAGCTGGTGTGTATGTCTGTTTGGTATTGTTGCTCGTACTGGGTTCATCACCATTCAGAAATGGCCAAACTCACCAGCAGATAATATATTACTCCAGGTCTTAATTACGTGTGATTTCTTCCTCTTTATCAAATCACATATTTTCTCCTTTTTTTCTTAATGCTCTTATCTTTTTCAGTATCATTATAATTTAGATTGGATACTATCACTAAGTCATTCCTATATCATCATTGGTAAATTCATGTTTCTGGGCATATAGATCAAGAAATACAGAGCAATATTTTTGTGTTTGTTTATTTGATTACTTATATTGGAAAGTCTTAATGTGATAAACCAGGACCAGAAGCAGGGACAGTAATTAATCCTGATATCTTTTAAAGCAGCAATGCAGCAGAAAGACAAAGAATTGGTTTGACAAAATAAAACAGCTAGGTGTTCATTTTAGCTGATCATGAAATAATAGAGGCCATGAAAGGAAACTTAGAAACTATTTAGAATATGAGTACTTTAATTGCCCATAATCCAGTGATTAGATACAAACCACTTTTAAGTTATTGAATTTGTTTCCTATGTTCTAAACTAATAGCTTTTATTAATTTGTTGTTATAAAATACTACATATTTACTGTAGTAATCAGAGATATATTAAAGGTTAGCATTAAAATTTGCCTATTACCCCAGCATCCAGAGACTTCTATTATTGTTGTTGTTGTTATTGTTGTTATTATTATATAATTTCAATAAATATCATGTTATCTATTCTTTTATAAACTGTTTTTCTATGTTAGTACATAGTATTGGATTTCAATTTATAGAGCTGCATATTACATATGGAGCTATTTTAAATTCCTTAACTAATCCACCATGGGTTTCCACTGTTTTGCTGTCTTCATTAATGGAACTGTGTATTAACAACTCATTACTAATTCCTATGGTTTCATTCCTGGAAACAGAATCACTCTTCCAAGGTGGACTGACAGTCTTCCAGGTTCTGAATGCCCATAGCCAGTGCACCAGAGCCGTGGTACCAAGCTGTCTTACAGACCCTTGTGGTCTTTGAGTATTCTGCTTAATTTTGTTGTTGAATAGCCTTATGGTAAAGAAGGGTCAAGGCATTTCCTATTCTAGTTTGTATGTGTCTGTTTATATATGCAGGATGAAGTCAGGATAGGATTAAAAAATGCCAATAAAGGAAGCTTGATAGCACTGACTATATTGGATTTATAAGGGATAGCCTCACTCAAAAGAGACTGAAATTGTATAAAATGACAAAATAATAGTGGAAAGGAAATATCAGCTGCAAATACTTTAATGGAAAGCTTTAAAGTGTTAGGGGAACAATGCCACTTAGATTCCTCTATGTTTGGCTTTAAATATGTTTGGTAGATGTCTTACACTACCCAAATATTTTTTCCTGTTGTACACAGTATAAAATATTTTAAGATATTTATGCATATTGATTGCCACCTTTCAGTTATTCAGTATGAAATTCAAAGACTTTGTATACCTGCATATTTAATAGAATCAAATTCTTCAGTGGTGTGTGTGTGAGGGGAGGGAGCAGGGGAGGATTAAGCGCTTTGGAAGTAATAAACTTGGTCTCCAGAAACTGGCAGAGAAGGTAAACCATTGAGAATACTTCTAGATCCAAAGGGTTTAAAAAATAATTATAAAAATTGCTCATCTATTTTAAGCTTTAAGAGAAAAACATCTACCTAAAATTGGAATTGATTGACTAGGAGAGTTTGATTGCTTTATGCAGTACTTCACTCAGCCACACTGCATCTCAATTCAATAGCTGTCTACTAGGGAACAAGCAGGAGTTAATTCGGACTTTCAAAACGTTCGGTTAGGGCTACCAGCGCCATTCACCATGCACGGACCCTGAATGTCACAGTGCTATGAACTGCGGGAAAAGCTTATGTTACCTTAGAAGAGAAAACTGTTCTCTTTCTCGGCTTTTTGATGATGATATAGAGAAAGCTTGAAATAATACCTCATAGACTAAAATCCACTGGAAGTAAGAAATTTAGACAGCTGTGATGCATGACCATGCAATAAGTCATAAATTCTCATTATCATTAACTTAATAAGGACAACTACATTTTGCAGCCTGGAGGAGTTTTTCTTAGTTATATCCTTATATTGATACATTAAAAATCATTTATTCTCATTTTTTTAAAAAAAAGGTTCATAATATATTACTTTGATTCCATTCATTTTATGGATAAGAAATAATATTTCTATGATACTCAATTACTGAGAAGAAATATTTTTAAATTGTATAATATAATAGTACATAACCAGTCATTTTTCTTTTAATCATACACAATACTTCAACTGTACACTATAGTTTCTATGAGTTTCAACTGCAAATTGCTCTTTAGCTGTAGAGTCATGGATAATGCTCTATGAAAATCAACAGTGGAAGAAGGAGAAGGGGGGAGAAGGTACAGAAAATAAGTAGCATAGACAGTACATAGAAAATAGATGGGGGGGAGGGCAAGAATAGTATGGGAAATATAGAATCTAAAGAACTTGAGACACGTGGTCATAAACTAAAGGGGGGTGGTGGGGGAGGGGTGTACAGGGTGGAGGGGAATGAAGGGGGAATAGAACAACCATAATGGCATAATTAATAAAATATATTAAAAATATTAAAATTAATAATATAAATAAATAAATAAATAAAAGAAAATCAACATGGAGAAATCCTACAAAGGTTTATTCCTTTTAGGAATATGTCAAATGGTTACTTTGAAATCACTGAGAATATTTTTGAAATAATCATGAAGAGGATTAATAATTTGGACCATTAGGTTCTACTGCATGAAAAAAATTAAACAGGATATTTGAAAAGCAGTTATGGATAATGCACTTTGTATAATTTGTATCAGAGTAAGAAATATTCTTGCTCTGTTATTTACACTATTGGTTAACACAAGCTCCTTTGACTGCCCTTTGCTTATGTGATAGAGTATTTTACCTAAGTATGTCCTGGTATGAAAAACAAATAAACCAGCAGTATAAAGGAACACAAGTGAAATTTCAGAATAGTGTTTGAATAGTTCTCTTATAGTTGTAACACTTTAAACTGAGAAATCCCAAAACGAGAAAAGGTAAGATTCTTATTTCTACCTCTAAATTTTAAAAACGTTAATGACATCATTATTTTGGGTCCACTTAAAGCAAAACATAGATTTGATTTTTAAAGATTGCCCTAAGGTTATAAATTTGAACTTATATTCCTACTAATAATCAAACTCTGTCCTATTTTGCTTTATAATTTTAAAGTGTATGACTGCATATCTTATTCAGTGACCCTTTGATCTTCCCTTTAATGACATTAATTTATATACAGCAGTACTAAATTTTTTCTCATTCATACATTGATTCATTTATTTATTTCACCAAATGCCTCCCATACGCCAGGCATGGTTCTAGGCACTAAGGGTTATGTATTTAAGAAAGAACGTTCTTACCAAAATGGCACTTACATTCTAGCTGGAGTTAATGTGCTGAAGCCTCACTCTATATGCTTTCCTTGCTGAAGAAGAGTTGATTTCAAAGCAAATTCACCTTACGATCATAAATTTCCATACCATTTTATTTCTAAAAGAACAGTTACAGACTGCTAACAGCAAACACAAGAAACACATCTATAAATTTAGCAGTGAGAAAATCATTTCATTTACTAGAGTTTATCAGACTACAGAATTGGGGAATATTAGGAGAGACTTAATTAGCATTGGTATAATCACCAGTTGGATTTAAGTTAATGTCCTAATTTCACTGGCTACATAAAAAACAACAACAATGTAACATCTAAGTGTGGATTATAGATGTTGAGATGCTCAGAAAATGCCAGGAGAATCGTTACCACTCACAGTGGTCTTCAACTGTTCATGCTAATATTATAAGACTTCACAGTCAGATAAGTCATTGAAATATACTGTGACTTTGCTGCCCCGAAATAGATTGCATTTTTTCACTGTAGGTGGCTTCTTTGCCATAAAGTTCATGTTTCCTTTGCCCCCTTAGTGTTCTGATTTTAAATGTCATCTTTGCCCTTCCAGATCATTTGTTATATTTTTTTACATTTTGATTTTGGTAGAAAACATTTCCATTGCTCATTGAGATGATGCAGTGCAGGGCATTTGGTTTTTTTCAGTGAGGTGTGAGGGGCTCTGGCTCTCTGCGTGCTTCATCAGCAGAGAGAGACTGACCCGAATGTCTACAAGGATGTGAATGGGCTGTCATCTGTAGCTTAGTGACAAATCTATAAACTTGGAGCCACAGTGATCACTGAGGGATGTTAATTTATCTGTAAAAGAGGCAAAATATATGTGTTCTTCTTGCATCAAAGTTTTATTTTAAGGCTTGAATAAGATAACAGTATCATTTTGTAAATATTATACAAAGTTTTACAAGCTATAACTGGTATTATTCCAGTTTGCTGTTAGTGTCTGTTCATCGCTGTTATTATAAGATATGTATATGTATTTAAGGATGCATCCCACCAATCTTTGAATTATTTGCTTAAATTAATCCATTGTTTTTGAAGTGCTATTTACTCATTTTTGGATCTATAAGGAAACGATGTCATTCCCTTAATCACTGGTCACCCATATTGAACAGCAGATACTGTGAAGTGACTTCCCAATGACTGAATTCATAATGAACCCAGTAGGGACGGAAAACCCACTGAGCCTCAGAAGTAACGCATCAGATATGGCAGAGACACTTTAACGACAGTCATAAATAATGACTGCTCCAAAGCCCAGGACCAATAGCACTTCCTCTGGGGATGAACCGAAGCCTCTGTCATTCACTGAGTCTCTGAGTGAAGGGCGATTGTGGGAAATTAACAAGGAAGTGGAGCCCTTTCCTGTAATAATACAAAATGATTAAAAGGACCTAAAAAAATCAATTGACTGATCAATAGTGTGTAACTGCTTGGAGCATTTTTCCCCATGCTAATCAGTCTTTAAGTTGTTTAAACTAAACATTTCCAGTGTCTCCAATTACTGAGCTGATTTACAAGACTTGGTCAAGGGTGCCAGAGCTTCCTGGAGCCCGATTCCAGGGCAGTCACCCTTGGAGAAAGATGACAGTGACGTGTAAATGGTCCTCTCTCACTGTGGATTAAGAAGGTTCTTTAAAAGGAGGGTATGCTGGGAGATGTTCTCACCTAGTGTCGGCGAATCAGTGTGTTGCTCCCAAGTTCTAAACAGGTATATTTGTTCTAGAATATGGGCGGGGACTTGGTTAATTCAAGAGCAATGGAGGTCCAGACGACTATATAAACGTCTATACATTATAAATGTACAGGCCTTTAAAATATCTTTTTAACTTCAGCCATTGTGAGCAACATGCTGCAAACAGGACTCCAAATTCAAACCGACCAAAGGTATTCTAATAACACGTGTGAAGTGACCTATGACCTACCTGTGTGTATTGCCAGCGATTCTAGTATCAAAACCACATGTAAACTTTTTCTTTAAAGTTGAATGCCACTGTGGGGGAAAAAACAGCACTAAGAAATAACTTTAAACAGGGGGAAAAACTTTTTTATTGATATGTTTTACTTTGCTGGCAGACCAGAGCAAAGGTTTTGTGAACATTTAAAAGATGAAAAAGGTGAAGAATCCCAGAAGCGGTTTATCTTGAAGCGAGATAACTCTAGTATTGATAAAGAAGACAACCAGGTTGGTTCTCAAGTTTGAGAGTGGCTGACGTTGTTTTTGAAGGTGGGCTGACTGATGTTCTTGTCGTCCCTCTGTCGCCCCTTTCTCCCTCTCCCGACTCTCCCCTGCCTCTGGTACCACCGTCCTCTCTCCAACCTCCTTGCCCGCCTTGCCTCCCCCTTTGGCATTCAATGGGGAGCCACAAACCCATGTCCTGGTTGCTTTAGCAATGGCTCTGTGCTGGGCTGCATGGGTGGTGCTTGGCGCAGTTCCTGCTGCATGAGGTGGGGGGTTGGGATGTCACCGGCTCTGAGCTGTTGGGAAAAGCTTTGTCAGTCGCATTTCCAGATGTCTGTGTAACTATGGCAGTCGTTCCACTCCCTACAGCTTTGTCCTTCAGTTGTGCACAAATTGAGCTGGATTATCAAAATGGACCGATGATCACCTGGTGTAGCTGTAAAGAACAAACCTTGTTATGGTGAGGACAGGTGGATTTTGCAACTATCCTACAATAATAAGTCTCCACACAAAAGAATCAAGTTCATGTTTTAGTCTCCCAACCCTTCTCCTTGCCATGTTTTATTGTCCGTGCAAATTGTCTGCTTGTTTTGCATGAACTGTAGCACAACTCTCTCTTTCTGTGTATTTTGCTTGTGATAAAACATAGTGTGCTTGTAGGGTAGCCTGACTCATGGTACCTCGATAAGGGTAGAGGTATTTTGCTGAATTTCTTCTCCACGTGGGGGTGTGGGATCCAGGGCTATTAGGAAGAAAACTGAGTAAATGGCAAAAAAAAACAAGTTTTGCACAAGAATGAGAACAGTAGAAAGTCACAGAGTGCCATTATACTTTGTGTCTCTGACAATCAAAATAGATTTTTTTGAAAATGACTTTGCTTTAAAATTTTTAAGGGCACGATAATAAGCATCTCACTCAAGTTATTATTTTAATTACACTCAGTGAGTCACTGAAAGGCAGTGTGTGCATCTGCGACATATTTTAAAAAAAAAGAAACCTGTTCATCATCGTATCTCATTTCCTCTCACCACCACTGGGCTCCACCGTGGCTCGCGTTGACTCTGAAACATACCGGCGTCGTGTGCTGAGTGGGTGTTTGTTGAATGGACGGATGAACGTGGCTAGGGCCGAGCTTTGGTGAGGAATGGCAAGAGGAAGATGGGAGGGTAGGTGAGGTACAGGACGAGGTTCAGATGGAAGGATGAAGAAGAGGAGTCCTCATGCTGGGTTCTTTGAATTGTTACCTTACATTTCTTGATATTGACCCTGATCAACCAACACATTTCAAATTTAATTCAAGTGCCAGATGCAGTGTCACTGAGTGAATAAAAAGACCAGGATATAGAGCAATAGTGTCCACATCCTCCTTTCCGCTCATCAGTTCTTGACTCCGTTGCTTTGTGTTTCTCCATTCTCCAAGGTTTCTAAGCCATTTCTTCCCCTAGCCACCTTGATCTAGCCATCACTTCTTTTTTTAACAACCAACATCCTACTTCCTTCTGAGAAATCAAAATCACACAAGTTAGCAAAGGGGGTAGAGTCTTTCCCTGGTGAACTATCACGTAGCCGAACTCACCGAACACCTGAGGGACATCCAGGTACTCCCATTACAGAAACACCCATGCTGCTTGCATCCAGCAAGGAGGCAACCAGGAGTGGCAATCATGTCCTGGTATTGCATGTCATGCACACACAGCACACATGCACCCCCCACCATGGCTTCCTCAGGGACCAGAGGGAGTGAGGCTTTTCATGCCCCATTTGTTTAAGTGAACATTTATTACCCTTAGCTGACAGTTGCTTAACCGCAGACTTCTAACAGCTCAACTTGGATAACCCTCCTGATTTCTTTTTTCTGTTCAGCAAAACAGAATGCATCCATTTAGAGATGACAGACGAAGTAAATCAATTGAAGAGAGAGAAGAGGAATATCAGAGAGTGAGGGAGAGAATATTTGCACACGATGTGAGTAGTTGTTTTAATTGCCTCTTTAGTGCGGTCCTTCCATCAGCAGTAAGGCAGCCTCGCTCCCCAGACAGTGAGCTGGCAGGGACAGAGGGAGCTGGAGCCAGGGAACAAGTAGAACTGCGGCAAACCAGAGGTGTTTCTGGAAGAGGCCCCACTTCAGGGAAGCGGTGGAAAGGTAGCCAGGAGTTTGCGCGTGTTCCTAGGAGTGGAAATTCCACTCAGTGGACCTGAGTGGAAATTGAGATATAATTTTGGTCAGTGGAATAGACCTTAAGTACAGAGGCAGGTCGGAGGCCAGATTTGAAGAAATGCCTTCACGTCCACATTAGGCAGCAGAGAGTATGTGGTTGTCTTTTCATACCACTGTTTTGCAGTGGAACTACAAAACGGGAGGAAGAGTCTGCCGATCACACATGCAGAATTTTCTGCATTCTTAGCAAGTAGGAGCCTTTTATTATCTCAACGTTAAATGATAATACTCATTTCCCCCTTAATTTCAGATCAAATTAGTGTTGTAAACAATTTGCAGGGGGCTAATGATAAAACAACTTCTTTTGTTTTTGCTCAAATCCCCACAAATAAGATGTGGTAGAGATTTTTTTTTATCCTTTTACCCACTGTGGTAAAAAATGAGATGCAATTAAAATATATAAAAATTAATAGGTAAAAAGAAGCTGGACTTAAATGCAAGAAAATGACAAAGGCAAGCGATTACCACAGCTGTTCCATTCCATGAGAGCATTTTCGGTGACCTCCTAAAATGCTGGGTCCTTCCCTCTGCAGAAGTGGAGGGGTGAGCTCCTTTGCATAGACTGTGACCAACACCTTGGGATCTACTAGGTCAGGTCAGGCATTGGACCTCTTGCCAGATTGGCTTCTGGAGGCTATTGCAGAGCCGGCCTAGAGATGTAGGCTTCATTGCTTAGCTTGGAGGAGGACTGCTGTCCTCAAAGGTTTCAAGTCTAAGCAGTTTCACCAATCTTACAGTGGCTGTTGGATCCTTTAATATGAAGCTGCAGAGGAAGCAGCCGTCTGCATTGTCTTCACCTTTGTACAGGCTTCTGGTTTCTCTTCCAGATCCTCTCTGTCTTTCTTGGATATGTGAAAATTAAGTTTTGGTGATTGAGTAATCTGGATCAGACCTCTGAAATTAGGACAGTTTGGAGAGAGGGAGGTGGAGGCAGCCATAGTAGGAGGAGGTTCAGTAGAGTTCTAGAAGATTCTGTGCATGTGTAGACTACTTAGATTTTTATCATGGTCAGAATTATTGCTGGTGCAGCCTGACACAAGGAAGGCCTTCAGCTGTGTTTGCTGGACACCAGAACGGAGTGATCAGAGTGTCCCTCCTAATCATGGTAGCGTAAGGATGCCCCCTGTGGACTGGAGGCAGCGTGTCCTTGTCTGGAGAGGAACTTTTCTGGAGTCAGGTTCACTTTTTATTCTCTCTCTCCCTCTCTCTCTTTTTCTCCCTCTCTGTCTTATGCACACACTCTTACTCATCCACACATACACACATTTCCACTCTTAACTCTGGTTCTGACAATCCACAATTTATGGGTGGATTGTTATATTCAAAAGCAAATGCTAATCATCCAGATGACGTACAAACAACATTATGCTTTTTTCTTCCCAAAGTTGTGCCACGTTGCCAGACAGAAAGTCACATCACCGATGCCTGCGGGTGGGGAGAATGGCCCTCGGGCTGCTGTCCTTTGCTGTGACTCCCCACATCTGCAGAGAGATCTTTGCTGGGAGAGGTATCCGCATGACTTCCCCATGTCCCTTTTAAGATTACTAGAAAGGGACCTGGATCCCAGGGTAAAGATTGGAGGCAGGTGTTGCTGTTTAAGGGCTCTATGGCCACATGCTGTGTTAACATTTTTTTTTAAGTGAAAGCAGGCTTAAAGGTGGGAAAGCGTCAATGCCTGGCCGTTGCCCTAGCCAGAGCATTCCCTGAAAGCATCTGACAGCCTTTAAAAGGCCACGGCCTCTTCTCCGTGGTAGCAGAGGTGTACGCTCCTTTGATAGGCTTTCTGACGGACCACATTTCTGGCTTCACTAATCCAAGCTTGTTTCTGACATGACTATTCACCGGACCTGTTAGGTCAGGGGGGTTACAACGGGCACAGGCACCCAGGGATCAGAGCTTCTACTCCGTGGGCCTCTCCGTAGGCTGCCGAGCGTCTTTAAGACATGGCAACTAGCTTCCCCCTGTGCAAGTGACGGAAAAGGGAAAGAGAGAGGGCCCTGAACAGAAGACCCAGTCTTTCATAGCCTAATCCTGGAAGTGCCATGCCTTCCCCTGTGTTGTATTCTGCTGAACGTACACTTTAGCCCTGGTGCCATGTGAGGGGAATACTGTACAGGAAGTGAAAACCAGGAGGTGGGGCTTGTTGGGGTCACCCTGCATTAAGCAGGAAACTACTGTGTTTTCCTCTGTTAACACAAACTCCAGGGCATAACAGCCAATTTGAACTTTCTTGGATGCACATAGCAGTAGGTCATTCGATTACTCACACAGAGACAGGACCCTTTAGCAAACCTCCGTCTATGCCATTCTAGATTTCCAAGTGACCATTGCTACTGTCCAGACTGCTGAGGTCCACAGGATCATTCAACTCTATGAAGTCAATTCTAAAATAAGTGCAAAGAATCCAGCATAAGGAAACTATGTTGTTATACACGTCTGATCTTTTTCTTAGCTGGTCTTTAATTTAGTGTTTTCATAATTTAAAATGAGGTAATAAAGCCAGCATTCCTTGCTAAATATTAAGTAGTACTCATTCAAACAGGTTGAAATATTTATATACTTAAGCAGCATTTTTTTGTACTTTAAGTTACAATAGAGAATTATAGAGAAATACTCCCTGGTATTTACACTTTAGCAAAATTCAAACTTCCTTTTAAATTTGATGTGTTCTTGCTAGTTTACAAATGAAATGTATCCTGATGGTGAAGGTGTTTGTGTGAGCGCCTTTGTAAGTAGGCACACAACCAAATGTGCAGGTTACTTTGGGTTTTCTAGGAGACAATTTTCAAATTCAATTTGAGAGTTTTGGTATCTTGAGGTAAGACAAAAATTTATTCATTATTTGAGAATTAAATTCTTTTTTTTTTTTTTCTTTTTTTATTTTTTATTTTTTTTTTTTAATTTTATTTAGTTATTTTTCATGTACAGTTTTTTGTCTATTTTTCCCATCCCAGCCTCCCTGCCCCTTGCTCCCCACCTCCCTCCCATTTCCTCCCCCCCCCCTTAGTTCTCGTCCCTGTGTCCTTCCTATTTGTTCCTCCAAATCCCTCCCCCTTTTTCCCCTTAACTTCCCTTCCTTCTCCCCTCTGGTCACTATCCCCTTGTTCTCTATTTCAGTGTCTTTGTTTTTTGGGTTTTTTTTTTTCTGCTTACTTGTTTGTTTTGTTGTTTAGCTTCCTGTTAAAGGTGAGATCATATGGTATTTGTCTTTCAGCACCTGGCCTATTTCACTCAGCATAATGCTTTCCAGTTCCATCCATGTTGTTGCAAAGGGTAGTAGCTCCTTCTTTCTCTCTGCAGCATAGAATTCCATTGTGTATATGTACCACAATTTTTGGATCCATTCATTTACTGATGGGCACCTAGTATGGATTTTTCTCAGAAAAATAAAAATCGACCTGCCTTTTGACCCAGCAATTCCACTGCTAGGATTATATCCTAAGAATCCTAAAACATCAATATCAAAGAACCTATGCACCACAATGTTCATAGCAGCACAATTTACAATAGCCAAGAGTTGGAAGCAACCTAGGAGAATTAAATTCTTGCAAGTCAGAGCTCGCAAAACTTTAGTTCTCAAAGAATAAATAAATATATTTTGGTAATCAGAAATATTTGAAATATAACTTCTGTTTCCTTCAGCTTGTTTTATGGTTGGTTAATCCTATGCAACTGTTGCTGGTTTGAGGAAGGTTAAGTTAACAAAGCAATCTAGGTGAAGAGGATATGTGTGTCTGGAAGGTAATTTCTGATGGATATTTATGTGTAAAGAGGGACTTGGGGAGGACTCATCCTGTGTGTGTGTGTGTGTGTGTGTGTGTGTGTGTGTGTGTTGGGGGTTTTTTTGTACTGGGATTCCTCCTCAGTGACAACTGATAAGGGCGCCTGGTGCCACCTGGATTGGGGGTGGGACGTGGGAGAGAATTCTGCAACCCATTAGGCAAAATCTTTTTCTCCTTAAATAAAAATGAGCCCTTTATATCTGAGAGTGCGTGACAACTTTGAATGCCACATTAATCCCTGTGACAATTTTATCTTTCTCCGCTATTAAAATGTGCAAGTTATTAATACTACTTATTTTCAAAGTTTATAATCCTCCATTACTGAATCACGTCCAATAACCATTTTTCTCTTATTTATGAAAATGTGGTGGAGGGGTGGTGAGATGATTTTTTATGACCTTTCCACAAAAATCAGAAAAATACTCTTGAGATACATTTTGGGGAAAGTGATCTTTGACCTGCAGGTGCTCTATTTATTTATTTTTAATTCAAAGAGTTTGGGTTGCTTAATTCTTCCCAAAATGCTATTAGATTCACAAGTGTGAAGAGGTCTCAAGACTCCTTTGATCAGCTCCTGGGCTCCTCAGCAATCCGCAAACCCAGCCAGAACGTTCTAACGCTCACTGACCTCTTTCCAATGCCAAGAGCTGAGAGGTACAAAGGAACTGAATTCCTAGTATATCTCTGAGACAATGTCCCTTCCTTTCACTCACCATGACTTGACTCAACCCTGGAGCAAATCCAAACTAGAGGAACTAGAGACAGTGAGATATTGGACTCTAAACTGACCTTCCCAGGCAAAATGAGGTGGCACACCTTTTGCATTTGTTACCCTTTACAAAATTAAATGTCAAATAAAAAAGAGGGGTTTACTGAAAAGCTTTCTTTTTGGTAATTGAGTGAAGTTTTGGCTTTTTTGTTACATAAAATTTTGACACACTTAGAGTTGAGGGTGCATGTGAAAGGCAAGGAGGTTAAAACAGAAATGGCTCTTAGAGACACCCTCACCAAAATGCTCAGACCACTGAGAAAAACATGATGCTCAGAGCTAGCCCTTTGGCTTAGTGGGAGGAAATGATTCCTCCAGTAACAAGTCACGAGAAACCAATATCCTGCTTCCCTTTCTGAGCAGTGGTTACATTAAAGGTATCTTTGAATTCAAGAATTTGATATTGAAAGGTCATTATTGATTTGGTTAGTTTTATTTTACAATGCACCTGTGAAGTCTGTGTTTATCCCTTTAGCAGGTCACTTAGTCATCATTTAGGAAATCTGTGCTATAATATGGTTTGCATATTTATGTTGAGAAACTCAGAACTTCAAAAGTGGTTTTGTGTTAATTCCTAAACACAGTGGCTATATAATAGGACCATTGCACCCTATTTGTTTTAGACTTCTGATTTTCAGCTTGCTAAAATTTAATTTGATCTGCCCTTCTCCCCCATGTAATGGTGATGAGATGTTACCTTCCCTGCATTGTGAATAAACACAAAAAAATTAGAGAAATGAATCCTTGGGGGATGGGAACTAAGAAGAAAATCATTTGGTTTTCTCTGTGAAAAACTAAGAAATCTTACATGGAATGTGACTGTTTTTTTTTTTTAATTAGCTTCATTTCGTTCTCATTTGTCTCCTGCCTCCCCACCCCCACCCTGCCTTACAACCGATTGATGGCATCTCTTGAGTTTTGAGCATCTTGCCGTCAATCTGTTTATTTCAGGAGAGTTTAACATTGCCAGGTAATAACTGCCGGATAGTGACATTGCAGTCTCCCATCCTTGGGCAGATTGTGCCAAGTTCACGTGCTCTGCCTTGATTTGAACCTGTCCTTTGGGCTCTTGGTGGCAACATCTCCACAGCCCCAGAGGAAACTGTTAGCTTGGGACCCGAGGGTCACACAGTTTCTCCAGCAGTTTCATTCACAACATCTCTCTTCTCCTGACCTTGATGCTGAACGGGGTGAATCTATTTGAAACCTGGAGGTGCTCTGATGGAAAAGTACTGTGTGCTGCATGAGACGGGTTTCCATTCTACCTCTAACCTATTTTTTCCTTTTTTATTTCCATTTTTCCTAAGAATGATACATAGTTTTCTTAATTTTTTTCCCTTGGAGGGGAAAAGTAGTTTTAAAATCAGGCAAGGATTTGGGAATCCCTCAACACACCCAGAACGTCTGATACGATGCCTTTCTTTTATTTTTCAGTCAGTTTGCTCCCAGGAAAGCCTGTATGTGGAAAACAGGTAAACTGCAACTTGCTTTTTCATGTCTTTAGAGGAACAGAGTGTGTCCTGTGTGTCCTGCATCCTCATAGATATATATTCCATATAAAAGTGCATGCTTGAATATATGTATAAGTGAATACATATATTTATGTGTGCACACTTATAGATGCACACATAGATGTCATTGAGTACGTCCAAAAATTATTTGATGGAGGGAGAAAACTCCTTTCAGTTACTTCCAAATGTGAGTTTAAATGTATCCCCCCCCATTTCAAGCCTCAAATTCTGGTTCTTCCAACAGCTGTAATTCCTGTTACGTTCACCAGGCGTCAAAAAGTGTAAAAGTTGAGACCACACAGGAACTTGCAGTTTCATTGGCTTATTAACTAGGCTGCTAAAAGTACCTGTATATTTGCTATTATTAACCACTTCGCATGCCCCCTAATTATATATAGCTATACAAATAATAATTTGAATAATATTGTTTGAAGTTTCTCGTCCTAAAGAATCTACCAGTCTTTAGAAAAGGCCTCGCTTGGAAATCTTACCTAAACTGGTCTGGATATAACAGTCTTACCTGGCTTGGGAGTTAGTAGGAGGAGGTGACTGTTATGAGTGAATGTGTTATAAAATTTACACAAAGCCTTGAGCATAAGAGCAGAAATTTTTCAAATTTAATATATACCTTTTTTGAATAGTGCTAAACTGATAGAGGTATTAAAATGCTCCATTGATTTAATTGCAGATTTTTAAGGTGAATGAGGAGTTCTGTACTTGCTATACTAATGGGCAACTTGGAATGAAAATATGGGATTCGTTTTAAAAATGGTGGTTAATTTTATTTCAGGTGTCAGCTTCATGGGTGGTCCCTATAAGCTGATTAAAATACAGGCCATTTGATTCAAGTCCGGTACTTAGAGAAAGTTTAAAGTGGTCATTAGAAATGATTGGTGGAAAAAATGCCATCATTGATATTAGCAATTACAAATCTTCAAGTAAGTCAGCCCCTCAATTGAACAGACTGGTTTTAGAAGAGATCAAACAAGTCTGTGTGAGCCATTCAAAAGGAGAAAAGACTCTTGGACATGGACGGCCATGTGGGGACTCTGGGGGGCAGGGAGTGGGTGGGGGAGGAATATAAAGGGACTAAATGGTAATAAAGAAATACAGTAAAAGAAGAAAAACTGTTTTATAAAAGCTAAAGAAAAAGGAGATTCAGACTGGTACTCCTTATTTTACAGTAAAGTTAAAAATTCATGAGCCAAAACATCTTAGGGATAATTATGAACATTTCCAAAATTTGGTCTTTACCAAAAAGATTAAGCGGGCATTTATAATTGAGTTTAGTGGGAAATCTTATTCCCTAGTCTTCTAGCCAAACATTTTTCCCTATTTCACTCTCTAATTTTATTTATTTACTTGGGTTTTGTACAAAAGACTGCTGATGTATTTGTGTCCTTATATTCAAATGAGATTGTAATTCATCAATACAATAACTGGGTATATATGCATTACATATAAGAACAAGTCTTGATGTTCCCACAAAGTGAATTCCTTACAAAAATAAATATATTTCTTGGACATCTGCCTTTGGAATGCCAATATTTCACTATGCTCGAGAAATAAGGAATAACTTTAATATTACTCAAAGAAAAAATTACAACTAAGACATTGAATTAAATATTTATTATATTTATACAGATTTCTTTCTTCTCCTCTCCTCTTCCATTCCTCCTACTTCCTCATCTCTTCCTTCTCCCTTATCCAGCATCAGTGTCTGAATGCTGAGGTAGGGAAAAATCATGCTACCACTCCTTTATTATCCCAAAATTCAGTGTCATGCAAATAAAACAGCATATGGGGTTGATCTGCAATGGAGGTGTGTTATAATAGAGTACACATCCATTTATTGTCCTTAGGTTTTATATCATAAAAATCATGTTTTTCATTTCCAGTAGGCTCTTGGAAGACAGTAGCATATGCAATGAGACCTATAAGAAAAGACAGCTCTTTCGGTTGGTATGGTTTACTTTTTTAAACTGTGTTTTCAGATTATGTGGAAAAACTAATGTTAAACTCAAGTGTATTACTGTAAAATATCTCTGTTCATGGAATACAGTGTGTTCAGTTATCTCTCCATAAAGCTTGTCATAGAGCCGGTGTTGAAGCCGTGTTGTGTAGTGTGAGGTACCAGACTGGAAAATTATAACTTTGGATATAATCCTCTAGGGTTCTTTCTCTGCTTTTCTTTCTTTCTTTCTTTCTTTCTTTCTTTCTTTCTTTCTTTCTTTCTTTCTTTCTTTCTTTCTTTCTTTCTTTCTTTCTTTCTTTCTTTCTTTCTTTCTTCCTCCCTCCCTTCCTTCCTCTCTTCCTTCCTTCCTTCCTTCTTTCCTTCCTTCTTCCCTCCCTCCCTCAGTTCCTTTCTTTTTTTCTTTCCTTTTTTCTTTTTCTCAAGGGCTAACTTTGCAAGCCCACTGATTTAACATTCCTAAATCAACATTGGTGAATTACAGAGTTAAAATTTTGCTGACAGGTTGCAATTGTATATACATTTCCAACACTGGAAATAAATCGATGATAACTCTGTTGGAGTACTTGATTTTTAGCTACTACTATCCATCACAATATTTCAAACAGTATTTTTAAGCACAGATTTTATTTCTAAAAAAATATGAGATTGCTTACAAGTATAGTAAACCATTTAAGTCAAGATCTTTGTGAGATATCGGTAATGGATGATATGTATACAGAGAGTCATATATATATAAATCTATAATATTAAATTATATTATATTATTATAATTTACTAATGCTAATATAATAATCTTATATAGCTTTAAGTTGTAAACTGTGCCAGAACCTGCATGAAAGCAGAGAGTTCATACCCATGTTCCAGCTACTCTATGAAATGTGTCTCTAACATTCATTATGAAACAAATATATATGTAATGGATGTATTAACATTTTAGTGCTTTTATGAACATTAGCATTCATCTCTGTTTAGAACATGCAAAGTAAACAAACACACAAATGGAAAACTCATGCCTACTTAGAAGAAAAAATTACCAAGAAAAATAAATAGGTTGCGTGCTTAGAGAATATTTTTTTATGCAATAAATCTGAACTTGGGCCCTCATTATTAGAAAAGGAAGAGTAATTTATTCCCTTACACTGTGGTAGAAGCAAAAAACCCTGGGATATTTTTTTTAACTTCCCTCTTATTTCTAAATTGAACTACATAGTCTGATGCCTTCCCCTTGTATTATTAGATACTTTTCACACTTGAAGATTAAAAGAATAACCTCACACTTTTTTTCTTTGAAAGCCCAAAGAAGAACTAGAATTTGCCAGTACTCCTACACTCACATATCATGACCTGGTTTACTTAGCAACATAGATAAAATGTGGGTTCTTGCCCCTTATTGGCCAGTTATTTTTACGTAGCCCTAAATCTGATCCTTAGCCAGAGCTACCATCTACTGAGGTCAGCCATCCTAAATCTGGACACCACTGCCCACCAAAATCACCAAGCACAGAAACTCAGGATGATGATTTAGCACAAAGCCATTCATACAATGGTAAAAATAATTCAAAGTGTACATCATATCTACCTTGGGTTGAAAAAACAATGTCTTCTTCAGCCAAAAATAATAATAAATGTCACCAGTTATGTTAGTCAGCACAGAAACAGAACTTAGAATATTCGCTTTATAATGATTCTAGGATCAAATTCTAGTTATACACAAGAGGGCCAACTCCTCTCATTGGCCAGACATCTCATTGCCAATGTCTTCCTGGTTTCCTGTAGGAGGGGGCAAGGACTAGACTTCACCCACAAAAGCACTGAAAGATTTGTTTTTAATGATTCTTACGAGGTCACACCCAAATAGATATGAAATTCAATTCTGGACCTCCCTTTGGCAGTGTTAAAGAGAATAATCAGCAGATAGAGCATTATAAAACAGTTTCAATGTGTAACTATTTAGAGATATTTATCATAAATTAGAATTATATGCATTGTTCTGAATTTCATTAATGCAAATGTTTAAAGCAGCAACATGAATTCTTTCCTTTAACATGCACAGATTTGATGTGAGATGATGATTTCAATTGGCACAGTAGAAGTAGAGGGCATTAAAAAAACCTTAGGTTGGTCAGGGGATGTTACCCAAGTCTAGAGGAGCTACCCAGTGCTCTGGACACGGTTGTGCCAGAGTAAAGGGTGCAAACTGTAACACCCTAGCTGGTGCCTAGGAACAGTGGTGGACACCTCCTTTGCGGACAAAGACCCAGCCACACTCACATTTAGAGGAAGTCTGGATCCCTCCCAGGGAGGTACAGAGTCATAGGGTGAAAGACCATTGAAACAGAGTTAATTATAAGTCTCCCCACATGGAGATCTTCCTTCTGACACATCCCCTGTGTTGTGATAAGAACCACCCCAAATCTTTTCCTATAATAAACACTCCAAATGAGCTACAACTGAGGTAATTGTCACATTCTTTGTACATTTATAGCTGCTAAATAACATTTAGGCAGGCTTTGTCAAAGATGGGTCAAATTCATCAGAATGGAATGGGGAAAGAATGAAGTTGAGTTTGGAGAATGAACGAGAGACCAATTGCTAATCTTTCCAGCAGAAAAAACTAGTTTTTCTCCAGGCCACCTCCTCTGGCTTTCTTAAATTCCAAAAGAGCTTAAGAACTAAAGTCACCTGGCCATTGCTGAGGATTTGATACTTCCTACTCACAACCTAGTCTTTCTTTAGATGGTCCTTGTTTCTAAAACCAGCCATCTGAGGTCCTCTGAGAGCAGAGAGAGTGTTTGTAAGAAAACACCGGCGAAGGACAGGAGGGCACTGAATGCTTTTCGTCTCGTGAATTTTCTGCTCCACCTCCTCCCCTCACTCTACGAAGTTCCTATCACACATTAGCTATTTCATTTTTATTATCTTTGGGTCCATTTTACCTTCTTCCATTTTCATGCAATAAAAGAAAAAGTTTGGTAAGTAAAGTTGAAGTAAAACCTGAAATTTTCTGCACACCTTCTTTACAATCTAGCTGGCACATGTTTCAATCAGATACGCTTACTTCTAGCATCTGGACAATTCATTATTGTCTTCAGAAGAATATTTATTAGCAAAGCTACTGCTCACATCTGTGAGATTTGGATCAAGATCGAGTCTGTCACAAAGCACAGTGATAGGAAAACTGGGTTTATATCTATTGCCTTTGATTTATATCCCCTTTCCTTATTAATAATCCATGAGAATCTAAGAATATTTTAATGATCCATTATTTCCAACTCCAGAAAAATCTTTGAAAATATTAACTAAGTTACTTTTAAAAAAAACCAATGAAAATGCAAATTTCATCCACTTCTCTAGGAAAGACGCCATACAGCTTGACACACTGGTTAGAGGTTCTCTGGAGTCTTCAAACTTCACTTCTGTTGGCTCTCGTCCAGTACATTTACTCTTCTTCTATTTGAATTTTGGACAAATGTGTTATTTCACCTGCGGAGCTTTTTTTTGTTATTCTTTCCATTGATCCTCTTGACATGTTTCATGTCAGTGTAATGTTTGCACCATTGTTACTATCAAAACAACAGGATTCAAAGGCTCCTTCCTCTGCCTGTGAAGGTTAAACGCGCCGGGCACAATTCTCCCCAGAGGTCGGCAGGGTAATTTTGGTCATTCTGTGCTGTGTCAGAGCCTGTGTGAGTTCAGATACATAGCTCATAAAATTAGAAAACAAATTAATAAATGGCTTTTCTGGAAGTGTGTGCGTCCCCCCTTAGTCCAGCTATTTTATGCTGAAGGAAGGAAGAACACTCTTCTTCTTCAGCGAGAGTTGCTTTTAGGATCATTCAAGATCATAAGCGTTTCCAAATATTGATTTATGGTTGACTTAGGTCAGGAGAATTTACCTTCCCTCCTGCCCACAGCAGGAGTTTGCAATAATGTTTTGTACCATATTTTTCCAGTCGTTTCTCCTTCACTGGCAGAGGGATCCTGTGACATTTGTAGGTTGGATTTTCTTCCCTTTGTGACACGAGTGTTACATGTGATGTGTTATCTGTCTGCACATGAATGAGGTATCCGTGGCACTATTTGTGAGGCCACAGGTCTAATGGTAAGGGTTGACAAGAAGGGTCTCGTGTAGATGACTCTTCCGGGAACCGTCCCACTGGATATCCACACTGTTCACGGAATGTAACGCTGTCCCTGTGCATTCTTCCGATGGCCCTGCTCCAGGGGGAACAGAGATGGCTCGGGGAGGACGTCCGGGAGTCGGCAGAGCAGCTCAGAGAATGAACTCAAGTGGCCCGACCACCAGCGGGCCTGGAGCAGCACAGACTCCGACAGCTCCAACCGCAATCTCAAGCCCGCCATGACCAAGACGGCGAGCTTTGGGGGCATCACGGTGCTGACCAGGGGTGACAGCACATCCAGCACCAGGAGTACCGGGAGGCTCTCCAAAGCAGGTAGGTAGAACTGCAGGGGGTTAAGTCCTGTGGCCTTTTCTGAATTCTGTCCAAGCTGTGCAGTCACCGTCCCCTCTGACTTTGAGTTAACTAATGTTAGCTCCTGGGATAGACTGAGGTCCGAATGTACAGTTTTAATACCAATACTGCCTCTTGCTAGCTGTGTGCCTCAGTCCATTTATTAACCCCTTTAATCTCCAGTGTCCTCATCTATAAAAGAGAGGTGATACTAGAATATTAGTCTAACCCCCCTCAGTAGACTATTGTAGGTTTAACTCCAGTCGTTTATGTGAAAATGGTTACCAAGGCACATGTACTAGGCAATTATTTTACAAAAGTTAGCCTTTTGAAAAGTTAATACTGTGAGTTATTTCTTAAAACCACATTATAAGGTAATTAGGATATGAGTAGTTTCCATTCCTGCTTTGGCATGCAGTTAGGATCCTGGGTAAGGTAGTTAAGCTATTTGTGCTTCAGTTTCCTCATCGGAGCAAAGGGAATAATAATGGCACCAACATTGCGAAGTAATTGTTAAGACCAAGAATTAATATACTCAACCAATATTTGGCAAGGTATTAGCCTTCAGGAAACAGCAGTTCTTGTTTACTTTTATTATTGCCATGTAGTGTTTTCCATTCCTGCATTGCACATAAGGAAGGTGACCCTCAAAAGGTTTGGAGTTTCCGAGTTACTGGGCTCATGCATCTGGTTTTTATTTCTGTTTTTTTCTCTTCTTAATGAATAGCGATCTACTGAGTTTAGTAGTTTAAGTTTGCACGGACAGTCTTTGGGAGTCCATAATGATGACAGATCTGGAACCGTCAACTTCAAAGAACTTTAAGCTGATGGAAACATCTGCACCTCAGGGTTCATATTAGCTCTTCTGTGTCCCAAGAATCCCTCACCATTGTTTACAAATGGCTTTGAAATGTTTACAATTACAATATCTCATACAATCCCAGGAAAGTAACAAGCGACCCTTCAGGAGCACTCCGTGAACTTAAGTGTTTATTTTTATTTATATATTTATTATTATTATTATTTTAACTGAATTTATTGGGGTGACATTGGTTCGTAAAATTATATAGGTTTCAGGTGTACAGTTCTGTAATACGTCATCTGTATATGGCATCGTGAGTTCCCCAGCCAGGTCAAGTCTCTTTCCATCACCACTGTATAGTATGTACTGTCATTGTTTTTGTTTAGCTTTGGTTTTGCTTTGGCAGTTCAGAGGCCCTGACTCTCAGCTAGGGTAGGAGCACGTGTTGTGATTCCCGGCTGAGCCTTGTGCATTGGGGTGCACTGGTGGTGCATTCATGGCCTGGGGCCGCAGGTGAATGGGAGGCCAGGGCCGGGAGGGTAAAGGTGAATGGACAACACCAGCCAGAGGTTAGACATGGGCTACCCTAGGCTGCGAATGCTTCCCAACCAAGCATCACTCACACTGAAGGGTGTTCTATGAAATTGAGGCTGATTATGCTAATGCTTTAACATAATTATGTTGTTGACAAATGCCTCCTGAGAAATTATCTCATGTTTTCCTACATAGGCAGGGAATTAATAGCATTTAGTCATAGTCACTACTTATATATACATATCTTGCTTCCTGGCAAGATTCAGGTGGGCTCACACTGCCTTCTGTCATTTTTATTTGCCAATTGGAGAATTCTTGATTTCTAGCTCTAATTAATTGCTCTTATATTCCACTATTGCAGCAATGAAAGTCAAAAAATCCACTGTGGTGCACTTAAGCTCTTGTAAACTAAGAAAAGTTCAATAGTTTTAAATCTTCAAAAGCAGAAACCAAGTACCTTAAATGGTGCACTTGAAAATTCCAGTACACCAAAAGAGCTCTTAGGAGTTTTAAATTAATTGTCATCTCTATTAACCAACCCCCAATCATGTCCAAAGCAAAGCTTTTTGGGAACATTTAAAATACCTCAAGAATGCTAAAATGCCATGTTCTTTGAAGAATGGTTAGAAATTTTAAGTGCCTCAAACATTTTTTAAAAAAACATAAGTGTCTCCATTTGAAAACTTGTCAAGGTGCAGGAAGGGAAAGCGAAAAATATATAAAAATTAAAGGAGATGAAGCTAGGATGTCAAAACAAACTCACAGCTTCCCAAGATGGTTTTTATGAAGCCACACTGTCAGTCTTGCTGTCGTGAGACTTTAGAACAGCACAAGTTTCCTATTTTTTACCTCATCACACACAGTGGGATTACAAACTTCCTTCTTGCCTTTCAGAAACCAAGTCCAGAGTTGTGACATTGAAGTTACTCTTCTCCTCCTTTAATTGCAGAGGTTGGAGCTTTATACAGATAATAATGAGACTTTTTCCAAGTGGGAAACGTGTTTCTACATTTGGGAAAAATGTGTTAATGAAGTCTGAACGTACAAAGCGCATTCCCTGGGCTGTCTTTTCCCTAATGCATCCCCCACACTGAGCACATGGTCAGCTAACAGGTGTCCAGCACACACCTGGCAGGGGTGGATGACATTATTATGTCATGACATCCTCCCTGTGAGGAGAACTGGAATGGCGTTTGGGCTGCAACCTCAGCAGTTCCTTGGCAGTGGCTGCATGGCTGAAGACAAGGGGATGGCATCTGTTTCTCTACACTGGCTAAACTCCACTGTTTTTCTATCATCCCTCCCTCTTGATCTCCGCAGCAGGGTTTCTCAACTTTAGCTGCATCAGGATTTCTTTAAGCACAGATGGCTTGCTCAGAAACCGTGCTTGGAGAACAACTGATCTGGAGAAATGAGAGTCTCCTATTTTGTTCTAATAAATTTACATGGCCTGATATTTTGTTTTTTGGATGCAATGCTATTCTTCTTGCCACCTTCCTAGTCTACACACGAGGGTGTGTCTGAAGCCAGTGAAAGACACCACATCCTGCTGCCCCTTACTCTTCTGTGTGTTTATCTTCACCACTACACCAATGCATCCTGGGTATTCTCTTCCACCTTGTAATCTCAGAAGCTTTAGGTTATTCTCCTGAACTCTGACCCCTGGATCCAGATAGAAACATTTTCTTGAATTCAGAAAAAAAATAATGATGGTTCAGGATCCTTAAAAAATTGCATCAGATGAATTAAACAGGCAAGGAATACTGTATTCATAACTAGTGCAATAGGAGTCAAGACTATTACAATAGGGGAGGGTGATTAAACTCAACCCTGCTGAGACAAAAGGCAGGGAAGTTTTTAGTGAGGTTGTGGAAAAGGACTTAGGCTTTAGAGAGGCGATTGGTCAATTTCATGTAGCCGTCTGTGTCTGCTCATTGGTGTTTATCAAAGTCAGGCGCTTACCCTCCCATAGACACTGACAGACAAGAGCACGATTTTTCTTCATGGTCACATTTCAAAGGCATGGCTCCTAAGTCCTCACTAGATCACACTTCAAATTGGAGTTCTGCAATGGCTCATTGGCGCCAGCTCTTTCTTCTGTCTAACCCCTCAGCCTGGATATGGGCATAATAATTTTCATAGGACCTTACGAGTCTGGGGACAGGAAGTTTTATTGTATTATTACTGTTGGCGTTATTGTTGAGTCTACACTGGTGTTAATGTTGGACCGTGACACCAGGTCACATGTGGCAAATCCTCAAACTCTGCAACTCGCACTGGGGCTCTGACCTCAGGGTCATAATATCATTGATGTGCTCTCAACATTACTCCTAGCATTCTCAAAATTCCTTTTAGATGCTTTATTTTTCTTCCCCTGTGTTATTCAGAACCTCATAACTATTTTAAACTGGTGAGATGGAGCATCCTAAATGAACTGGAAACTGTGTCCTTCTTAATAATCAAGTCATGGAAAAAGAGAAAATTCCCAACTGAGATCACTGTAGCGGTCCGTGGTATATTCATATACACCCACTTTCTTTTCAGGAGGCCATTGGGTCATGGTTAAATCCACATTAGTCTGTCAAGATCGAGTCCCAGCTCTGTCATTAGCTAGCTGTGTGAGTCAACTTGAGTTTTCTAACTTCTCTATGCTTCAATTCCCCTATCTATATAGACAATGATAAGGCTTCTTATTAGTGTTTATCCAGCTGCTCACACATACTAAATATTCAATAAATATCACCGTCCTCCTTCTCAAAAAGTATCACTCTCCACTGGCCCCTCTTCCCTGCAACTGCATGATATATTCCTATTGCTTGTTTTAAAATATTTCCAGTTTAATGTAAGGGTACATTTTAGAATCTTGAAAACAATGTTAACTATTCATTATGTATGTTAACCTTGAATGCCACAGAAGAATGCATTTTTAATGACATAAGTCAATAGTTGTGGGCTAATAATGTACAAAATTTACTGCATTCTGGTAAGCTATGATATCATCCAAATGATCTATTAGTTTAAATTTACAGAAACAGAAATTTTGGCTGGTGCATTTTCTTCTCCGATGCTCTGGTTAATATCCAATGCCCAGAACAGCCATGGTCAAGGTCTCTAGAGCTGCTTGACTCTGGTTTCAGTGAAGGAAAGCGAGTGCCTAATGGGCATGGGAAGTAGCAGGTGTTTCTTTGTCCCCAGAGGAAGGAGCAGGAGATAATTATGGTTCAATTCCATCTTGGGGGCTTCTGAACACTAAACCAGTTACCTGCATATTTGAGAAATCCACAGTGGGACTTTACTCTTGTGTTATCTGAAGAATACTCCATCACTATAATGAAGACCAAGCCCTCCTTGATCTACCTCTTGGCTATATTAGAAATACCACGGAAATAAGATTTCTGCAAACATGTACAACAAGGTACAGATGATGAGCACTTCCAATAGGAGTGATCCACTTTTTCCACTCACCTCTGGGGGAAAAGATTATTTCCAGCTCTGTGCCTTCAAAATTGAGGGATTTTTTTTTTGGTTGTTGGAGAACCAGTATTTTAAAATCATCTCATGATCAGCACTTCACAGGACTCCTGCCAGCTCAGGACATTTCCATGGCATAAATTACTCAGGGTGACAGTACTTTTCAGGCACTGAGTTAAGAGCTTTAGGGTACCATTTACCAATTAATCACTCATGTGGCATGTGAGAAGGCCAGAAGGGAGTGTTCATTCTTAATCTCTGCTTTTTCAGGAAATTGAGACATCAGAAAAATATGTAGTAGATATTTCAATAAAATGTGAGGCCAAAGTATAGGAGGGGCATGAATTATTCTTGCCCTGCAGCACTCACCTCAAACTCTTTAATGACAGATTATTTAAAGTAGCATTTAGACCCAGAGCTGTGGTCTCCGTCCTCTTCTGTGTTGAACAATGTGTTGATCTGTGTCTCCATGGTAGGTTCTGAGTCATCCAGCAGTGCAGGCTCCTCCGGATCGCTGTCCCGCACCCATCCTTCTCACCAGAGTGCACCCCTGGTCTCAGGTGTGGCGGCCAGTTCTCCTGGCTGTGTGCCCTATCCGGACAGTGGAATGGGGGGCCAGGTCGGTTCCAGCAGCACCAGCTACATCCTCCTTCCACTGGAAGCTGCAACAGGCATCCCACCGGGAAGCATCCTTCTTAATCCACACACAGGTTAGTATATCACCTCTGCTTGGGCAGGGACTCAAGACCAGTGTTTGTTCTTGTGGTCGATCTCATGATTTTAATAGGGAGTTGTTGTTTTTTTTTATTTCTGAGCGGGAGAGCTTGTTGCATGAACTGCTATGGAAGGTCTTGATTTAGGAAGAGCAGATCTACTGATAAAATCTATATCTCCATATTGGAAAAGTATTGATAAAGATATATAGATATAGATACTTCCTGGAAATCTATGCTTTTCTCTCTGTTCTCTCTTTGCTGACCACAGAATTTCTCAGGTATTTCTAGGAAATGAGATCAGAAATCAGTGAGGGTTGAATTGGGATATACTAATTAAAAATCTGTGTTTCTCAAAATAAATTCATGAGCAGCCCATTATGTTAAAAAGTGTTTTTGCATCCAAAATATTTAAGGAACTGGAGATATTAATTGGGACACATAGTAGATCCTTAACTATAGAAGATGCTTTCTGACCTTGCAACTCCTACCAGAGAATAAGGAATAGCTGTGGTAATGAACCTACAGGAGCAAATTCTTATGTATTTTAGAGATTTTAGGCCTAGACTGGTTTCGGTGGGGGTTGCAGAATTGGTAACTTCATGATTATAGTTTCTTCAAAAGTGAATGACTACTGGTTGTTATTTTTAAATTTCTCTAGTGGTCAGTTAACTTCCATGCTGCTTCCATAGGATCCCAGCCATTGAGCCAATAGAATGTTGAACATCTGCTTCTAGGGGACACTTCCCAAGCAGGGTAATGGTGCCCAGGCTTCAAGGCCATTTGACAATATCTACAGACATTTTGATGATCATGACCTAGGGAGGAGGAGGCTGCTACTGGCATCTAAGAAGGTAGAGGCCAGAGATCCTACTAAACAGCCTGCAGTGCACAGGTCAGCTCCTTCCAACAGAGGATTATGCAGCCCAAAATGTTGGGAGAGCAGTGGTTGAGAAACCCTGGGTTGGAAGGTTTTACATTGACTAGTCATGTCTTTAGAAGCCTTTCCGGTGATTGAATTGTCTCAAAAATACATCTGGCATTGGGTTTAGGTTATTGCAGAGTGTTTCTTTGACTGGCTAACCTTGAAAATGCAAAACCGGATGTGAATCTCAAAAAAATGTACTGACTCTATCTTCTCACATATATAGCACCACTAGTAATTAGGAAATTCAGAGAAACATGAGAATGATAGTAAAATAGTTACTTGAATAATTGCCACATTTTCATGAAAACATATGGCACATTCTCAAGGCAGAGTGTTTGATTGAGACATTTTAAAAATGCCGTCAGCTTTGGGGAAAAGAAGGCATAATCATTTTATTGAAAACCATTTGAAAGCTTTCTGATTAGATACTTCTAAGGAGAATATTAGATTGCTTTTATTTTATTTGGATCATTGTAAAGCACTATAAAAGAAATTAAAAAGAAAACTAGGATCATATTCATTACTCTGGGCGCTGTTCAAAGTATGATCTGACTTTGTTGGCTTAAACTCTTTCACTTTTAATTGAGATGGAAAGCTTGCAGACAAGAGCTCAGAACTCAGCATTAGTTTTGAGTGGTTTGTTTTCAGCAAAATTGCAGAATGTTTCAAAAAAAAGCACAACAGCATATTTTAGGGTACAATACAAGAATATTATTTGCAATGATAGTGTGGTTGTGCCTGTGCATGTGTATATTATCATCTGTAATCTTGTTTACAGAAAGAGAAAGACAGTGCTTTCGGGTGCCAAGTCCCAATTCTTATTCATTGGATGGAGCCATTTAGAGCTATTATCAAAATATTTCCTTTCAAAGAGGATCCCGACGAAGACGTGGGATCTAATAACACTGTCGATCAGCTTTGCTGTACACATTTCTCTGATCTGACAAATGCTGGACATTATAATATCCCTAGACTGGAAGGAGAATATATTAATAAAGAAAAAAAATATCCGTAGACCAGAAGGAGATGTAAGATGAATTAAGATGTTTTTTCTTTTACAGAATTTGTTTATTTTTGTAAATGGAAAACATGCACATGCATGTATGTCTATGTGTGGACATGTGCTTGCGGTGTGTATATGTAAATATATAACTATCTATTAAATCTAATATCTTATAAGTCTCTACTATTGAAACAGGAAATTTGCCTGCTTTGGGCTGGAACTCATCTTTCTCTGTCATTGCTGTGAACTCCTGAAATGCATACTTCTCATCCTCTGCCAAATACGCGGTAGAAATGATTGGTGTTGGGAACCAAGAGCATATAACTACTTTGCTTCTTCTGTCAATTGTCCTTGGGTTCATTTCCTTGTTATCAGCACATCTATAACCCCCTGTGGGAAGGGATCATCCTTGGCTATTGTTTCTTTTTACCTCCCTAGAGTGGATAACAGTATTCTCAGGCACCATGCTTAGACCCGGGTGCTCAATAATTGCATATTATTGAAATGTTATCAACTACCCATTAGAGATATTGAGGTGGATATCAAGCAGGTTTTCATATAGTGTCTCATATATGAGAACGTGGTTCATGGATAAAATTATGACTGATGAAATATCTGTCTCAAGCAAGATTAAGACAAGCAATGATTTGAAAATACAAGGGTGCCTGCCAGTCACATCTACTAAATGAAACAAAAATGAAACCTCCTTTGTCAGCACCACTGACTCGGCTCTTGCTAAGTACAGAAGAGTGAACAAATATTCTTGCAGTTTTCCAAACACAGCCACAAATTTTAATTTTGCCTGGCCTTATTCTCAGCACTCAGCTGGTCTCCTCCTCACTCAGGACCTCTGGCCCACCCTCCCCCTGCTTTTCAGGGACCTGGATGAGTGACTTGCTGCAGCAGGCCTTTTTCAAAGTCACCCCTCTGTAAAGTCTTCGTCTTTGCCAGGCAAACCTGGGTTGAGTCTTGACCTTGATCTTTCCCCAGCTGTCTTGGACTCAAACTCCCTTTGGAAATTTTTAGCAGAAGCTCATCTTTGTTTGGCTGTTTTCTTTCAACATTCAGACATGCCAATAGCCTTTGGCACCCCTCAAGTACTGGTTCATTCCCCATGTATGTTGTTATTCCTTTTCACTTTGCCCTCATTGGTGAACATTTGTGAGTGTGTGATGTCAGGGGCGTTCCTTCAGGAACTTCAGCTTGGCTGGTCTCTTTGAAATGGTCCTGATGGGCTTCCATGACCCTCTGGTTGTTATGTTTCACAAGACTTCTTGCATCTATTCATCCAAACTCCTTCTACCTTTTTCTTAAATGCACTATGAAGTTTTTGTATAGTATCTACAAACCTATCTTTGCAAGATATGAATTAATCCTTTCCTATCCACAATAAACAGCTCCTTTGTAATTTGACTGATCACTTTCTAAAACCTAGAAAAGGAAAATCTTTTTTTCACCCACATTCTTTCTTTTAAAATAAATACCTTTCTGCCAAGTCCATGGCAGTCTCGCTTTGGTGGTGGGAACCAAGAGCCTATCACTATTCTGCATCTTGTGTCAATTGCCCATGGGTTCATTTTCTTGTTACCAGCACATTTATAAGCTCTTTTGGGAGAGGGGGTCATAAATTGTTGTGTTTTGGGTTTTGTTTTGCATCCTAGAATGGATAACCAAGTCTTCATCTTTGTGCAGATGCTCAATAATTATATATTAGTAAAATAATGTCTAATACACATTATACATGTTGCTATGGAGAGGGGATAAATTGTTCACCTAATGTCATGTATTGGAGAGGAATGGGCACTGGGCACGGAGTCCTTCCCTCTGCCCTGGCTCAGTGCACAGCATTAGCTTCCCTCTGGAACTGCTCTCTCTGTGCCCACACCCGCACACACACCAGGCCTGTGGGGAGGCTGGTCCAGCTCCTGACCTGGAAACCTCTTCTAAGCTGGATAGTCCAAGGGCCAGCTAGTGTTGTCTCCTTCGGGCTTTAGCAGTTGTCAGCCATACTAATTATTTGTATTTGGTAGAATACAGAGACACCATCATAACCTGACTTGAAAACCAATAGTCCCCATCCTTGCTCTCTTAGGAAATTGTTCTCTTTCCTAGTATCCACCTTAACTCCTTTCATTTCCCTCCATGACTGTTACCTCTCCTTAATGAGCATAAATTCAATCTCTTATACTTTCTTCTTTCAGAAGAACCTGCCATCTCTCTCTGCCCAAGTGAATCCTTAGTACTTCTCATACACAATTATTTAGAAACATTCCTTTCTTCTGGACCACAGTGTGTTGATAATATTCAGACAGGGCATCTACAATTTATCAAAAGAACACTGAATATTTTGCAGTTACGTTTTTCACCCTAATTATGGTCAGCTTTTCATACTTCTCTGGGGCAAGTTGAAAGTTGTATAAAATATAATAGATTTTTTTATCTGCAAAGATGGGTGAGATTGCATATCTGAGGGGTGTTGGAAGAGCTAAGATCATGCATGTCAGCTGCCTGTCACTGTGCCTGCCACATTGGGAACCTGTTTGTCCTCCTCGTCACCTTCCTTTTCCTCCCCCTTTCCTCTCTTTCATTTGCTGCCCCACGCTCTCTTCCCTCCAGCTCCTTGTTCCCATAACCTTCCTGGTGGGCCTTCCTCTCCTCTCCTGAATCATGGGGAGGCCACCCCTTCCTTCCTTCATCCCAGAGCCACTGTGAGGCTCCAACAATACTATTCTGTGAAGATCCTCCCCAAATAATGGTAACAAAAAGTGAACTGTGCCATTATTTCAAGAGGCAAAACATTGTACTTCCCTTGGCCTTATTACCAGATGATCCCATGATAAGTTTATTATGGATAACCTTTAAAATCTAAACCCACATATATTCCTGTGGGTGTCTATTCAGAGAAGCAAGTGGGTGGATGTGGTATGTTCTGTTGGATACACATACACACACATGTGGTAACGACAATGATACCGAATTGGTGACAGAGCTAGGGAAGGTAAACAGACATATCGGTAAATAATGTGTACCCAAACTTTGCTGGAATTGTATAAAAAGAAAGCAGCCCCCTCAGGGTGTGTGTTATCCCACTGATGGCTGCGAGGTACGGGGCAGCAAAACACGAGACTCCGTGAAGATTGTTTCTCCGCTGGGTGCCACTGTGCACAGATGCACTGAGCTTTGGCAAATCTCCCTGAAGGTGGGAGATTTATTCACTGCTTCTTCAATTGCTCTGGGCTTACATTATTACCTGGGTTAACCGGGTGGGTCAAAAACATCCAAGTCTCTACAAGGTAAAGGCTCAGGGGTGCTAGGATCCCACTGCACTGCCCCTTTACTGTAGGTTGCTTTTTAAGTATCTGTCAGAGCAGTTCTTTCTGGCAAAGGGGAGATAAGGGGTTCACTGGGACCAAGCTCTGATTCCATCGCAGGCCAGCCCTTTGTGAATCCCGACGGCAGCCCTGCAGTGTACAACCCCCCCAGCAGTCAGCAGCCCCTGCGAGGCGCCGTGGTGGGGTCCCAGCAGCAGCCTCGGCAGCAGCCCTCTCCTCAGCCACAGCAGCAGGTGCCTCCGCCACAGCCACAAATGGCAGCAACGCTGGTCACTCAGGTAAGGAGCTGATGAGAAGGCAAGAAGAAGGCTTCAGAGTAGCACTGTATCAGGAAGAGGGTACATTCTCTGTCGGTACCACCTCTGTCCAGCTCTCAGTGAAACCTGGCAGCCTAGAGTGTACGGTTGCAGGTGAACAGGATTTCATCTGGATTTTTAAGTTTAGATAGAGATGAGTGTCCCATCCAGTGACTTACCTGGTGAGGGCATGGTACCAGGGAGAATGAGTGACAAGTTTTTTCTTAGGTCTAGATGCTATTTTTATGTATCAAGGAGCCTTTCTTGGGAACTAAACTTATATTCCCACCCAGGCCTTTGTACAATAGAATCTTGCTCACCCATTCCCAACACAGACCACGTTCGAGTCTGCAAAGAGTCAGTAGTAAGTTTTTTTAATCAAAGGGAATAGAAATCATTAATTCCAAGGTGACCTGACCATTCACACATCCCTTAGAGAGGTGTAGGGCTGTCCCCACTGTCTAGGGTGGCATGTGGCAATGCCCACAGAAACCTGAAGTGTCCCAGGTAGGTTGCTGGAGGTTAACCTTGTTTTAAATATTTTTTCCTCACCTCTTAGTCCCTGAAGGTAGTAGCCGTTATTTGGCAAATCTCCTCGAAGGTAGTAGATTTATTTGTTGGTTCTTAAATTACTCTAGGCTTACATTCTTATCTAGCTAAACCAGATGGGTCAAAAATAGCCAAGTATTCACATGGGAAAAGGTTCTGGGTCATATGCAAAGGCAATATTTTTAGACCCAGAGGATCTAACAACATGAAAATACAGCAGCACCTTCTCAAAGAAGAGTTCACTCTGAGCAGACAATGGCCTTGACCTCCCCCTGGAAGCTGGTTCCCCCCTCCAGAATGCACAGAACCAGGGGGACATGTGAGGGGCGGTGGGCGGTATCCTTCATCTACGCCAGCCTTCCTGTGGGACTTCATGCTCCGTGCTTCCCTGTGACCTGATCAACGTTTTTTTTTCCTCTAGTCTGTCCAGGGGCTGCAGGCTTCCTCCCAGTCAGTGCAATATCCAGCAGTCTCTTTTCCTCCCCAGCACCTCCTGCCTGTGTCCCCAACACAGCAGTTCCCCATGGTATGGATTACGTGTGTGCGGCTTGTCCCCTGGGAGGGCACACTCACTGGTTTTACCACATTCCTGTGCAGGGCTGGCTGATGCTGGGTGGGTGCCCTGGGCTGACCATGATGGCGTGTGTGCGAATGTCTCGTTCTAGAACATTTCAACCCATCTTCACAATGATGCTTGGTTGGTTTTTCTGTTATCTGGCCCATGTTGAGTGGTTCTGCAATCTGGTACCTTTTTAAGGGTTTACCAGCTCATCAGGAATTGAATGCCTTCAGAACTAGAAGTTGGAAACACAGAGACACATGAACTTGGTGTGAAGGCTTGGGAAATAACTTAAAGTCAGTGCCGAGGTGGTTACGGTCATCACCCTTATGCTCCTGATAAAGTTATGCCCTTCACATCCCCGTCCCTTTATTCCCCCTTCACTTTCCCTCCATGTACTAGGTCCTTCTGGACAATAAGAGCATTGGCCCTAAATCTCAGGCCAGGCCAGTGAACAAAGACTCTGTAATAAACAAATGGGGTCCCACCCAGCCTGTTGGTGATGCCAGTCCTGACTCCATCTTTGCAGCAGCCCCAGTGACAGTGGCCATGAGTCCCTCTTCCTCTCCCCGGAGGCAGATCTGTGGTCACTGCTGGGGAGACCGGCTGACCCTTCAGGACAGGGCACCCCACCATCCTTGTCTCAGCACCATCTTGAGGAGCCCAACTGTTAACAAAAGAAATAATTTGTTTCCACTGAAAGAGGGAGTTAGGGTCAGATTGGTTACCATCTCTGTCCCGTGGGATGATGAAATCGGTGTTCTTATGTTCCATTCTCCTGGACAGAGGATTCCTTCCTTTTATTTTTCCAAAGTGTCCTCCCTGCCTCTCCCACAAGGACAGGCATGTGGCTGGTGTCTGCTTCTATGTGCCTCTCCCATTACTAAGCTGATCTTGCTGATCTGCTCCTTCCTTTCTGGGTCTCACAGAGAGAAGAGGTGGCCACACAGTTTGGCCAGATGAACCTGAGCAGGCAATCCTCAGGAGAGACTCCTGAGCCCCCACCCGGCCCTGTCTACCCGCCACCCCTCATGCCCCAGCCAGGCCAGCAGCCCAGCTACGTCATCGCCTCCACGGGCCAGCAGCTCCCCACCGGCGGGTTCTCGGGCTCTGGACCTTCCATCTCCCAACAAGTCCTCCAGGCCCCTCCCTCACCACAGGGCTTTGTGCAACAGCCTCCACCTGCACAGGTAAGCAAGCTTTGTCTCACACCTGTGACCACAGGTGATTTGTGGTACGCTTGGGCCTCTCCAGTTCCAGGTAGTGTATCACCAGTTCAACATGTCTTGCTCTCCCGGTCCAGACTTACATTCCCCACCTGCAGGACCTGGTCTGTCCTGTTCATCGGCTGTGGAAAGCCCTGGGTCTCAGAAAGTATGTGTAAGAAAACTGACCCAACTGTCCATGCCAAGAGTACAATGGGGAAACATCCCAATTTCCAGATCGCTGGTACAGAGGCCAACATGAAAGCAGTCCCTTCCCTGTGGTGCCCTGCTCACTGGATTGCCTGGGAAGGGACGGCTGTGGGGAAGAAGAGTGCCTGCCCCTAGGAGACTTTCAACACCATCATGTTGCTGCTCTGGAAATTTGTTCTTTCTTTTCTTATCCATTCACAGCATTTTCTGGAGCTAGCCTGGTGCTCCAGGTAGGAGCCCCTCTTTACTCCACAGGGGAAAGCTAAGCTGACATCCACTGTCCTTTCCCTTCCCTCTTGGGAAGCCGAGCTCACTCGTGCACTCACAAGTAGCCATTAATCATATTTAATTGACTTGAGCATGTAAGACACCGCAGATCACTGATTTTTACTGTCTTCTCAAAGACTGATTATGTGTTACTGTTCACCACCAAACATCTCTGGTGCTCTCCAGGGTATCCCTGGCAGAATATTGCAAGTGATTACTGTCAAGATGTAAAATGCAGAGAGGCATCTTCTGGTCCATTTTCAATGCACACATATCCCAAGAAAATTCTGTCCTAATTATGAAATATTGTATTGGATGAGCTGCTTAAAGTACAGTGTCACCTTCTCATTATTTGTTTCACTGAATTAAGATCTTGAATAAATTATTTTCTTTTCAAGCCCTGCAGAACCCTCCACCAAGAAACAGTATTCACTCAGCTGTTCGTTTTCATTTAGGTGGTTAATTAATAGCTCATCTTCAGTTGCCTTCTCCATGATGTCTCTTTGCCAATAGAATGTAAAGAGTTGTGAAAAATAAGTTTAAGTTATAGGAGAAAGGGCCTCATTAATATGTCAATCATTTTGCTAATAAATTAAGTACTTTAAACTTAACTGTTGGAAAAATTATTCAGCTCTTTTGGCCCATATAGCATACAAGTGTTCCTATACATTTTTACTGTCAAAGAGATGGCAGAATATTTATTTCATTGAAGACTTTTTTATGGGAGTTCTTCCTGGATGAAAGAGCTTCAGTGTTAGTTGGGTGGCCAGAGCAAAAACAGCTCAGAGCCCAGGGTGTGTCTACAACAGAAGTGGCTTCTGCCATGGTAGTGATTTGATTCCCCTCTTCAACCAATGGAAAAATAGAAAGTGGAAGGGGGAAAAGAAAACAGCAGTTCATCATTCATGATTGGTTTGGATGTCCATGAATTTCTTTTCTAGAAGAACCACAGGCTGAAGTATAAGATAAAACCCATAGTGATTTTAAATTATTTTAGGAGACATTTTAAAATTTGGTCACTCAAGGATGGAACAATGAAAAGAAAGCTCGAGGTACAGTCCATGGGCAGATGTGGAAATGTGGAGACACGTCACATCTGCTTGTTTCATTGACCAAACACGACACAGAGGTAGTGTTTTAAAACAACCACCGCTGTGTGGGTTATGAGTAGTTCAGCCGGGATGGCTCTTCTCTGCTCAGGATGGTGTTGGCTGGGGCTGGAACATCCAAGATGGCCTCACACATGTGCCTAGAACGCAGCGTTGCCTCTCAAACGGGGCGCTAGATGGCCCTTTTCTCCAGCTGGATAGCCTGGAGTTCTCCTGGTGCCTGGGCCCTTCTCCCGCAAAAGTGGAAGCTGCACTGCACGTCTGCGTAAGGATCAGACTTGCAAGTCTCCAAAGCCACCATTTCTCAAAGCCAGCCACAGAGCCAGCTCAGATTCAAGGGCTGGGGAAACAGATTTCCCCTCTTCATAGGAGGAGTTGTGTGTACACACACACATACACACATGTAGGCCTAGGAGAGGATTTTGGCAGCTATGTTTATAATCTATTACAATTATATTATGCCACCCGATGACAGTACATTTTATAGTTTTAAAAAATGTTACTTAACCTACCATTGTCATTCCCTACTGTTTTTACCTTTCTTCCTCAGATGCCCATATATTACTACCCATCTGGCCAGTACCCTACCTCAACCACGCAGCAGTACCGGCCCATGGCCTCCGTTCAGTACAGTGCTCAGAGGGGTCAGCAGATGCCGCAGACAGCACAGCAAGCAGGTACTTGGAATCTGTCTCCCATTGCCTCCTCTAACCCAGTTATTCTTGCACATAAATCTCTCAGTGGTCCTCTCTGAATGGGAATCCGTGTGTGGCCATGGAAATCAGCTCATTTCCCTTACCCAGTGAAGATAATGGAGCATTTGATTAACTCTGTCCGGAAAAGGAACAGGTACAAGAAGGCGAATCTCCCATCACCGCAGCATCCCAGGCATGCATGCTAAATGCAGTCTCTGTGAATTATTTTTGGATCCTCCTAGTGTATTTTGAAGCAGAGAGCCAGCCACACCCCTGTCTTCCTAGTTCGTATCTTTCTTTTTCTTTTCTTTTTTTTCCTTTTTAACCTAAAGAGAATTCTCCCCCTGTTCCTCAGGCTAGGGGACCACATTAGGTTGTCTCTGTACCACCCTTACAAGCCCTGTCTTAAAAGAAGGCCACTGACCTTGCAGCCTGTGTCCCGGTGGAACCCTGACTCCTCGGCTCACTTTCTCAAGGGCCGCCCGCCTGCAGCCCGGAGCTCGGCAGCCGCTGTGCAGTGGGAAGGGGGGCCGATGCACTGTACGAGAGTGAGTAGCAGGTCTCACAGTGAACCGGTCTCTTTCCCTACTGTGTCACACTCCTAACCGGATGCCGTTACCCCAAGAGCAGCAGCAACCCAGCAGGGCTGAGTGGCTTGTGCTAGGGAGAGGTTTCTGTCCTTCCTGCTGACCGCACTGCAGGGAAAACTGCTAATTGTCACGCTGAAGACCGCCGGCTGCCTTCCTTCCGTAAGTAGGTCCTGTTAGAGCGCGTGCTTCCCGTGGCTGTTCATCAATGCCTGCTCCGTCATCTGTCATCTGGTTTCTGCACAAATATGTGTATATGTGTATAGGATATCTATAGACACATACATGCAATAGAAACAGGAGATGTACTATGTTCACAAGCTATGGCAAAAAGCACAGTCCTTGCCATGGATTAATACCGATGGCCATTCTAAGAATACTGCTAGCTTTTTGTCAGATTGAAAAGATAATTAAACGCCTCTGTTTTTTGGGTAGCTGTAGGTTCTTTAGTTCATCCTGTGGCCATTTCAAGTCTGTGGGAGAATTAGAGGAATGCACAGCCCCTGAGCAGAATTTGTCTTGTTTCAACACTGTGTTAGTTGGGGAATGATTATATTTTGACCTCTGAATTGACTTCACACTTTTTCAGTAATAAGAACACAAGGAGGTTTTAAATTATTAGTTATTTTAAAAAGCATTTGGTAATGTTTTCTCTGTTGGGGAATGTTACTATCTCTATCATTTGGTGGTAACTGTGGTATCAGTTTACATATCTACGAAGTAATGTGTTGTTTGCATCCTGCACTTATTTTCTTTTGCTGATGTTTACCAACGAATTAATTTATAACCTTCTAGACATTGGTCCAACGGCCATATCAAAGTTTTCCTGTTAGTTCCCAATGCCGTTAGAAGAAAGGTGCACGTATCTAATTATGCAAATGTTTTCAGTTTAGTTTGGTGCCAATGTGTGACAGTTTTCTAAACAGCTATTTCAGTCTTGTGTTAGAGTGGAGTCCGTAGATGGGAACGTGGTTACAAATGTTCTGGAACCCACTCACCCTGTAAACTCTGGGTCTACATGAGGGACGGGCCTGAGAAAGTCGGATGAATGTGTTAATGGGACGACAGACTTAGATTAGGAATAAGCCTCAGGTTTCCCACTAAATTCACTTATGAGTGTCCACACAAGGGAAAATACGTGTGACACTTTTTACTTTTTTTAAAAGACTGGGATGCGGAAACCACCCTCCCATCCTAAAGAGACCTAACTGGTCTCTACTGCATTTTGTGGCAGCCTGGTGGCATTGACTGGCTCCATGCTCCCCACTCACCATGGAGGTGCCACCCCCGAGGTGCAATAGTGACACTGCAATTAGAAAAATGCAATTCTAAAGCAGTATCCTACTCAAAATAGAAGCAAGTGTTTCTGATGTTAAGGAAGGGGAGTTGGGGAGAGGAGAAAAGAGAAATGATACACGAACAGTATCTTCTCCAGAAACAAGACATCAGTAGACACAGGGGACTGAGACATTTGAGCTCCTCCTCTCTGTGGCAGTCCCAGGGATATCAGACCCGAAACCCAATGCAGTGTGCACTTTGGTGTTGAATTCACCGAATGTTCGGGAAGGCAGATGATCTCCCCTGGCCTCCCTGAGAATCGCCTCTGCTGGTAAAATGCAGGTAACCCAGCACATGCAATGTCTTCTGACAGTGCCCGCAGGCTCCTGGTCCTGTAGTTGGCAGGCCTTTTGCTGAGCTCAGGTGACACTATTAGAGACTTTCCATAAGGACACAGCAGGGTTATTTGGGGGAGCAACCCTTTGTCGGAGGACTATCCCAGAGAGGAAAGAGCCTCTTTGGGTAATATAAAAGTCAGACTTCCTGGAGGATCTTGAAGATAGGCCCTTTCTCTCTCTTTAAATTGACCTTGGACCTGTGTTGGCAATGGCACGCTACACAGTGACGCCCTGCCTCATGCTCCCTCTTGTCCCCTGCAGTTTTCTGTCTTGAATCCGACCCTCTCCCATCTTCTGCTGGTACCGACACCAGACTGTATCATAGAAAACTCAGCTATCACGTGATAAGCATTAGAATGGGACCAGATCATGTCAGCTGTAGCCAAATGAGATGTTAATCTCAATTCTCTTCTTGGCACTGTTCTTAATCTTCATTTAATTACAGTTGAAAAGTGTTTATTTCTTTTCCTGCATTCTTGAAAGAATTGAAATTGCTGTGAGTTACTACATCTTTCCAAGGCCTTAGAACTATACATGGTGGAATTTTAGAAAGTGAATTGGGTATTTCATAATTGATAAATAGGTGGGCATTTGAGTTACACTGAGACCCTGTGAGGGGACATAAAGTCGTCCTCTGAGTGATTTTGTACTCTTTACCCTACCAGTGGGTGATGAATGTGCTAAGCATGTGGCAGACAGTGCTAATGCTGATGGTGATTATAAATAAAGGCCATTAATGTTAAGAAACTTTGAAGAAATTAAATGGTAAACTTGCCCAGTGGCATCTGAATTTTGCAGCAACATATGTGAGGAAAATACAAACCTTTAACATAGAAATTTTTCTAGTGAAAAAACCATTTATTGTCAGTTTGGCATTATCAGGTAGTGATTGTTGATAACCAAAGACTCCAATACAAGGCAGTTACCAGGTTATAGCTTAAAAAAATAAATCTATGGTTTTCAAATCATTCTGGCTTTGAAAAACTTGGACATGCATGCCTTACTTGATAGCATATTTGTCTCGGTGGTCAAATAGTGAAATGAATTGCTGAGGAACAAACCTTTCGGTCCTTAATGTTTAGGTTTATTTTAGTAGTCAATTATCATACTGCTTTTAGTAAACACCTATGTTGTTATGATTTTACTCTTGATTAATAACATCCCAAGGTCACAGAAATGTTAATTATAATTATACCCACCATGAGATCGGGATCCCCTATGGGTTAGTTGGTGCTAAGAGTTTACCAACATTACAATGTTTAATCCCCATCACAAATTTCCAAGGGAAATATGAGCTGTAGCACTCCTGTTTGACAGACAGGTAAGCTATTGCACAGAGAGATGAAGTAAGCTCCTCCACCTCACAAGGTTGATGGAGTTGGGAGGAGCACCAAATGACAATGATTTTAAGCCTGAGCAAAATCCATTTCATGATGACAACATAAGCACAGTTACTGGTTTTGTCATTACTGGCTGGCACAGATGATCACACAGAAATCTGCGTGTCGAAACTAAATAGCATGCCCACCTTGCAGAAGCAGGTAACATTTAATTATTTATTCAAATGCACAAGTAGGTTTTGATAGCAGAACGCATCAGGAACCCTGGACTTGTGCTTCCTGATGCACCATGGGCTTCCACTCTGCTTTCCAGAGCTGGACAATAGCAAATGGCGGAGGGCAGCTAAGACATTCATGCATGAGACATACTTTGGAAAGGGGGGCAGGAAGAAAACTTTTCGTGTCTCCAGCTCCAAATTCCCTTTGTAATTTGACTTAAAAGGAAGTGTATGTAGCTTTGTTCTCAGCTCTCTAAAATCTTGGACATGTCCTAAGTGTGATACGAGCTCATAAAGTCCTGCATGCATTTATCAATGGGCGTTTGGGGATGGCTAAGTCTCGGTTTGGTATCAGAATAACGCTGGCCTCAGAACATGAACTGGGAAGTGTTTCATTCTCCTTTTGAAAAAAAATTGTGTAAAATTTGTGATAAATTTTTTTCATGTTTAATAGACCACGCCAATGAAACCATGTGGTTCTTGAGATTTTTACAGTGGAAGTATTATTGTTTACTCTTTATTTGAAGATAGTTTCCAAAGGTGTTTAATTATGGATTCCATTAATTATGGTTATAGGACAACTAAGATCATTTGTTTCATCTTCGCTGACTTTCAGTAATTTGTCGTCATTGAAGAATTGGCTATTTCATCTAAGTTGCTGAATTCAGGACTGTAAAATTGTTAGTGTTACTTCTTTATTATCCTTTTAATGAATAACAGACATGTTGTAGTATCCTGTTTCCTTCTTGATGCTGCTGATGTTTCAATTCTCTTGTTTTGCTTTTGTCAGTCTTGCTAGATTTATCAAGCATATTGATCTTTTCAAAGAACTAGCTGTTTCTTTCACGGATTGTTTCAATTTATTTTTTATAATTTCATTGACTGCTGTATTTACCTTTATTATTTCCTTCATTCTGCTCACTCTAGGTTTATTTTGCTCTATGTTTTTGTAGTTTCTCAAGGAAGAGAGTTAGGTTATTTACTTGAAAACTTTCTAATGTAAAGCATTTAGTGCTGAGTCTCTCAGCTCTGCTTTAGCTGTGCCACACATATTTTTATACAGTACATTTTCTTTTTTTTTATCTTTAAAGATTTTATTTATTTATTTTCAGAGAGAGCAGAAAGGAAGGATAAAGAGAGGGAGAGAAATGTTGATTGGTTGCTTCTCGCATGCCCCCAACTGGGGACCCGGCCCACAACCCAGACATGTGCCCTGACTGGCAATCAAATCAGTGAGGGCACGGTGCATTTTTATTTTCACTCATCTATATGCATTTTTAAGTTTTTAAAGGTTTCCTTTTTGACTGCAGACTGGAGATGCATTGTTGAATGCTGAATTATTTAGAGCTTTTCCTGTTATATTTCTATTATCGATTCTAGACTGATTCCATTAGAATCAGAGAATATAATCTCCATGGATTCAATTCTTGTGAAATTGTTGAGGCTGGTTTTATGGTCTAGGATGCTGTCTGTCTTGGTGAACATTTCACAAGCATTTGAAACACTGGACACTCTGCTATTGTTGTGTGGAACATTATATACATGGTAATCAAATCCTGATAACTTATTTTGTTGTTCGGAACTTCTGTACTTTCGCCGATTTTCCACTTACTAGTTTTATCAGTTGTTGGGGGGTGCATATGCATGACTCTGACTATAACACTCCCTAAAGTTGTAAAATGAATCTCAAGGTGAAGGTTGTCCCCAATATCCCCAAAGACCCAGGATGGAGGGAAAACTTTGAAGTTATTACCCAGTTAGCTTCCCAAATAAATAATAAATGTTTTGTTCCCTAAGTTAGAAACATTCCATGAAAATAGTCTAGAAAGTAAAGGTCCTCTAACCATATGTAGCTGATTCATAGCTGTTCATATAAGTTGCTGCCTATATGTCTTCGAAGGCAAGCGTTCAGTGCTGCTGCTTAATGCCAGTAAGATTACTTCAAGTTTAGGTAGAATAACAAGCTAGATAACTGTTTGAATGGGCCATGCAACAGCTCTGCTTCCCTAATAGACCAGAAGATTCCATATTCTTAAAGGTACTGAGAATAGAAGAAGAAGAAAAGATGACTGCAGGGCAAGAAGGGCGGAAAAACACAGAACTTGAGTGCATCTGACATTAGATGAACTTATACCTGCAGTAAATCATTTGGTGTGGATTCTGAAAACTGTGGAGGTGCCGCTCACCTCTGCTTTTTTAAAAAATATATTTTATTGATTATGCTATTACAGTTGTTCTATTTCCCCCCTTCATTACCCTCCACCCTGCACACCCAACCCCCACCATTCCCCCCTTTAGTTTATGACCACGTGTCTCAAGTTCTTTAGATTCTATATTTCCCATACTATTCTTGCCCTCCCCCTATCTATTTTCTACCTACCATCTATGCTGCTTATTTTCTGTACCTTCTCCCCCCTTCCCCTTCTCCCACTCCCCTGTTGCTAACCCTCCATGAGATCTTCATTTCTATGGTTCTGCTCCTGATCTAGCTGTCCTCTTAGTTTGTTTTTGTTTTAGGTGTGGTTCTTAGCAACTGTGAGTTTGCTGCCCTTTCACTGTTCATCTATTTTATCTCCTTTTTCTTAGGTAAGTCCCTTTAACCTCTGCTTTTTAAAATCTGCTCTGCGATCCCAAACATCTGCTGTATGGTTCATCGGGGGTAAAACTAGTTTTATAGAACATTTTTCATAAATATGTTTTACTTTTCAAATTAGTCTTCAGAAGGAAACCATGAAAAGGAAATCTTAACAATACATCACACTGCAAAGTCTCATGCAGGTTTGGTGAGGCCTCTTTAAGCCTATTGACTTCTGCTCTGTTCCTCTCCCATCTCTGTGTTCAGTAACGATGCTCCAAGCAGCCTTATGATAGCAGAGTTGGAATCTCTCGCAGGAGACAAAGGTGGAGGTCTTTAGAAGTTTTTGAGCCTCTTTTCTGCCTCTTTTCACTTGTATTCAGTAGAAACCTCACTCGGACTTTCTCTTAAGTTCTGCTGAACAGCTGTCATGAAATCTAAATAATAGAAATAGAAGCGGAGATTAATCACTGCGTTTGGGAAATAAGGAACCTGAAGAAGGCCAGCCTGCCGCCCGATGTGCAGTCTCTCATCGGAGCCAGTAGGGCGGCTTCTGCGATTTTGGTATTTACAGACTGAGTAGCGAATGCTGGTTTCAGAAGCTCAGCAGGCTTACTCAGGCTGACGAAGTCTGACTGGGGAGATCTGGCCCTTAATTTTGTCAGCTCAGTACCACAGAACACATTCGACTTGTAAGGAGAGCCCAGAAACAGGAGAGAAACTTGGAGCTGTGTTACCGCCCTGCCCCTGCCCCTCATAAGAGGGAAGTTGGTGCTTCCCCACCTTCACGGCATCACCTTCTTCTGCCCCAACAGGGAAGATGGAAATAAGCCTTGCAGCAGGCTTCCTGGGGTCCTGCTAATCAGAGGTGGGAATGATGGGTTGCAGGGAAAGACTGATTAGTTTAAAACATATGTAAACAATGTTGTGTGGTAAGGGAAGAGGAGACTGGGCCAGGGAATGGAGATGCCGTTTGTTGTAGTTTACTGCCTGATGACAGGATGGCAGCACCATCCAGGAATTGGCCTGCGACACTCCGACCTTTACCATACGGACTGCATTGATCCGAGCCTTCATTCCACACATGCAAAGCCCAGCTTTGCGTAGGGAGTTCCTCACAGAAGAATCGGAGAGTTTGAGAGTCAGTCTGTTAGAAATACACACTATACAATAGGTCACTAGGTTTTTCTGTTCCTTTCTGGGACAGAAATCCAAAGTACCTTTAATCTCATTAGGTAGAGCAATTCAGCTCCTTCTAGCCCCTTCCACAAGTCAACCCCAAGCCTCCAAAGAGTCCTAACAAGAGCTTGTAAATGCCATGTCCACCCTCTCACATGGTGTGGTATTGGCAGGGCAGCGGGGAACTATTGCCAGTGCTCCTCAGACTTTAATGTATATGTACACTAGCGAGGATCTTGTTCAAATGTCTATTTTGATGCAGTAATTCTTGGGTGAATCCTGAGATTCTGCAATGCTAGCCTGCCCACAAGTGATGCTGATGGACTGGTCTACCACCTCGAGAGAAATGTGATAGATAGTACATTATTTTAGCCATTGCAAAGAGAATGGACCACCTAAGTTTAGTGTTTTATTGACATAATTTGTATTTTAGGCACAAATCTAATACTTCATAGTTCATCATGTATGATCTTATGAACTATATTAGTCTTTAGAATTAATGCATTAATGCCTACAAATCCAAATTTTGAGTAGGACATAAATACAGCATGATTCTACTACGTAGCAAGTACTCCCAAGTGCTGAAAGAATGAATAATACATGTGCCTGTTTTCATGTATAAGGAGTGTGTGCGTGTATAAGGAGTCATTCTCTCTCACACAGTGAGAGAGAGAGAATGAGTGGTGATTTCAAGGGCTAATTGGAAACCTCTCAGCCATTCAGTTCAAACATTATTTAGAGCAAAACTGTAGTTAAATGTTGTGAAATCAAGTACATAGGCAGCCTAACAAACCACATCAGCAAATGAATAAACACATCAGCACATTACCCCTGGTGAGTTTGGCTCAGTGGGTTGAGCACCAGCTTAAGGACCAAAAGGCTGCTGGTTTGATTCCCTGTCAGGGTACATGCTTGGGTTGCAGGCCAGGCCCCCATTTTGGGCTACATGAGAGGCAACCAACTGATGTTTCTCTTGTGCATCGATGTCTGTCTGTCTGTCTCTCTCTCTCATTTCCTCCTCTGTCCCCTCTCTCTAAAAATAAATAAATAAAATCTTTAAAAATAAACACGTTTTTCAAAGTTCTAATACTCAAGGAACACGTCATAGGACCTTTGTGCCGCTTTCTGGAGTGTAGCAGGTTCGGGTTTTCATATGCTCAGCAATTTGGGAATTGCGGTAAATTTAAAGTCATAACGCTTCCATCAAAACTCATTTCAGGCAACTCGTTTTGAAAGTGTTCAGATGGCTCTGGAAATCCCCTCTGCCACCCTTTGTTAACCACAGGTCTTCCCTCCATCCTGTGTCTCTCCTTCTGAAGGGACTTGGGGGCATCTCTGGCAGGAATGTGTAATTAGCCATGACACGTGTATATTTGAAAGAGAACAAAGCCACAGTCCTTTCCTAATAGGTCTGCAGACAAGTTCAATAAATAAAAACATGTGTAGTCTTTCTTTTCCTTTGAGGAATAATATTCGCATTGTAACAGTACACTGTTTGTATTAACAGCTCCTACTAAGAAGGAAGATTATTGCCTCTTTAATGTCCTGAAACACATTTGGGATGGGGCAGAATGGACCTTAATGGAGTCTCTATAAAGTTGTTTAACCAGAGCAGTTGAGTAAAGTTGACGGTGAATTCTGTATTTTTAGCTTGACTTATGAAGCAGTCAATGTCAGTGTAATTGAGAGTGGTTTATCTTAAGAAACCTTTTCTCTTCCTTTGTTCTTATGATACCCCTCATCTTGAATCTGTTCCCCCGTTGGGTTGGCTGGAGATGGGGAGAAGGAACACCATAGCTAATGACAGAATTTGGAATAGCAGTGTGGCTAATTCGGTATATTAATTTAGACAGTGGGATTTTCTCCTTTTATCTTAAATCACCATTCCCAAAATTGATGATTTTAATAAAGACTTACTTGTGTAATTATTCTACATATAATGTTCCTATATTTTAATATTTAAAGCTGATATAAATACAAATATATATAAATAAATTTGAGAAAAATATATTACAAGTATTACCAATAATCACTCAGGGAGGCGATGCAAAAATCGTTCCACTTGGCAGCTCCGAGGAAGCGATTTATACTCTGTCTGCATTATTATGTTACTAAAATCAGAGGGTAAATTACCTAAGAGTTACATGAGGGTTTAATTGTCTCATTTTTGTTAAAAATCAGTGGAAGTCACATGGATAAGTCCTTATGGAACATGATGTTCTGAAACTATCAGTCTAGAAAAGGTTTCTATGGAAATGTTCATGTGTTTCTGTCATTAATTGGTCTAATTATTCCACTTACGGATGTGGGAATGAAAAGTATTAAGCTGAGATTATGGGAAAGGTTAACATTACAGGAGCAATAATAGGAATCATGTCATCTTTAGGCCTGAAAATCGTAGGTTCCCAAACCAATATAGACGGCAAGGTTCCGTCTGCCCCCTAGGAAGTTGTAATAAAAGGGATTTATCCAACGCATTTGTAATAGTTGCTTTAGCACTTTGCATTTGTTGTGACCTTAGATGTTTACAGTTTCATTTGTTGTGTAGTTAAGCACTACTGGTATGGTTAGGATTTCTGCTTTTCTGCAAAGATAGGAAGTAAGACAGATAATAACACTGTCTGTGTTCTTTGTATTATACAACAGAAAGCGGAAAGTAGCAGAGAAGGAAGGAAGGAAGGAAGGAAGGAAGGAAGGAAGGAAGGAAGGAAGGAAGGAAGGAAGGAAGGAAGGAAGGAAGGAAGGAAGGAAGGAAGGGAGGGAGGGAGGAAGAAAGGGAGGGAGGGAGGAAGAGTTGGATTAGAGATGGTAAGGAAAGAGAAGTAGCAAGATAGGTATAAAAATTCTGTTTTTTGAAAACTAACATTTGTGTTTTACTGAGAAGGAATTAGAATGCTTTAGAAAAATGTAAAGAACTCAAACAACTAAACCTTAGCTGTCAGGTTTACCCGATGATTTAAGAGAGCTAAATTTAAAAAGTTAAGAATTTTTTGTGGTGCTTTCTCCCCTTTTTCTCTGGAAAATCTGCTCACAAATGTGGGACCACCTGCTCCATCAGCCACAACCTTGCTTGCCCAAATCCTCCAGCCACTGCCTTTCACGAGTCCTCTCTGCCCAGCTACCCATCTCTGCCCTTCCTACCAGTCTGGATAAATGTTTCTTCCTTAACTCCTTGGTTGTCAGACTTCCATACAGTTTGATTTTCTGTTAGTTCAAGTTGTGGTTTTTGTTTTCTTTTTATTGATTGTTGTCCTTCTTTTGGTTGTGTGGGAGGCACAGTGTATCCATCTATGCCTCCATCTTGGCCAGAAGTCTCCTGCCTTTAATTATTGACTATGCAAGTTCTCTGAACTCTCTTGTTTTCTTTTTCTTTCTTCATATATTAAACAGGCTTTTCACTTCAAACTTGGGGCACTTTTCACAACATGTCTTAGTAGTCTGCATTTTCCCTTCATTTTATCAATCTCATTTCTTTCCATTCAGCACATTCCTCCACATTATGAGACAGGACACTTCATTCTTCCAGAGACATTCAAAATCTAACATTCAAATACTTACAAGAATGGGCTCGATTTTTCTCACCGTCTAGACAGAGAACCACGAAGAATGCTGTGCTATCTCTTGTTCAACTTGCTATTCTGACAGCCGGCACAAAGTTAGCCCTCCGGGTTTGTGACTTCACTTAGGGATCTGTAATGATAAAAAGTGAAGAGCATCTTGAGTAATGTTTCTTTTATCTTGCTTCCCAAGTTCAAAGATACAATGGTGCGCACAGGAAAATGGTTAGTCTTTTGGAGGCTTTTTAAATTGGTCACTTCCAAGGGGTTCATTTAAAAACATCAGTGTTCCAACTTGGAATGTTTCCATTCAAAAAGCAATTTGCCAATCAGCACATGTACACAACTACCTCTGAAGTGAGTAGCCCTGGAAAGGACTGCTCTTTAAAATTCTTACTTCTTCACACTGTTCAGATGTGACTGCTCTCTTCAGGGACACAATGTAAATTCAGCCAAACCTCCATCGTAGCGTGCCCTTTCCCCAAGCCATCAGCATAAGAATAAAACTCTCATCATCCTCTCCCGCTCTGAAATGCCACAGGCCCTCCATCTAAATGAGTGGCACATGAACAGTACAGTTCTGAAGCAAAGCGACAGGACTGTAACCCAAGAAGGCTATTGGGTTTTGTGTGACAGGTAGACTTAGCAGAATCCCTTTAACACACAATGACCTGCAGACGCTCTCTAGAGCTGATGGGGTTGCATGTGAGGTCACTAATTGGCCCAGTTATTGTGGCACCATCCCATGGCAGAGGCATTTTTGCACACTTGTTCATTGGAAGAGCATGATGGCAACGTGCTAAAGCTGTCACACTTACACTCCTGTCCGAAGCACAGAAGCAGTGCCAGCCCCGCCCCCCACCCTGTGACTTCATCCAGGTGCTGTTCACAGTTGTCAGCAGATCCTCCTGGGCTGCAGTGAAGAATCTGAGGCCCCCCACCAGCCCCTAATTACCTGCTGCCATCTTCTCCCTGATTCCCTCACCATTTCCTAGGAGGCACCTAGAGACTCATTAAAATTGCATTTTTAACATTCTCCCAGATGTTCTTACGCTGTTGTTTTCTGTTTTTATTTTTGCAGTAGGTCCAGCACCATTGCACTCTTCATGAGATGTTGTTGGCTATAACTGTTTTGAGAATACAAAATAAATGGCAGAAAGAGGGGCCAAAATAGGGCCAAAACATGCAGGATACTGTAATGGAGAACACATGTCAAGGTATTGCAAGACTACACAGTAGAATCTTTCAAGCTGAGCTCCAAGTGGGTTTGCATGCATTTATTTTCTCAAAGAAAACAATGTACAAACAAATATCACTCTAGTCATTCTCTATGCATGGACAGTGTTAGAGGTCAGAGGGTTCAAGGTGTTCTTCAGAAAGTGAATATTGATAGAGACCTTGATTTCCCCAGTGGAAACCACCTAGATCTATCTGGCAGGAAAGGCTCAGCTTTAACCAAGGAGGTGAGTCAAACAATCCAAGGACAAAAAAATAAACCAGAGAGAAAAAGCTCCTGCCACAGCTGAACATTATGGCATTAATTAGGAGAGAGCAAAGATGGTTCTAATAGTAATGTTTGTTGTTTTATTTAGCGTATGTACCATTTTATGAATTGTGACAATGACACATAGTACTTACTGTAGTTTTTTTTTTAAGTCACAAAAACTCTCCATTACCACAACAATGAATTTTATTCTTGCTTCTTTTTTTCCTGCCTTGGAGCTTATGTGTATGCATATCACAGACACATACCTGTATTGAGATCATAGATCATGCCACTTTCTTATTCATGCAGCATTTTTATTTATTCAAAAATCCTCACTTTGTACTTGCATAGAAACAGATTCTTCCAACATTTGTGTGACGCAATTTTTTTTGAGTAAAACTGTATTTGCAGATGACACATGTCTACCTAAAAACTGCAAAACCATCTACAAAACTGCTAGAACTAATAAGTGATGTTAACAGTGTTGCAGAGTATGATATACAGGAATTAACTGTATTTATATATACTGGCAGCAAACAAATGGAGAATTTTAAATGCCAATTCATAATCGAATGTGACACAGTTGTAATGGCAGTGACTAATCATCCTGCTGTCAACCTTGTAGTTCCAGGGAGGCCTAGGGCATTGCCTCCATCCTGGGGGGCCACTCCAGCTGAGCCCCAGACCCCTCCAGTACCTTGGCGAGCCATACATTCAGTGTTTCTCAGCGTAATCCTTGCTCTTCTGGTTTCCTCCCCGAGAAGAAAGCACACTCGTATTGTGGGAGAACTAAGGCTTTCTAATCTCTCATTTATGTCGAACTTCCATACTCAACAAATATTTCAAAATAAACTGTCCTTATTAGCTTAGGTGCTTCTTTCCCCAAACAGGGACAACTCCACAGAAGAGTCGGGGTGTTTTTCCACCTTCTGTCAAGCACTTTTATCTCCTTAATTTCCCGTCTTAAAAATTGACAAAATTCAAGGAGCTTGCAACTCTTTGAGTTGGAGTCTACCTCCAGTGCCTCTGTGCATATGCCACACAAAGGAGGTGGTTTCCTTGGCAACAGGCACAATTAAAAAAAAAAAAAGCAAGGAAAGCGTTTGCTCCCTACTTCCTTCCCTGGTGCCCCTCATACTGCTGATTGCCAAGCACTGAATCTGCAAGACAAGTCTGTGCTCTTGATCGGTTTAGCCATTGAAGGCCAGACCCCACCACCAGCCACTCGCTCTATTTTCCTTCCCATTAATGAAAACAGTTCAGCTATGAAATGGGGATTTTCTCATTATTGCCTCAAGCTGCTCTTTTCTAGACATTTAAACAGAAAGGGAAATTGAGTTTTAAGAAGTTTGCACGCAAACTCGTGTACATGTATGTGTATGTGTGTGTGCGTGAGAATGTGATTGTCCAGGTGAACTGAATTTAAATGACTGGTAGCACTGATGTTGACAGTTATTTCTGGTCTCTGAAATTTGCATAAAAGGTATTTTTTAAACTCTGGCGGGACATAATGTCATGTGGGATGACTGCTGAGAAAATTAATGCACTCATTTGACAGAACTTTTGACGCTTATTAAATACGCTCCTAAATAAGTCCCCGGGAGCTCAAAAACTTAAAAATAGACATGTGAATTTATAGATAGGTGAATCTATGCAGTCTACTTTCAGGGACTTCATTCAGCAAGTATGAGGACCAACTGATGGGATTTCAAGTCCCAAGCTCTGGCTGTGCCCCAGGAAATCGATAAACCCCTACCAGTGGGGATCCAGGGCTCACCCACATCGCAATCCATTTTATCCCTCTTACCTGTATTTTTTTCCTCCGTCAGAACAATCATAGAGAATATGGGTATACAGTCGTTGATTTCTAAATTATTCTGCCACTGAGCTTGTCCATTACTGAAGGATTTTCAGTGTTTGGAGACTTCCTCTTGTTTTTCCTGGTCATTGAACCAACTGTGGCTTACTTGAGAACATCAGAAATTTAAGAGTTTCGTAATAGATTCATCTCTTCTTCAGGAACAGGTTTTCCTAACCAGGAGGCAAGGTAAAAGAATTACGGTATTTTTCAGACTGTAAGGTTCACTTTTCCCCCTAAATTTTGGAGGAAAAGGGGGTGTGTCTCATAGTCCAAATGTAGCTTACCTGGCTCGCTGGGGCAGGGGTTGAGGTGGTGGAGCGGGGTCACAGGTTATTAAATATTTTACCACATTTTTTTGTTTCAAAGTTTTTTTCCCTGTTTTCCTCCTCTAAAACCTAGGTGCATCTTATGGTCCTGTACGTCTTATAGTCCTAAAAATATGGTAAATCTTCTACCCTGTCTACCCTTTGCATTGTGGTATAAACAATTGAAATTTATTTCCTTGCAATTCTGGAGGCTAGAAGTACAAGGTCAAGTGGTGAACAAGTTTGGTTTCTTCCAAGTCCACTCTCCTTGGTCAATAGGAGCCTGCTCACTCTCTTTAAACTGAAGAAATGAAGAAAGAGAATAACTGTAGACAGCCCGTGTGGTTCACCATAGCGTTTTCTATAATGTTGTTGACCAGCCCTGGTGTTTGAGATTGTTTTGCCACCAACTGGAATCAACCAGAATAGAAACAGCAATCCCACCCCCTGCCTTGGTTTCTTCCCATTAGGACCTCTCCACATCACAGGAGTCCCGTCATGCACTCAAAGACTAGGCGGCCGTCTAGGGCCGGGCAAAAGGAGGCTCACAGTTGTAAGTACGCGAAACACGGAGTTTATTCTGGTATCATGACTAATTACTGTATTATGTTTCATATGAACAACTGTAAACCTTTTGCCCACCCCTGTATTAAACATCACCTTGTCTCAGTGAGAGTATTTATACACAGAAATGAAAAACCTGAAAATCACATGTGCAGGTTTATTCAAGGGTCTGTGAAAAACAGGAAAAAGACAATGAAAAGCTCTCTTTTTTTCTCCCTCCCCCCATTTGTTGTTGTGCTTGTTGTTAGTCTGAGGTGACAGTCACTGACTAAATTATATGACTGGGTGAAGCCAGCTCTCAGCAGCCAGGGAGTCCTCTGCCTGCCCCAGCTCACACTGGTGGCCCTCAGGGTATTGTCCTGAAGACTAGTGGCTACTTGAATTCCATACATTTGCCCGGAGGTCACAGCCAGCACTTCCTGGGGACAACTGCCATCCGGCTCTTTCAGCTACCTTGGTAGCAGGGCCTCTGCTGGTTGTGGAGGACGCGAAACTCTCCAGGGGGCTGGGATCTCTGTGAAATCTCGGTGTATGGCTTCATTTGGGAACTCACAGGCGTGGGGGGAGCAAAGCAAATCGGGTGGGAGTTTGCTGTCTCCCTGCCTCCCGGGGGCTCAAGGTGAACCTCCTTCATTTATTAGAACTATGCTCCAGTGCATGCCTGCACCAGTGTGGGGGCGTTGTGAAAGCAAATTGAAACTTCCACAGATTTTCAAGTGCAAGACCCCTGTCACGGAAGTGCAGACGTTAGGTTCTTCCTCCAGAAAGGTGGTGATGGGGTGTAAATTAGCTGTGGGAACGATACACTTTGGTGCTTCCTAAATTACTGTTTCTTGAGAGATGGTCCCTCTGCATGAGCATGGGGAGAGGAGCTGATTAAAAAGTGCAGAAATCTAGGTTTCCCTGAACTGCTGAGGTTCTCGGTGCCACCTGCCCCCAAGGATTCGCTCAGTACCTGGTGGGGAGGATGCGTTTCTCCCACCTCTTTAGAGACCTTTAAAAAAAAAAAACTAAGTGTAACGGATTCTAGTACTCAGATCTGCTTTTCCAAAATGCATTCTCAAGCAGTTAACATACCGTGAGAATTAAGAACTCTGGCCTAACGCTAATCCAATACTTTGAGAATTCTTCTGATTTTTGTTTTCTTCCCTATGTTCTAAAGAATCCACGTGGGCAGGTTCCCACTGGGTGCATATTTCCTTTCACATGTTCAAAGGTGTCCACATACCCAGGAATGCCATCTGATACAGCCAGTGTTTGCTTTCTCTATGTTTAGGGGTGTTTTCAGAGATGATCAAGACTGGAAGGTGGCTGAGTGGTTAGTTGTAGGCAAGGTACCTGGAAAAGGTGACATCTGGCCAGCGGTTCTGACTGCTGATAAGACAAAGCCACTTACAAACTGCTCCTAGGACCTCTGTACCTCTGCAGGTCATTCTTCATTATACAGGAATATCGCCCACATGAAGGCAGGGACTGCCTCTGGGAGAATAGCCTTCCTGCACCCCCTCCTCCTCCTCTCTGTGCCTCGCTGCCCGCTGAGGCTGTTGGCAAAGCCAGTGTCTAAAGAGCACATTTTAATAGGCTCAGAGGGAAAATCAATCTGAGTCAAATTAAGAACCAATGCCCATCTTCACTGTAAAATGATGGAAAGAGGAAGCTAGCATATCATGGCGATGTCTTATTCACAGTGAATTGGGGTGTGAACTAGAGGTCCCCCAAACAGAGAAGTCCCCCACTAACATGCTTGGGGGATGGGAATACTTACTGAGCCCGTGCAAGGGGCAGAAAGCCCTGCTAGAGGCAGGAGGCTCCAGGAGACTTAGGGAGTTTGGATGAACATTTAAACTCAGTGCATGCCACAGCATGGGTGATGGTGCTGGGGACTGTGGGACCTGCCTAGCCAAGCACAAGCTCCTGGGAGAAGCTGGGAGTGCCGAACTGAGAACAGGGAGATGCAGAGCTGCAGACTTCTGTGTTGTGTGTGTGTTTCTTTTTTCCTCCTCAGAGACGGTACCTCTGACTGGCACATTCTGAAAACTGTCCTGGTTTGGCAAAAGGGAGGAAGGAGTGTGGGGGGGTGTATTTTAAAGGGAGTGGGGCTTCATGGCAGAATTCTGCCATTATTCTAAATCGGTATCATTTTTAAATAAACAATTCCTTTCCTTCAGACTTCCATACTCCAGCCCCGGGAGTCGTGGTGACAGGCCGTCGGGCCCACGCATCTGTTTCAGAATTGCATAGGCTGGCAGCCTGTCAGGGCAGCATCTTCTCCCGGCGGGGCTGCTGGGGATGTGCAGTACGTGGAGAGGGGGAGGCTGGGAAGGTGAGCAGTGTCGCCACCGGGGACTGCGGTGCTAAGAGCCAAAAGGTCTGTTCAGGGTATGCCACAAGTTCCGTTTCTAGACAGGCTTAATTTCCAAGAGGAAGTAGAACACTGATTTTGCAGCCAGACGTGTATTAATTCAGGAAGTGTTTATTGAGCCCCTACTAAGACCAGACAGAAATCCAGTGACTCTCTGGAGGCCCAGACCTGGTATCACACCTCACTGAAGGCGCCCGTGCCACCCCGCCACGAGTCCATTCAAATCTGCTGGGATTCTAGAACACACTGAAATAGAGTTTTTTTGAAACACCTAACACTCAACACCAAAATTGAGAACTTGGTAACACAGACACGTGCACACACATATGTATGGAATATACATCATTATTCTTAAACTTTGCATTTTTTTCCAGAAGGCAATTGTCATTTCACCACATGTTTATAAACTAAAATTACAGAGATATTCTGTCATTGGGAAATATTCTCTATTGTGTTGGTAAACAAGATAGACTATTCCTTGAACTCTGTAGTCACGATATTTGTGACGTTGCTAGGGACGTGCTGGTATTATCTCTTAGATCTTACTTCCTTGCTCTTCTACATAAGATCAATGCCATTGGCAACTGGAACTGCACCTGTACACGGGTGTGGCACTGCTCAGGTTATTACACATCGGACCTCAGTCTGAAACTTTCAGGTCCTCCTACATTATTCTGTTATCTCAAGGTCTACTTATTTCTAATAAATATGAGGTCCATGAAGGAACAAAAAGGGCTAGGGGAAGAAAATACTCTTGATGACTTACTACACATATCCTTGATACAGCCAGTGTCAATATAAACCTCACGTACCAGGCACACAGGCAACATGTCTTCGAGGAACGAATGACCCAATCCCATAAAGTAATGAGAATAACTGTTGGAGAGGATCCTTCTTAGTGTATAACTCGACCTTCATTTAAAGACTTTTAGGTATTGAGGTTTTGCTAAGTCTTAATTTAGCATTGCACTGATGGCCAGAAACTTAGAATCAGATTGGACCTACAGAGCCATAAAATGCACCGTCCTTCCGCAACGTGACTCAGGCCTGGCTGGAGGGGTCCTTTCCCCACCATCTCTGCAAAATGCACCGATTCCAGTGCTCAGATACACATGGTTTTCAGAGTCTTAAATACACTAGATTTTCAAACTGTCCACTGGAAATCTGAACTAGAAGCCTCAGTAAGAGGACACAGATTATAGAATCAAACAATTCAACATAACAAAGGAAAACCACTGGACATAGGTCTAACATTAATGGTGAGAGGGGAGAAGTCAGGGAGTGGCTGCCTCCTCACCGCACTTTTGTCTGTGCAATTACATCAGTTAAGGAAAAGCACCGCCTCCTAACCCCGTGGGACTTCATGGAGCTTGGACAGCCACCAAAGTGGTAGCCCGGGGGCTCTACTTTTGGCAACCACGGTCCTTCAGGGGTCACTGTAAAACCTGATGAATGTCATGGAAGTGAATGCAGTACACTCTTAATCTTGACTTTGTGATCACAGCTGACATTGCTGAAAATTTAGAAGCTTAGGTGGGAGCCCCCCACGGTTCCCACCTAGAAATCGTGTGTTCAGTGGTATCATTTCCAAATTTTTCATCACCTTCTAATATTTGTGGAAACATGCAGAAGTTGTTCACCAACAGTAAAATTTTGCTAATAATTATTTTGTGGTCCAAAGATTTCAAAGGGGGTTTACTAAAACCCTTCTAAGGATGACTAAAATAAAAAAGTACATTAAAAATATAATTAGGAACTTAAATGTTAGTGTCTACCCTTGTTCCTTGTCCCATAAAATATGGTGAAAGTTTTAATTTTTATTGTAAGCTAAAAAATATCAATTTGATGAAAAATAATAACATTAGGTCATGTGAAATCTCTTAGACATGTATTTGTCAAGAGAAATTGTTGTTGTATCATATGTACACTTTTGTATGATAATAGCATTTTAGAAATCTTTACTTTTATTATTATGGCTTTGATTTTTAAAAGCTGATGTCTTATATTATAAATAGAAATATTAGTTGTGAATGACATACAGTGATGTAGCAACGGGTTTTAGGACAGTTTAATAGATTTTAATATAGTTTTTTGTGTATCTTTTTTTTCTGTCTTTCTAAAGCTGATGTACACCCTTGGCTTTCAAAATTAAATTTGGATCCTATGTGCTTTGCTCCATGCATTCCTGAGGACGCAGTGAGTGAGGTCAGGGACTGACCTCAGCTAGTGGCCCACTGCCATTCCTAATTCCGGATTACCCTCCCCAGCATAGTTTTCTTTGGTCATAAGAAATCAGTAAGAACACAGAATCACCGAGCAAAAAAGGGGACCCTCAATAATATCTTCTGGAGTAAATATTTTTTGTTTCCCATTTGCATATATATGCATTTTGTTTTCTATATGGCTGGAGAGAGATAAATGCAAGTCTACCACTTTTACTACAATTAAAGCTCTATTGTTTGTATAGAAAACTTAGAAATCCATAGATAGATACAGATATAGATATATGGATACAGAGACATACTGGTGTCTACAAAGGATTTAAAATCCTTGAATTATGGCAAAGTGTTTCCAACACCTCTTGACTTCTCAGGATCTGAAGTAATTTTCTCTGTTCTCTTGATTAAATACAAAGTTGCAACATCAGATTTAAAATAATGAGAAATACATTATCATCTCCTGTATGTACTATAGCTGAAAATTTTTTTAATTGCTTAGGTGACTTTATCTTATAAAAAGAGAATTATCCTGTTAAGTAATTGAATTTCAATTCTGGGTACAAGTTTTGCGGAAGTGATTTCACTTTCCCACCTTACCAAACAGAGCACATACACAGAGCATACCATTGTATGTTCTTATCCTAAATATCCCAGTTCTACAGTTCATTTTCTTGGTTTACATCTGTCTACCTGTCAAACTCTAAGCAGGATTGCCTTGGCCCTATTTGTTCCTCTTCGACTCTGATTTGCATTGAAAGAGTGATAACACAGCTCGTTAGAAACATGTCTGACACTGATTCTGAGTGATAGCTAAGCAGCTTAGCTAAGAAGGAGAGGCATGGGGTTCGGTACAGAAATGCTGTAACATGCAGTTAACGGAGTCCTCTCTCCTGCCCTGGGTCCTTCAGTGTATTACATAAGTGAAGAAGCATCAGCGTACTGAACATCAATCAGCAATCCCTCTTGTCAGTCAGGCATAGCTGGGTTACAATTTTGCATGCTTTCTTGCTGAGGAATAAAGCTCAGCCATTCTAAGGAACAAAGAGTCGACATGAAAATGTAAATGCAAGTAGAATAATACTTTCAGTGCTTGTTAAATTAATTGAATGTAAGTAGTTTCCTCCTACTGAGGGAAAAGATAAGCTAGAAAAGATAAAAATTAGGTTCTTTTTTAACTAGATCAGCCTCCATAATTATTCCATGTAAATAATTTATACGATACAATAGAATGACTAAGGACAAAAACTAAGGAGTTAGATTACCTGGGCTTCAAATCTGTGTGCTTTTGAGGAAGTTAACCACTGTGCCTTGGTGTTCGCACCTGCAAAATGAAGAGAATCCTAGGACTAGGTCCTCAGTGATTAAATGCAATAGTGAGAGGAGATTACTTAGTAAGGGCTTGATACACAGACAGCAGTGAGTGATGGGTAATTGTAGCTCTGGGTACCTCAAGGAGTCTGCAGAAGAAATGGCAATGATTCCAAAAACTTTTTATTCTAAGGGACCTGTTTTCTACTTATGGGACGCATCTACCAGCCAAGGAAATGTCCCATTTATTGACCTTCCGTTAGACATTTAACTTTCTGAGTTTCAAATGCTTGTCGCGGAGATAGAGTCCTATTTTAATTCTTTAAAGAGAAAACTGGGCATTTTGGATTCTTTGGTAACATATAGGCACATGGTTGTGCCAAGTTCATTCTGCAGCCAACTTGCAACTCTCTAGCAGTTGTAGTTTAAAAACAAATTATTGATTGATTTCAAAGAGGAAGAGGGGAGAGAGAGAAAGAAACATTGATTTGTTGTTTAGCCTGTTTATACAGTCATTGGTTGATTTCTTGTATGTGCCCTGACCAGGGCCCAAACTCACAACCTTGGCCCATCCAGACAATGCTCTAACCAACTAAGCAACCCAGCCAGGGCTTCCAGCAGGTGTAGTTTTAATGGCACACATACTTAGGATAATGCTGAGTGTCTATAGGGTTGCCAAATCCTTTATTAATGAAAACAAGAGGAGCCTTTTCAAAAAAAAAAGCATTATCGCAAAATAAAACAATCAGGCGCTAATTTGTTTCTTTGCCTACCCTAGATGCCACTGCATGTGAGAGATTATCGTGGAAAACACATTCTTGCTGTAATTTGGAGCCTTTAGGCATTTGAAGTGCCAATTGCCTTCACTTGGATCTGGTCTGTAATTTATCACTGGAGTGTCCTATCCCGCTCAAATGCGCCCTTTGTGGGCAGAGGCAAAGCTAATACACTTTCCAAGTGTATTTGAATTGCTTCCATAAATCACAGCTGCCACTGTAAGCAGTTTTATCATTTGCCAGAACAATAAGTTATCTTCATGCTGTATAGATGCAATGCTCTCCAAGACTTTTATTTGTGTAAACTGTAATGTATCATAACGCATCTCCTAAAATGAAATTAGGAAACTCATTATATATACGTATACTTAAGATGCAAGAAAACATTCCAAGGAAATCATATAAGCGCACCAAAAAGAGGCAGCAGTTTTATCTTGCCTATTTTGTAGCAGCAACTTATTTATGACTCTCTAATGAGGTGGGTGTTAAATACTTGCCATTGGGGTTAAACTTCATTTATCTCTTTGTTGCTCCCGTGTCTAGGTGAAACCCGCTCACAAAGAAGTGGGACTGAGCACAAGCCCCCATTGCTGGGGCTGCCATACATGAGACAGAGAAGCCTGATATTTAACAAATGTTCATTTCTATTGGCACCTTCATAGACAGTCATTCCAATAAATCAGGCTTCAGAATCAAATTTGTGCCCATTGTGGTCTCTGGGACGGACTTCCAATATCCTCTTTATTTCACAGCAACAAAACCCAAATTCAAACCTTGGACTCCTGAGAGGGAAAATGTATTACATAACAATATTATGTCCGAAGTTCCCAATGAGAAAAACAATCTAATTTTCATACTATTTCTGGACTCTATTCAGCATGATGGACAATAAACTGTGTTCTTTTTTTATTGGCTTGACTGAAAAACTGCTAAATATTTATAAACTAATTTGCCATCACTTCTTACATGGTAAGAAAATACTTTTGTTTGTAATTGCCTCAATAGTTCACTCCAAGCAGAGAAAACAGGGTCTATAAAGAAGCCAGGTTTTATAATTAGAAACTAATTTATTTGTTTCAAAGCCAAGTGTTTTCCCATACATGTTAGTCACAATGTTTGAATTAGCTTTAATGCTTCCGCCTTTATTATCAATATGAATTTTAGATGTTCCACACATCTCTTGAATTTTGCAATGCTGTTCATTTTTATATCAAACTATCCACCAGCTAATAGTAAGAACTCCATAAATCCCTTCTTTATGCCCGATTACAGTGCCTCAAAACCAGTGTTTTCCGGTCTCTAAGTAGTGACCCCATCCTACCACTTAAACAGTCCTTAACCATCAGCGTTCAAGTCAGCATCAGGACTCTCCCATCATCCCCAGTTTAACCAGAAGGCACCCCACGGTTTTCATCTTCTCATTACCCCCATTTTTATGCAGTTTCTGGCTCCACCAGCCACCTCCTTGCCTCTCTGATATCTAACCCTGGAGAACCCCAGCCCAGCTCCAGGGTTCGTGTGTGTGTGTGTGTGTGTGTGTGTGTGTGTGTGTGTGTGTTAAAAGATGGAGAAGATGCCGATGGAGTTGGACCTCAGAATCTTGATTGTTTTAAGTAGATAGAACTTTGCCTCTCTCCTTCCCACTACCTCTTTGCCCCAGGCTCCCACCCCCTTGTCTCTTTGAGTCCTTTGAAGGGACCTTCCTGTTCCCCAGAATGTATCAGTGGGCAAATTCACCTCCTAACAGTTTAAGTGGAAGGCAAACTATCACATTTTGGAAGATTTACTCATTTTTCCAAAATAGAGGACATTGCCTAACACTGAAGTATTTAATTACAATTTACTGATGGGACTATAACTATTTAATAAATATTCATTAAAAAAAGAAAAACAAGAGATATTTGGTTTGTGGCAATATCATTCATTTAAAACAGTATATTTTCAAAGATAAGAGCTATAGAATGAAATACGGCATGTCTACATGGATAATGGTTTGGAAATTTAATTGACTCTGTTTCCATATGGAATCTCATTCACAAATTTGCTTTTTACTGACTATCCCACTTTCACACACTGAGTCCCCCCCCCCTTTTTTAAGTGCTTAATTGAGCGTGACTCACTCTCATTTAATTGTCTTTTTACTGAAAGGCCACCTGCATTTTTCTAAATTATTGCAGTATTAGAACTGTGGTTTCTTTTATCATTAAATGCTCACGATTTTATTCTTTAAATACTGGTGATATTTGGTGATGTTTATCAACATCCCCAGTTCTTGTTAGAAAGCATAGTTTACTGAAGAATCGGGGATGCTATGGAAATGAGAAAGGGCTTCTCATTAAAGGCACTTCTCCTTCAGGGTGTCAACCTGTGTTCAGCTTAGATGCAAGGTCAAAGGGAATGGTGATCCATAATCCATGAAGGCATTGCATACTCTCCTCTCGCCCATCTAGGTCTCTCTACTTCTATTTGACTGTGTGTCTATATTGTAAGAAAGTGAAAATTAGCTCGGGCTGTCTTCACGGCCCTCCATCAGATCCGAAATACAGACACAGAGGACAGCAGGAGCAATATTAACAGGAAACACGCCCCCTAAGATCCTGTAGGTGCCGGACGACATCTCAGTCTTCCCCTCGCTCTCCGAGAAATCTTTCCCCCTGAAAGGATGAGCTATCACATCTTCCTGTCTGAACATGGATCAGTTAAGGATAAAACTCCTCAGTCCTGCTCAGAAGACCCAGTAACATAAAGGGGAGGCCTCAACTCACCTCCCGCAGGCAGAGTTTCAGATGGGCGTTTCTGGGGAAAATACTCCACCTGTGTCTTAAATTTGTGGTTCCAAAAGAAACAGGTCCCTGTGTCCACTGAGCAGTCCTGACAGGGGGCGGGCTCCTCCACACAGACCTCCTCTGCTTTGAACCTGATAAAACTCTGCCGCGTGTAATGGCATCTAATCTTCCTCTGGCGGTTCCTCTGTCTTGTGGCCTCCCTCGGAGCAACGAGCAACAATTTGTCAGGTTGCAGTTCTGTTCTTGGTAGTTTCGGGATGATGGAGCTGGGACGATCTCTGGCCACCCATCTGTCTAGGCCACACTGGTGATGATTTGGGACAAACCGTCCTTGCTACTCGCATAGATAGACAAGTAACATTCTTATAGCCAGAGCCAAACCACCTCTGGGGAAACAGAGAAGCCATTTGATATGGACACAGTGTGGGAGTAGAGGCTTTGCTTAGAAGACAGGATGGTGGTTTGGCATGAAAATTCACAAAAATGCACCCCTGACTACAAAAATAAAACGTGTGTGGGAGTGTGGGGGTATGTAGCCCACTAAGAAGAGGTTTCACAATCCACGAGGCTCACTGCTTAAATTCGCTGTGTTGTCACAGTTGACAGAACCCACTGCGCCCTACAAGGCAGCTGGAAGGCTTCTCACTCACAGCTTTTATTGACTGCAAAATACTTAGCTGAAGTGTACTTCTTTTTGTCATGTCTGGGATTAAAAGCAAACCTGTTTTATACGATGCCCTTCTTCCTAGCAGAAGCAACATCGCTGGGCTTCTAAATTCTCTTAAAGAAGCCATATCTTTGGTCTTGTGAATGTCTGGAAGTTCTCCTTTTACTCACTTCTTTTCACCAGCTTGGCCTAGGAAAGAGTAGCTGGGTTTTACCAATGGCAGTCTCTTTAAGGGTACATACGACAGGGTTAGTAAATCGCTCAGCATTCTTAGTCTGGAGAACTATTTGATGCTTTTGTAATGGAAGCTGCTGTAGCGCTTGGCGTGGTAGCCTTTTCTCTCCACGGCTCAGTGACAGAGCACTCCGAGAGCGTGTGGTTTTTTCCCAAAAACAGCACTGACCATCCGTCAGGTGGTCCCCGAGTCACTGCCACATTTTCAGAAGACTCTCCAAGAAGAGTTTGTCATTTATGTGACTTATGTAACAATGGGGAGAATATGCTGTTCTGTATAATTTTGGTCAGTGGCTGGCTGTTTGGTGTAGCAAATAGAATTAATTAATCATTGATAAAGCCCCAGGATTTTCAAAGCAGAGCTGGAAAATGCCTAGCCATCTTGGCAAAACATGAAGGTCATGAGTTGTTGGAGCTGGGAGAGGCATCCAGTACCGTCCTTTCCCACCTAAGAAACTGAAGAATAGCAAGTTAGGAGCTGTGCCCGGAGCTCCCTGTGCGTCCTGTGTGTGCGACCTGAGGCTCCGTCGGGTCTCACCCAGGGAAGGGAGGAGGGTTGAGGATCACGGTCCCTGTCTGCTGGACATGAGACCAGTCTCCCTGGCCCTATGCCCCTGGGTGTCCAACGTCTTTTTCATTCTTGGCCTCTGGGTCCCACCCTTGAGCAAGAAAACGTCTAGGGGAAATGTTACATAACATCAGGTGGTGATGCTGTTTCTATCAACATGCGTTCAACAATAGCAGTGCATTTATTAAGCATCTGCTGTGTGCAGACATTGTAAGTGCTGAAGGGTATGGGGGAAGCAAAGTGGAAGCAATGAAACAAAAATAAATAACCTAGATGTCGTCTCTTGAAGGGATGGCAGGCCAGAAGGAGAAGAAAAGTAACTTTTTAAATCATTGTGTATACATTAACAAAAGATTTTTAAAGGCCTTTTGGGCTATACTGTGATCAGATGGAGAGAATTTTTTGTGTGTGTTTGTTTTTCCCCAAAGGATATTGATATAGACTGATCTTACAGATTCCAGAAAAGGCCAATTCACATCAGGCAAGATTATTATTTTTTAATTAATATTGGGTTTGGTTCAGGTTCAATGTTATCTTTTTTACTAGCAAACGTAGCTGCTCTCGGCAGTCATTACAGTTCTAATTTTGGTTGCAGCTGGTTAATGTACCCAGTCAGAGATGTAACCTGTGATAAATTTGACAAATTTATTTGAAACATTTGGGGGCATCTGTTGAAGGATCTGGTATCAGTATCAGCTGTTCTTGGGAGATAAGAGATAAAAAGAAAAGATATTCAAATGGAAAACATCTTCCAGAGCTTATAAAGTTTGTGTCAGCATAGTTATTTACTTCATTACCCTCAATAAAGCAATTCTGTTTAAATTTGAGAGTCAGAGGATGTATTGAACAGATTCAGTTCAGCTCAGGACCCCAGCTTTACATGGTGAGGAACTCAGGCCCAGGGTAGCCGGGTCACTTGCTGACGGTCCTTCAGCTGAGTGAAAGTCATGAGCTGACCTTCAGGTGGCCAAGCTTTGGTCCACGATCAGAACAGCAGTCCTTGTCTCAGAGATAGGGTGTGTTTTCTGCATTAGGAGTGAGGCAGCGTTTGGGGGGTTTTTTTGTGGGTGGGGGGCGGGGTTGGCCTACAGCCTCAGCGTCTCTATTCACATCCCCAATTTGCCTTTCTCAAAGCCAACCTGTTTTCCTTCCGGTCCAACTAAATTCAGCTCTACGAGAGACAACAGCCCTCCTCCTTTTTCATTCTGCTTTATTTGGGGCAATCATCTGTGTGGTGACCACAGATGTCTTCGTTGCAGGAAAATGAAAGGGTTTGGACGTCTGAGAGCAGCTGAGCAGGCTTTGCCTGGGCGGGTGCATGGATGTGAGCCTTCCAGGGCAGGGGGCGAGCGCAGCCGGGTCAGCTGCTCTTCCAGAACCGCGCTTCTGAAACGGAGCCTGGCATTATTCGCTTGTCATTATTGTTTGCCTACAGCGGGCTGTTCCTCATGGATACTTTACTTTTTATTGACGTGAGATAAAAAGGATTTTGTGTTTTATAAAACGGCTTTCTGAACCATGTCTTCAGTATAAGTAAGCACTGAGTTTATTGTTATTCATAGGACTCAAAACCGTCTTTAAAAATAAGTAAAAAGCCCTGGCTGAGCGGCTCAGTTGGTTTGAGCATTATCCCACACACCAGAAAGGTTGTGGGTTGGATCCCTGGTCAGAGCGCATACGGAAGGCAACTGATAGATGTTTCTCTCTCATGTCAGTGTTTCTCTGTCTCTCTCATACTTCTCTCTCTAAAATGAATGAATATATCTTCAGACGAGGATTGAAAAAAAGGAAAAAGTATATCATCTTAAGGATAAAAAATATTACTAGATTATGATGCCTTTTTGGAAAACCCTGGCAATAAGGTACTTTTACAAGCAAGTGAATTTCTAACTTCAGATCATTTTTTAAACTTAGAAATGAGAGCAACTGAGTGTTTTCCAGCTGCTGACAAGGTGCTTACAGGTTTAAGCCACTTAATCCTCCCTCAGTCCTAGGAGACCGATGTGGCCCACTGTGTCAGTGTCCCCATCCTACAGATGATGGAGACAGAGGTGTGGCAGGGGAGGTGACTGCTGCAGGGTCCACGACAAGTCTGTCTCTTAAGGCTGGGTCTTGACAATAAGGCACTTCCCCTCCCAACTTGACAATTTGTGCCTACAAAATAAAACAGTAAGCATCTTTGCTTCCTCCCAAAGAAATGTTTTTCCCAGTCTTGGGATGAGATATTAGCATCCACCAAGACATCATTAGATGGACAGTCGCGGATGTTAGAGATCAAACAGCAGCTCTTCCACACCTAGGCCACGTGGATGTCATCATCTATTTCTAAACTAGTCGGCTTCATCCTTCATCATGATCTCGTTAATAATGCCGGGCCGCTTAGGAATTATTGGTCATGAAATCTCATCACAGAAGCTTTCCAAGGGCCCTTACCTGCTGAAATGCTGACTTTCTTTAATTAAAATTTTATTCTCCAAAGGAGCAGTTCTATGTGTTTTTAGTAAGTTAATAATGAAACTAATGATTGTGCTGGGCTGCTGTGTCTCGGGCTACATGCACTTCAGTGTGGGCTTTGGTGGCTTCACACCTTCCGGAGGCGCCATGTCCGCGGAGCTGATGTTTTCAGGGGGAAGGTTCTGCCGACCCCACGTTAACAAAGCCGTTTTGTGAGTCGGCACCTCTGTCCTGCCTGGGCTGTTAGACAGTTGTGCTGACGGCGAAGGCCAGAAGCCTCACAGCACAGTCTGCCTTCCTTGTGATTGCAGCTGGGGTAAAACAGACTATGTCCCCCCAAAATGTGCTTACCGATTTCATAACAGATTAAAAAGGATTTCCTCCATGATGAACAATTTAAAAAGACATGCCAGAAAATATACTAAATGAGAGCCATTTTAAATGACTTACTTTATACAGGGCTGCACAAAAGTAGGTTTACCGTTGTGAGTTTGTGAGTTTATCCTGGTGCTATTGTTTAGTAGTTATTGTATTATTTTCCATACAAACAACGGTGAATGTCCTTTTGCCCCAACCTGTATTTTGGGAGGTCCCTATCAGGCTTCCCTTAAATATTTAATTCATAAAGACTTATCAAAGGAACATCTTAGTTCTGTTGGTAGTCTCTCTTGGATCTGTTGGAGATGCCTAAACTTGTCTAAATGACATTAAATTGCTCCTCATCGATGCAAATGTGTTCGTTGTGAACTTCCCAACCCCCTCGACCCCCCCCCCACTCCTTTTTAATACTTAGCACTGTGCTGAAGGAGCAAATTGAGAAGTGGACTCCATTTGAATTGCCTTACATTTGAATGAGAAAGAATGAGAATCACCCATCTTTCCTGCTAGATGGTGACTTAAAAATTCTGAATTCTGTAACTGCTTTTGTGGAGTTTCTAAATCCAGCAAAATTTCATGCAAAATGCTTTTTAGCATCAGGGTACGATTGAGTGGAAAAAGGGCCCAAGACTTCCATCACGTTTCCAGTGCGACCCGCCCTCTGCTCCCCTGTTAGAGGTCGAAGGAGCCTGGATCCACAGACTCCCCATCGTGCCGTTCTTCCACTGCCCCGCCCTCCCCTTCCCTCTCCAAGGTAGTGAGGGAATTAAGCAGCAATTTCCAAACAATAGATTTAAGGTTTTCTGTAAATTCCTGCTGTTACAAACAGCAAATATGTCCATTTGAAGAAGATGAATACTTCAAATTACTATGCCCACTCCGCTCCTCCTCCCCACGTTAGAAAAGAATTCTGATGATGCTCTCTGAGTGAGGGGTTGAGTTGAGGTTGGAAGAGAGGGCGTGCAGGACTCAGGCACTCGTTTCTTTTCACGCTGTAGGGAACCCCGTTGTCAGCCAAACTGATTTAAAGACTCATCTCTAAGCCGTAGGGCCTTTAACTCGTGTGCACAATGGGCCGTCGGTTAAAGACACGGAGACAGAGAGCAACAAACGCAGCGACGCAGTTTTTCTGTGAGGAGCACAAAAAATTTTCCTTTAAATTCATTTCAATAAAATCTTCACTAGTTTCCTAAAAACATGCGTTTATGTATCTATGCAAGGTCTGTCCAGAAGGTATCCAGCCATGTAATATGAAAAACAAAGACATTTATTGAAGAAGATACAAGATACAAGAAACATTGCACACAGGATAATAACACCTCAGTCCCCTTCAAAGTAGGCACCTCGGGACCTCACGCAGTTCTCCCAGTCACCATCAGCTGCCCCGTTGTATTTTCCTGAATCTCATTAACTATCTGAAGTTTCTTCCCTTTCAAAGGAGATTTTAGTTTGGGGAAAAGCCAGAAGTTGCAGGGTGCCAAATCTGAGTTGTAGGGGGCCTGAGTCACCTGGGTGATTTGATGTTTCACCAAATAAACTGCAGGAGACATGATGCATGAGCAGGTGGGTTGTTGTGATGAAGCTGCCAGTCACCAGTTGCTCATGGCCGTGGCCTTCTGAATCACCAAGTAGTTTCCATAGAGGAATGTTCAAGCTTAGCGCAAAATCTGATGCAGATTCGTTGCTCTACCCTCTTAGTCATTTTGAATGTGTCAGCCACACATGCTCACTCAACGGCATCTACCGCCCCCACTAGTACAGTGAGGTCATCAGTGTTCACACATGCACGTTCCAGTCCACTCTCCTTGGCTGCCAGGTTACACCAGTATGGCACAAGCTGTTCTTGGTATATTAACAATGACTGGGCTTTTTTCCAGACAGACTTTGTATACATATATACATAGTACGTGTGCACACACATGCAAATACATGTGCATACATATGTAGTTATTGTACAGTTATCATCCGAACTCATACACATTTGAGAGTAAAGAAGAAGGATACTAATGATTACACTAGAGCAGGGGTGTCAAACTCATTTTCGCCGGGGGGGGGGGGGGGGGCACATCAGTGTCCAGGTGGCCTTCAAAGGGCCAAGCATAGAGCTCCGTGCCCCTAGTTAAGGAGCAGTTACATTCACACAGTCCTAAAATTACATTCGGCCCTTTGAGGGCAACGGCCAGGCCGCTGTGGCCCCTGGTGAAAATGAGTGTGACGGCCCTGCACTAGAGAAACGGTACTGACAGACACATGCCGTCACCCTATACAGGACCGCCCCGTGGGACTTTGTTATTTAAAAACCTGTTAGAATTGAGGAAGGTCGAGCCTAATCGTCCCTTTGTGCCACTTTGGGCAACGTGTACAAAATCAAAAGTGGTGGTTAAAGGTAAATAAACATATTCCAGAGTTAAAAAGAGAAAAGGGTGACATTTGCATCCAATTTGCCTCTTTTGTTTAGGAGGAGTCAGGCTGTCTCTGATCTGCAATGTGTTTTTCTGTGGATAAGTGTGTGCATGCGGTGAGAAGCCCAGATTCTTTCCTTTATCTCATATCCTCAAATCCAGCCAGTTATTTAAAGTGCTACATCAAGCTTAAAAGATTTTTAAAACCTATTATGGTACTTTAATGTGTCTTTAACTTAAATATCCATTTATTATTCATTCGGTCCCAAGATCAACATTTGACAAGATATTAGTTCGCAAATCATTATTTTTTTCGAACATAGTTAACAGAAAGCAAATGAAACATGGTGTTATTTGTTAAATAGGAAAAAGTGAAATTGGTCCATGAATATTATTAAATATTGCATTTGAAAGAATATTATACTCAATAATATGATCATTGAAAAATATTATACTTTTTCTTGAAAATCACTTGTTTTACCATCTAGCACAAAAAATAGTACAAAATAGATTAGAAACATTCATGAAGTGGAAGCTTCTCTGCAAGGATCTCAGGAGTTCCAGGTGCCAGGAGGCACTGTAACAATGTAGCGAGATAGCCAGCGGGCCCTAGAAAGAGGGGAAGCGGAGGAGGGGGCCCTGCCTCCCATCTGACATTTGATGCCATGACCGGGGCCATTGTTTAGTGAATTACCAAGAAAAGACTGAATGGCGCCTGCCCGAACCCAGGATGCACTGAGCACCTGAGTTTGCTCTGAGAAGATGTGACGAAGGGGAGCTCGCCTGTTCCCGAGTGCTCTGAGTGGGGACGGGGGTTGCAAAGGTCGCCTGTGGGAGGCGCAGCCATAGCTTTGATTAGGAGACAAAAGGAGGCCTCCCGTTTCTCTTAGTCTTTAGAACTAAACATGGAGTAGAGTCTCCAACTAAAGAATCCAGCATCCTGGCTGTCCTAAAGCTCCAGCCTAGACGTCGGGGTTCCACCCGTGCTCTGGGGCGGAGCCTACGTGCCTTCCCCTGTGATCCCTGCCGGTTCCATAGCGATGCCCTAAGGCACGACCAGCTTGCCTCTTGCACTCGCAGCTATACCTTCCCGTTCAGACCTGCGTCTGCTTTTGCTTCTAGAGATTACACTTTCCACAGGGCGGAAGAGCACAATTATCGAATCACCCTTTGTAACGTCTGTGTGGATTTCACTTAAAGACTGTGCCCTGGCTCAGAGGCATTTGGGTGTGTGTGGGGGGGGTGACAGAAGCCTGAATACGGTCAGTAACAAGGAGCAGTTCCAGGATTTTTTAGCAGGGGAAGAAACAGGTGGAGTCCATCTGGGTGCTGTTATCAACACCCAGGCTGTTTCTCATTAAGGGTACAATTCTGCAAGGAGTGAAAATACTATCATTTATGTAGCCCCATTGGATGGAAACAAATGCCAACTCCCATGTAGGAAACGCCAGAGGCCAAACAATGTGTGAGTCACGTTGCCTGATATCTACTTGACCTTTACAAAAGTCTTGGCAATTGGAAAGTATTACCCCAGTGAGTAGATAAGCAAAACAATGCTCAAAGATTTCAGATAACTTCCCCCAGGTAACAATTTTGGGGGCAGGGACCAGGCAGCCCTTTGTCTGTCTAATTACAGACCCTGTGAATTTCCCATGAAGCAGAAACATAGATTTAACACCAGAACACTTCATTCAAGTCTCTTTTAAATTTTCCTTCACACTATTCCATCTTGATGATCGCTGCTTTAAATATTTTAAAAATCATGGCTAAATGTACGAAATGAGACAAATTTATGGCAGAGTATTTTCTAAAGCAAATATGCTTGGGGAATTCAAGTATCGTTGTAGAAATAAACTAGATCCCCCTTTTTTGTTTTCATTTCCCCTGAAACACTCTTTTCCCATTGTTATTCGTCCAATCCCAGCTACCTGGATATGCAGCCAGCAAAGGAAAATGTCAAATTCTACAAAATGAGTGGTACTGCTTGAGTTGAATCATAATTTAACTTTTTATTCTTTGCCCTACAGGATATTTAAACATTATGTAATAGTACTTCCGAAGTTATTATCAATTCCCTACAAACGTTGCCATTTCCTCAAAATGGAAAGGCAAGCATTAGGGCAAAGAGTCAAATATTCTGCCCTAATATCTACTGACATAAAAATTTGAGAGTTAACATTTACTTAATTGCTGCAGTAGTCATGCTAAATGCACAGTGTGACATATTATTGGGTGTTAAAAAGGGTCGTTTCTGAGGGGGGAAAATGATCTGTAAAACCACAAGACAGTCCTTTGCTAAAATTATTCCCCACCTCGCAAAAATTTCCATTTGAGCAGACTGGCTTAGTAGTATGTAGGAATGTACCCCCATGATCTTGAAGGGAAGGAGCGTGCTGGTTAGTATGTTTGCCTCTCTCTTCCCACCACACAGCCATTCTTTCTCTTCTGACCCACACACTGCTCTCCCAGGTTCTTTGCCCTGTGGCTTCCAGGTGGGTTTTACTAATGAAAGGTATCAAGGACCAGAGATCAGAGGGCAGAAGGAGAGAGAGAGAGAGAGAGAGAGAGAGAGATCAGAGTCTCATCAGCCCTCCCTGCTGCCCCGGGGTGCAGGTGGTAGCCCAGCTGGCCCCCCTCAGCTCTCCCTTGCTTCTCTAATGCCGGCCCCTCCCCGCAGGCCTTCCGGCCATTGGGAGAAAACCCTTCCCCACTGTTGTTAGGTTCCGGGTGCCTCAGTCCCCTGCTGGTCCCTTAACTTGCCTTCTTTACTAGTGTCTCCTCACATGAATCCTTTGGGTGGAATTCTGCCACCTGCCAGGATCACTTGGCGGCCAAGAAATCAGCAGAACACTGGTGTCTTATTTCTGGCACTTCTGGGCCACATGGTCCTAAGCAATCTACTCAACTCCCTGTGCTTCATTTCGGTCCTCTGTAAAATGAGAACAGTTATGCCCACTTCTAAAGTGCTTAGCTCAGTGAGTACAGCAAGACACACATAATAATGTTCCTACTGGCTTGGATGAGGAATGGAGAAGGCTTTCTTTTCCTGGACTAAGTTAGAGCAACTGTGGTCTCTATGAACTCACTACATGATCCCTTCCTAGAATGGAGCTTGCTCGTAAATAACCGCTAACATCGACATCCAAATACTAGCAGACAGTTAAGCCGACAGTTTCCAAAGAGATGGTTTGAGCCTTTTTTGTTTGTTTGTTTGTTTTTGCGATGCACTATAAGTTATTCGAACCTTTAAAACTCCTGTTTTCTTTCTCCCTAATGCCCTACTGTGTGTTATTTTAGAAAAGTCTGTTGATAGCTACTGGACACAGGCTAGGTGAGCTCTGATTCAGGTACACAGGATGAGTCCTCCAAGCTCATATTGATGACAATAACAGTAGCAACGCTGGCAGATTTGGAGCTAGGAAACAAAAACATTCCAGCCTGCGGTATTTGGAGAAGAACTATAGCATGCATGCCAGCAGAGTGACCAACAGGAAATTGGGGCTTGGACCCCAATGTGTGAGGAATTGTGTGTGTGATCCTGTGTAGGTGTCCTCTTAGCCCCCTACACCTCAGTTTCATCCCCAGAGCCTGGTGCAGCGGGAGAGCTTCAGAACCACCATGCACAGGCCACTTGAGTGACAGCAGCTTAGCAGGGACAACGAAGAGATTTGGAAAAGCAACCAACAGCAGGTGTCTGCTGTATCAGAAAGTAGGTGAGGTCCCGGTCTCCTAGTGCTTGCTTTTCTTTTAGGCCAAACAAAGGCTGAGACACCTTCAAGAGAGCATAAGTATCGGTGAGCAAACTCACAGATTTGTCTTAAAGAAACACGAGGCTGCCAAAAAGCTGGCTTGTTTTCCCAGGTGCCTCACCAAGGGTTAATACAGATTTGAGACTGCCAAACATAATGTTCCAGATTTTTTTTTTCTTCCCTCTCCACTCCATGTCCAGCTCCTTCCGGTATTTCTTCCTCCTCTCCATTTCGGGACTTAGTCTGCCCCCATTTCAATGGCAAAAGGAGGAGTTAGAAAACTGTGCCGGTGCCTTCTTGATTTGCTGTTAGAAGGAACTTCTCTTTTTTTTCTTTTCCCCCCAGAAGCAAAGAGGCTAAGAGAAAGCAGTTGACCTCTGGACAGCTTTTTCTGTATTTTGCTGTGATGGTGATAAATTGCTTTGCTTCCACTGCCCCTCATGCAGGGCAAGGCTGTGGACTCTCCGTTCTCAGTACATTGCTTCTTCATTCCTTTCCTGCAGGTTTCTGTTTGTTGGCTTATTTTCTATTATATTTTCTATTATATGAGTGCAGTAAGGGCAGTTTCTTTATCAACATCATCAATAAATGTTCCTGAGGCACAGAAGGTAGAATACAGAACTAGGCAGAGATGTATAAGACATGCTTCCTTTTCCAGAGGATTGTAATCGACCGGGGGAGCAGGACCTAAATAAGTAATAAAATGGAACTCAAGTTCACGCAGGGTGGAGAGTGCAAAGAGCAAGGAGAGGCAGTCGCCCGTGCTGGCCATTGCCAGGTCCATGATCACCACCGGGGTGTGTCTCACAAAAGGGATCTTAGTCCGTCCTAATGTCCCTTGAGGAAAGGATTGTCCCCATTTTACAGAACATGAAAATGAAGTCAGAGGACAGTTGCTCTCCCACAGAGTGTCCTCTGTATCTCATCACCTACTCCATGAGGGGGAGAAGCGGGGTGAGGATTCAACAAGAAGAATTCAAGGCAGAAGTATTATTGATTGAGCACCTGGGCCCAACAATGATTCTCAAAGTGTGTACCCCAGAGCTGGTGGCATTGGCATCTCCTGGGAACTCGCCAGCAAGGCAGAGTCTCAGGCCCCAACCTCGCCCCCAACCTGCTAAATCAGAACCTGCGGGGCTTGGAGCCCAGCAATTTGTGTTTTAACTGGCCCTCTAAGTTATTCAAAAATGGGCCCAAGCTGAGTAGCACTGATCCAGGGAAAAGAGCGCCACCTGGGGGGAGTTTGAAGGAAGCAGGTAATCGGAGGCAGAGGCACAGTCATGATGAGGCTCGATTGAGCAGCAGGCAGAATCCAGAGCTCTGATGGCAGGCAGCACGCAAACCTCTCCGGGTAAGGACGGGCCTGGGATAGCACCCTCCCATGGTACTTCTGGGAGTAGCTGGGTGTTCTGACAGGGCGTCTGCAGATTCTCTTCGACCTAGCGTGTTTGCATCTTCCTTACACTGAAGACGTCAGTGGTGTGTCCGGTGCAGAGGGCTCCCTCTGCCTAATGGGTTAGAGGGCTGGCTGGCTGTGCCCAGCAGGGAGCCCCCCTGAGGCCTGGAGGGGAACTGCAGGCACAGAGGTTGCGACCATCTCAAAATTCTCGTGCTCCATTTGGGTGTTTCTAAAGCCATGGGTGTTTTAACCATGATGAAATGTGAGCATTACTCTTAAATGCCATCCGTCCATTGAAGGGAAAAGTTAACAAGCGAATGATCTGGATCATTTCTCTTCCTACCCTGGAGCAGGCCATTAGAAAAAATAAAACTGCTCCATCACCGTGGAGACAGCCTGCCCTAGGGGATGATTGAAAGAGTCTTCAGGACAACCCATTTGTCCTTCAATTTTATTTTCACTTTAATTATTGTAAAATCAGATTTAAGCGTTGACCATCGCCTCCAATTCCAGCCAGCTGAAAAGATAAGCACATTTTTTGGATTTGTGTAGATAAGCAGGAAGACTCCTGATGGTTATCTTGATCCAGATAAAAACCGTGCTTTTAAATAACACTTCCACACGTGGGGAAATGAAAGATATTTCTTGTTGCTGTTAAGGAGCATAATCATGAGTCGATTGTGTAGATAAACAGAAAACATCTCTTTATTGCTGTTTGGAGTTGTGATGTCATCTGGTGTGAGCAGCTTTACTTTGGGGCCATCTGTTGGAATTTTGATGAAGAGACAGACTCATAGGGAATCAGAAGTCATGCTCCCCAAACTTTATAATGACAACTTTACAGATGTTAATTCTCAAATTCTCCTTGGAAAACATTGGTTGTAGGTACAATATACCAAGCTCAGGTGTGGGTTTTTTGGAAGGTGGGTTTTGTTTTGGGGGGTTTTTTTTAACTGTACATTATAATATCTAGAACCAGTCAATCACTCTTGGGTTGTAATAAAATGCAAACGAGCCAACCTTTTATTAACTTTATTGGCATTCTGAAATTCAGAATGGACTGATGATACACACCTGGACCTTAAGGAAAAATCAGAAGAAATTAAATCCTACAAACTTTAGTGGTTGGCGTTTTGCATCTCTATGTTCAAAGAAAGTGTGTCTGCGGTGAAACAGAACACATCTCACTAACGCTTCAGTTTCCTCAGGAAATGTCATTTGATTGTCCACTTAGGTATATAGGGTAGGGCATGTCATCACTTCATTATGTCGATTAACTTTGAGCGGAGAGTTTGTGGGACCATGAGCTTCTCATTCATCTCTAATCAAGACTTCCTCGAGCTATTGCGATTCCATGTGAATGCTGATGATATTCATAAAATAAGTAAGAGCCTCTTTCCCTCAGATTCTTGTCAAAAGTTATCTAGAGTAGTTTCTATGATCTCCCCCAAATTATACTATTTTGTCGTATCTCCTCACAAACTCCCTGAACTGTCCTGGGTCTTCAACCAAGTTGGCAGAGAGGGAAGACCCAGGACACTTTCCTGCTGGATCACCTGGGGTATGTAAGAGTGAGAAGGTGACCTTGAACGCAATCAGGTGGTCCAGGGAGAACGAGCAGCCTCTCTGGTCACTCAGGTCCCACCTTCGTGGTTGTGTGGTTCCGTCGATATTTAATGTACTTTATTTAATGTGCGATATTTAATGCATCGTGACAATTCATAGCTTTATTCCTCCTCTTCCACATTTTTAATATTTTCCTCTTTATTTTTTCTAAAATATATACAACCCTTACATGTATCCCACATGACAACAGTAACAACAGCCCCCCCCCCAAATTCTCGTCCACCCCGTGATCCCCTCTAACTCTCTGCCCAGCATCCGGTCTTGCTATCATTCTTCTCAAAGAGATCCCTCTCCTTCCTTTTCTGTCTGGCTGCTTCATCTGTTACTGTCTTCGCTTTGGTCCAAAGCACCGCTCTGCTGTTTTTGAACCTCGTGTCTACTTCCTCCTCCTTTTTGGCAGTTCTGAAGCTCTAGTCCGTGTCACCTTCCTCTGTCCCCTCGTTTCTCCTACTCAGGTTTCATTTTCTTCTTCAGACCCCTTTTTGAGTAACACTGTGCTTTAGGGGTCCACCTTGATTATCTTCTCAATCTGTACCCATTCGTGAATACATTAGCTCTAAGAGCAGTGACACACTGATGACATCGAATCTCTGTCTCTGAGACAAGTGATTGCCCGAGCCCCATCATCGTCTTCATTTCCCGTCCCTCTTGTATGTACAGCTAGGGCACTACGGTCAACTCTCTTACCAAACAAGAACTTGGGAGTCATCCTTGGTTTTTCCTTTCTGTCCTACCTTTCCTGCAGCTCATAGGTGACAGTTTCTGACCATTCACATGCTAAGTACCTCTCTGATGTGTCCATTCTCTCACCCTCCCATTCTGCCTTAGTTCATGTCTTCATCATCCCTTTTCTAGATTAGTGCCATGCCCCCCACCTCGGTCAATTCCGTGCCTGCAGTTATTCAACCCCCAAGTGACTCCTGAGGAAATGTGAGATGGCTGTTCCTCATTTTACTGCTCTGCTTATAAATCTTACATGGCGCCCTAATTCTTTCAACATCAGATTCTAATTTTCTACATAATTCTCAAGGCCCCAGGGTTTGAGCCCAGCTCCCCTTCTCTCTTCCTGAACTCTCCCCTTTTCTAACCTGCCGCCACCGCTAAATACTGAGAATCCTTGAACATGTTTTTCGCACGTCTGGCTTCTCACATGCTGGTCCTCAGGTCTATACCTCCTTTATCTTCATTATTCCCACTTCGCCCCACCCCATTAGCAAACACCTACTCCTCCTCCAGTGCCACATTCGGACGCTCTCCTGGAAGCCTTCTCTCTTTCTTGCTTCGCATTTCCCACTCGCCCCAGAAGTGGCCCATGGGTCTGAGACGTGTTTCTGTCTAGTGCCCTCCAGTGCGTCGCACATTTCTGTGCCCATCGCCACCAACTGTGGATGGCGCTTATAGTCACTCTTACACCCAAGGTCAAAACACAACTAGTAAACAGGCTTGAACAAAAAAAAGATTAGAGGAACACAATTTGAGTGAACTGAAAGTTTGATTGTTTGACACTGAATTTAGTCAGCAATGTGCCGGAGCTCACTCATTTAGGCTCACGAGAGCCATGTTAAAAAAAAAATCAGAATTTTTTTCAGCTGATTGTTAACCCATATGTAGCTCAAAATTGGCCATAGTGGAAATATTTATATCAGGGACATCACCAAGAACTGCAAATCAGGGCTTTTAGTTATCAGAGAGTTGTTTTCCAACAGACAGCTGATACTCATGATGATGGTACAGTCCATTCATCTGATCTCCTGTCCATCAAAAATGATATACCGGCCCTGGCTGGTGTAGCTCAGTGGAATGAGCGCGGGCCTGTGAATCAAAGGATTGTGGTTCGATTCCCAGTCAGGGCACATGCCTGGGTTGCAGGCCAGTTCTTATCAGGGGACACATGAGAGGCAACCATACATTGATATTTCTCTCCCTCTCTCCTTCCCTTCCCCTCTAAAGATAAATAAAAGTTTTTTAAAAATGATATACCATTAAAACTCCTGGATGCCAGTTGCTGAGAGTTCATGTTCTTTTTTTCTTTTTCTTAAATATATTTTATTGATTATGCTATTACAGTTGTTCCATCCCCCCCCCCCCGCTTTATTTCCCTCTGCCCTGCACAGCCCTCTCACCCACATTACCCCCACCTTAGTTCATGTCCATGGGTCATACATATAAGTTCTTTGGCTTCTACATTTCCTATACTGTTCTTGACCTCCCCCTGTCTATTTTGTACCTACCACTTACGCTTCTTATTCCCTGTACCTTTTCCACCATTGCCCCCTCCCTTTCCCTGCTGATAACCCTCCATGTGATCTCCATTTCTGTGATTCTGTTCCTATTCTAGTTGTTTGCTTAGTCTGTTTTTGGTTCTGGGTTTTGGGGTTTTTTTTAGGTTCAGTTGTTTATAGTTGTGGGTATTTTGTCATTTTACTGTTCATATCTTTTATCTTTTTTTTCTTAGATAAGTCCCTTTAACATTTCTTATAATAAGGGCTTGGTGATGATGAACTCCCTTAACTTGACCTTATCCGGGAAGCACTTTATCTGCCCTTCCATTCTAAATAAAAGCTTTGCTGGGTAGAGGAATCTTGGATGTAGGTCCTTGCATTTTATGACTTTGAATACTTCTTTCCAGCACCTTCTTGCCTGCAAGGTTTCTTTGGAGAAATCAGCTGATAGTCTAATGGGAATTCCTTTGTAGGTAACTCTCTCCTTTTCTTTTGCTGCTTTGAAGATTCTCTCCATTTTAATCTTGGGTAATGTAATCATAATGTGCCTTGGTGTATTACTCCTTGGGTCCAACTTTTTTGGGACTCTCTGAGCTTACTGGGATTCCTGGAAGTCTGTTTCCTTTGCCAGATTGGAGAAGTTCTTCATTATTTTTTCAAATAAGTTTTCAATTTCTTCCTCTCCCTCTCCTTTTTCTTGCACCCTAATGAATCCGATGTTGAAACATTAAAGTTATCCCAGAGGTTCCTAAGCCTCTCCTCATTTTTTTAAAATTCTTGTTCTTCATTCTGTCCTGGTTGACTATTTCTTCCTTCTGCTCCAAACTATTCATGATTTGAGTCCTGATTTCCTTACCATCACTGTTGGTCCCCTGTAGATTTTCCTTTATATCACTGTTCATTGCCTTCACTTGTTCCTCTATTTTGTAACCATACTCAACCAATTCTATGAGCATCCTGATTACTAGTGTTTTGAACTGTACATCTGATAGGTTGGCTATCTCTTCATCGCTTAGTTGCATTTTTTCTGAAGCTTTGATCTGCTCTTTCATTTGGGCTTTTTTTTTGCCTCAGTGCGCATGTTAGGAAGTAAGGGGTGGAGCCTTAGGTGTTCACCAGGGTGGGGCAATCCACGCAGCTGCATTGTGATGCTGTATGTGGGGGAGGGGTCTGAGAGGGAACAATGGCGCTTGCTCCACTCTCAGACAGTCTTCCATCACTTCCCCTGCTACCCACAAGCAAATTGGGACATTCTGGTGCTGATTCCTGGGTGGGTGGACTTGTGTTCATTCAAGAACCCTGTGGGTCCCTCTGACGAACTCTCCTGTGAGGCTGGGAGTTTCTCCCACTGCCACCACAACCCCCCACAGGTGTTTTCAATCAGAGGTGTGAGGCTTTATTTCCCAAAGCTGCTGGAACCCTGGGTTTCAAGGTCTGTCTTGCTCCCCAGTTGTTTCTCCTGGTTTATCTGCACTCGCATGTGGGACCACCCACTCCACCAGCTGCCACCTCGCCGGGTTCTCCAGCTGCTGCCTTGCCGTGAGTCTTTCTACCCCAGCTGCCCGTCTCTGCCTCGCTTACCAGTCTGGATGAAATTTTATTCTTTAACTCCTTGGTTGTCGGACATCCATACAGTTCAATTTTGTCAGTTCAAGTTGTTTTTTGTTTTTAAATTTGTTGTTGTTCTCCTTTTGGTCGTGCAAGGAGGCACAGTGTGTCTCCCTATGCCTCCAATTGGGCTGGAAGTCCAGTTCACATTCTCAGTGTCTCTTCTGTGCATTTCTACCACTGCTGCCTTCCTTCAGGTCTTCTTCTCTGTCCTGCTGTATTGCCTTCCAGACTCTACCACAAGACAACATTCTTGTTAAATCTACCATTAGATAACATTTGGGTGAGAACCCTGTCAATCTGCAATTGAAGAAAATTAGATGTATTTGACTAATAGGGAAAAATAGTGTACAATCATTTCTTCTATAAAGAGAGGACTGGCACTTTTGGTTCACTATTAGTTGCCTATGAAGTCATTTTCCTTGTTGTAGTGACAGGTAGATTTTTACAGACTGAATCCATGACCATAGCACTTACTTTCAAAAACAGTTGGCCAGGGTTAGGTTATACCCTGTAGCTATGAGACAGTGACAGTAATTAGATCACAATGGTGTTGACCCCATGACTTTTGACCTCATGATCATCTCGTTCTCTCCGGCTGATCAAAAGCAATCCATCAATGAAAATATCCACCAGGGGGAATGTTATTGCGGGACAGTTACTAGAGCCATCTCTGTCCCGACTTTGCCCTAAGCCTGGTCTGGGGAGAGAGCTCCTTGGGTTGCCTCAGCAGCAGTTTGCCACCCCCCAGCCTGGTTGTAGGTCTGTCTGTAACTGACATTGGTAAAGGTGCAAGAATGCAATGTGAGGATGCCGTATCTTCTTCTAAGCCACGCAGCCTCATTAGGAAAGTAAAATGTGTGAGCCTTCCGAGCAGCTTCTCTCCCTCTGGGTTGTTGAAGCTCACTGGCTGTCAGCACGGCACTATGGGCCAGAAAAGTTCAGAGAATTACTTCAATAATATGACAACCTCTTCCATTTAAAATGGAATTCAATGCCGGCTTCCCTCAGAGGCATTCATTGAAATTCTGTGCATGATCCATTCCTCTAGTCACTTAACAGTGTCTCTCATGTTTGCCCTGATTTTTTTTTTTAAAAAAGAGGAAGAAAACCAGCTTTGTAGTTGCGATAACATGGATCAGGATGGTATAATTGCAGTGAAGAGGCCCCCAAGCTTGCAGTAATAGGATGGTTCATCTGATGTGTATTGCCATTAGAAAATGACCCATGCATGCGTGGATGTTCTCAGGGGACAGTAAAGAGGCTTTTAAGAATTACACTCTGTGCAGTATGAAAGCTAATGAGCAAAAGAGCACATACAAGAAAAACTACTTGCTTCAGGAAGCATGGTTCCACTTAGGGCCTGTCGCAGCTCTCCTCAAGTTCATTAGAATGCACTGTCGTCGCTGGGACACAGGCTGCATTACCTTTCTCCCCACGCAGCTCCTGGCAGGTCATTCTGCATCTGCGCCTGAGGAATTAAAACCACTGAATAACAAATGGTGAGCAAAAGAGAGAGGATGGCTACAGAGAGCGCCCATAGATAAAGGAAAGGCCAACAATGATGAGAGAAGTCATAATGGGCCTTAAGAACAACCACCACAAAAAAGGCAATTTCTACAATTTCTTGTTCTCCCCTTATTGAAGTCTTAGGATAATTCCACGCTATTTTACTTCACACCTAAGAACAGAACAGTAGCTGATTATGATTTACAGGCTAGGTGTTTTGATCCAGTATCTTAATTTTCTGACACATTTGAAGATTAACAAAGGCTTCCAGTTAATCTCTGCCACTTCCTCTTTTTCAAAGTCCTCCTCGGAATTTGAGGTCCCATACGTTAGGAGGTTGGCACAGAGAGAAAAATGCTTCAGAAGATTCATACCTTGCTTTTCAAAGCTGGCCCCACTCGGCCTGTATTGTCACAGCTGGGATTTACCGCCTTGCACTTGTACTTGAGTAGGACAGCTCTGTAAAGGCCAGTGAAACCAGGTGCCCAAGGACCCCTGGTTCAGAAGACCACAAAAATGCCATGATGATTATGCTGCTTGCCTCTTCTCCCCACCCAAGGCCACCATGAGCCCCCACGTGCTACAGGTAACTGAACCTAGAAAGGACTCCCTGTGGGAGTGACAGTGCCCTAGTAACAAAGTAAACCTGGGGAACAAGTAAACCAGTGTTCACAGAATTACAAAGCATAATGATAGCAGTGTACTAACTCCAAAAGTACGGTCTAGGTGGCCTGGGGGATCCTGATGTCTCCAGGCCTTCATCTGACGTCCCGGATTGCTCTGCAGAGTCCCTAATATATCTTTTCTTGGTCTTACCTGGTTTTTGTCATTCAAAACTATGAATACCATTTTTGTTTTCAAAGGCCAAGTGATTTTGCTCGGGCAACCAGTTGTCTAGAATAGTCCAATGACCAAATTGATCTTACATTTCATGTGGAAATAAATAATTTTTATCTTAGATTTTAACTGAATCGTTTTGCTAAACACAATTCAGAGGAAATATACAGTATCCAAATGTTGTGAGGAGAGCCTTATTTGAAAAGGTCCTATTAATTGAAAACCATAGAATCAGCTGATTAGAAAGTAATGAGGTGTATGAGAGGACTAGAGTTCATTTGACAGACCCCCACCCCCCACCAGCCCACCTCTCTGGTGCCCCACTACCCGAGTAACAGACTTTAACACTTATTGAGTGGTATGAGTTGATTTTGGCAGGGCAATTATGCTTTGCCTTTGATTTTCTTCCTTTGATACCAGGAAGATCTTGTTCAACAAGGTGTGGATCATGACTCTTGTTCGCTTTGCTCAGTTGTTTTAACTATTGAGAAAACAATGAATGCAGTAAATAGCCATTGAGTATCTGCCACACTAAGGGGATTATGTCAGGGTATGAAAGTTGGGAAAATGTATAAGGAATAGTACCACCATCTAATGAGGAGAAGCAAGGGGGCTGAAGTCAGAAAACCACAGCTTAATTTCTAGCTTTACCTTCCCCTAGTTGTGTGGCCTCAACAAGTTTTGGCATCTCTCTTATCAGGGGAGCCCAAGTTTTTGTTGTCTCTGGACCACACTGGAGGAAATACACTGCAACATGTAATCACAAAAAAATCTCACACTGTTTTCAGTAAATTTGCAGTTTTGTGTTGGGCCACAGGTTGGACAGACATCCCTGCAGCACCGCTGTCTCTTTGGTGAAAGGAGTTCAGTAACAGTGCCTGCCTCCCAGGACTGTTGTGGTAATAAGGAAAAGGCCTTTAATTCGCTGTTTGGATTAGAGTAAATGATCCACAAAGAGAGCTAGTTAGCTCGTTTATCATGGAAAGGCTTCAAAGAAGATGCATATGTAGAGGGATTGATAGGAAACCAAGAAACAAAACCAGCAAATATCGGAACGTGGCGCATGAACCCTACAAGTGGGCAAAGGGAGAGAGGCCAGTCCCGGAGAAGCATGGTTCCTCTTCATGCCGCTCCTCGGCTGGGCCACAGCTGAGCAACTGTCACTCCATCACAAAAATCACATACAAACAGTCACGTTTGGATTCATAATCAAACAGCAGGCTGATTCCTGAGGAACTCGGAGAAATATTTGTATTTTGACTCATCCGACACAAGTGATTTTTTTTAACAGAAGTTTATTAATTGTAAACATCAGAAAGGACATTCTACCCTGTTAAGAATGCTTCCCTTAACAAACACCCCATGGAAACCACACTGCTCCGGAGGGTACAGAGGCAGTGAGAACCGTCTAGCGCCTCCATTCATTTTCTGTGTAGGTCCTTGCCCTCTTAACTATACCTTCCCCATCTCCAGCCTCCAAAACTGCCAGCAGCCATCAGGGAGACGAAAACCTGAGAGGACAGGTGACTACTTTGTCATTTCATTCCTCTCCAAAATGTTGGATCCATAACCAAGTATTCAAATACGAGTTTAATGTCAGTTGCAATCCTGCCAATTTATAATCCTCCATCATTTCACATCCCGTGACAGAATATTAATGAATTATACTTGAACTACAAATAATATTCAATAACTATTGCATTTTAGTAGAAACACTATTAGATTTTCAGACTTATAGGATCCAGGCATTTTAAATCTGATAACTCCTCCCTCTTAGCAGAATGCATTTTTTTATTTGCTAGGAGGCATTTGTCCACTCCTAACCTTCTTAATTCCAGAAAATAAATGATCCACGTGACTTGACAATTGAATTAGCCTTGACTGGAAAAGAAATAATAAAAACAGCTAATGTCTTCATGATCTCCACAGCAGGCCTGCAGGGCAGGTTCTGTTGCTGTTTGTTTCCCGAGATGTATCAGCTCTTGCTAATCCTCAATAAATATGAAAAACTGATCATTTCACAGCTGAGAATCGACAAGCCGGAACACATTTCTCATTGGAATAGAGGAGATAAGCTGGTTACCACCAGCGCCGCCACCATCTCTGCCTTCGGGCCTGTCGTGGCCCGGGCAGGCACTGTCAGTTCATCCTAAGGTCACGGCTGTCACGGCTCTATTTGTCTCTTCCTGGACCAGAGCTCAGAGTCACAAGCCACACGGGGGCCTCCTTCCTTTCTTAAGGACCATTCTGCCAGCTACCTTCTGTAATATAATTTACAGAATTGGGTACCTGCAATTAAACCATTCCAGGTGTAAATCGCTTGCCCGGGGAGCGAATCAAGTAATTGAATGGGATTCATGAATATAAATTGGGCTCTCTTTATACTTCAGTTTTCCTTTTGAAATGGTAGAGTGTCATTGGCTCCCCACATAAATCTTTATTTGCCTTGAGTGTGTTTACTGGTGGGAAGCCCCAGGCAGAACTGGTGGCCCACTGCTATGCATAACTGAATATTAAAGTTCACAAATCACCAGGCCGAGGAGGCCTGCAGAGGGAGACCTGCGGCCTCCATACCTTTGTTCTCAGCGAAGGCACAAGGCGCTCCCACAGGCTCCGCCCCTTTATGGGGAGGAGCCCACACCGCCTCCTCATTAATTTTCTGTCCTTGAATATCACTGGATGTGTGCCTCCTCCGCCTTCCAAGACGTTTTGTTTGTCATATGCCTTAACCTCTCTACTGTCATAAGACTTATTTCATCTTCTCTCCAATTTGGATTTAGAGCCAGTATAACAGTAAATCAATCTCTCCTAAGCCTCCTCGATTTATTTTTGAGCAGACTCTGGGAAAGGATGGAAGGATTCATAAGCATAAATACATAAATACTAGTTAGAAGCAAGGCCCCTGCGGACCTGCTCTGTCCTCTGCCGTCCTCTTTTTGTCCACAAGGTAGCTGCGTGCATTCCGCCAAAGGCCCACGGAGGACAGCGGGGCTTTTACCACGTGACCAGATTCAAGTCAAAAGTTTAAATGACACTTGTCTCATTTTCAACCTGTGTTTTGAATCCTCATTCAGAAATAAGGCTTCATTAAATATATTTACCATTACCATCTACCTTCAGGTAGAACACAGACATCAGAATAAGTTCCCACTGCCTGCCCTTTGCCATAGAAATAAATGGTCAGGAAGACTGTGGGTCCTGAGTTTTCTACAACTGTACCAAGTTATTTCCTTATGCACTTAACAATTCTTGTTACAATGAATTTGATGTGGCTAGGAATAATGTAAACATAAGATAATAAAAGAGCAACAGACTTTTTTTAGGGCCAAGAGATAAGTGAATTAGAGTGGAAGATCGAGGCAATAGGAGATAATAGAAACCATGGGTGGGTTTTGGGGGGCACTTAATGTTAAAAGACATTTCTCCAAAGTGCTTCTGCATAGCAGGGATCCTATGCACAGGAAGGTAGTGAGGACCATGAGGTGGCCTCGGTCACATTTCTTGTTCCCAAGTCTGATGGTTTTTCCCTATTGCACAAACTGTAAACATTTTCAGGTATGCAACCCTCGAGCTGAGGTTATTAGTCCCACACAGACCTGCAGAGCTTGTTAAAGGAGAGCTGTAACTACGTGCTGTGGGCACAAGGTAGCTTGTAGGGAGATGGTCACTACCCTTAATTGCATTTTTCATAGGTGGTGTCTCTATAAAAATTCAAAATAACCCAATACATTAAAACTATGGAAATGAAGCAAGGTGACTGATATGAACAGTAACAACACAACGGGACACATTAGGAAAGTCAAGGGTAACTTTCTGCATTCTACACTTGCTCCACCCACCCAAGCCCACCCCGTCAGTGCCCACACTGACAACCCATTGTTTCATCTCCTTCGATGAATCAAGCTCATCTCCTAACTCAGTGACTATTTGCAAGCTGTGTTTCCACAATATGTCTAAGATGGGAAGAAGATACATCTCTGTCTGGCCAAGGATAGTAACATACTGTCCTCTGTAAAGACTGTACCGTAACCGTATCCTTCTTCCCCATCCTCAGAATAAAGGTAGAACTCACGCACGCACTCCGAATACAGGTAACACATTAACAATGCATACTGATCTGAGATTTTTTTTACCTTTTGTTTCCGTTTTTTAGTTGTAAGACTTAGTTTAGTGTTTGTGTTAAGAAAATCTAAGACTTTAAAGAGTCCCCTCAGTGAACAGTGAATCTGTTCTCAGTTAAGAGAACAGCTACAATTACTCCCAGGTATGCGGTGTGGTTCATAACATGGGCTCTGGAAGGGCCTTATTCTTCAGACAGCGGGAGGTGAATTGGTTTTGTTTCTCTGCCGCCATATATCTCACCTAAATTATCATTTTCTTTCCGACATTTATAATAGTCCACAGCCATACTTAAAGAATACTTACAGTACTTGTGGTTGTGATTAAAATAGCTAGAACAAATGAAAGTTGACCCAGTGAAAGAAAAGGAACCAAACCAATGACCCCCGCAGAAGGACACAGACAGATACATTTTTAGAGGTTGCGCTCTGTACCATCTGTGGTAGGTACTTACTGAAGTGTGTTAGCAGACCCGGTCCCATAGCACAGAAGCATGCCATCCTTCCCTTGCAGTTACAGTCTCTTGTCTAAGGAAATGGATGTTGAATCAGTCAGGGCAGTGAGTCGTTTTGTTCATGAGGACACAGAAAATGAAAAGCATGTGAAGTCCATAGGCTGTTTGGTGGCTTTTGGGTGAAATGAGGTTGTGCAGAAAGGTGAGAGAATAAGAGAACGAGTGAATTTAATTTAAAAAAATAACCTGTGAATTCTCTGAGTGTCAGCAAAAGACATATCAGAAAGATATAATTCACAGCTGTTAACTGATGTCAACAGAGGCCCCTGTGTTTGCGTCATGAAAAATTTACCATCGCCACAACATGCTCACTGAACCATCTGCACAAAGATGGAAATATCAGTCAATCGTTTGGAGCCACCCTCTTGTCCCCTATTAGAAGCAAAGAAAAAAAATATGCAGTCATACAAAATGAGCAATTGGATAACATGGAGACTGAGATATCCGAGAGTCAGCCTGTAAACAGGTGCTCTCATCCCCACCAAATACCACTTGTGTTTCTCCTGGCACAACCTGTTCAAAAGGTGTTTTTTCTTTGCAGGTTACCAGCCAGTCTTGTCTGGTCAGCAGGGGTTCCAAGGCCTCATGGGAGTGCAGCAGCCTACCCAGAGTCAGGGTGTCATGACCAACCAACCAGGAACTCCGGTGCAAAGTGTGATGGTCTCCTACCCAACGATGTCTTCATATCAGGTGCATGTCGGCCGCTTAGAAACTGTGGGTTATAAAGTAGATCCCCATGTCTGGGCGGGGGGCAGCTCTGGGCACAGACACTGTCAGTGGTTGGCTTTGAGACGAGGTTAGAACAGAAAAGTTAGAAAATGGGAAATGCATGCCTCTATCATTACTATAGTATCATTACGACAAGTGTGGTTCCATATAAACCGCGAGAAAAGTCTTTAGTCTAAACTTATGTTCATGACGACCTTTGGGTGTTCTATGGAAATTTTGCTTATTAGGAGAAAACCCTCATAACAAACTCCCACTCATTTTTGTATACCCCCTTGAAAAAAACTTCATTTTATCACAGTTATAAGATTCATTTTACCACAATTATGTTATACGAGATCTAAGAATGAATCTCGGATTCATTCAGAGGGCATTTATGGGGCCTAACAACTGCATTTTCCAGACCAAATCCATATTGGGTATTGAAAAAGTGTTCTATACCCTTCCGTGACTTGCACCCTGAAGTACCCTGGAAGCAGAATGAAGGGTTAGGGAAGTGCTTTAATCTTTACATTTAGCTGCTCCAGATAACCAGGTACTTCTGGCCCTAAAGAATCTATCCTCCCACCCTAACAAACCTTACACACGTATCAGTGTCTTCCTCTAGCTCCATATTAGATGTTCCCAAAAGCTGCAGACTGAGACCGAGTCAGGTGCCTGGGACAAAAGCCCCTCTTGCTACACACGGCCCCAGGCCACTTCATTGGCATAAACCCAGAATAGGCGCATGGCTGTCCAATCCGGAGTGGGAGATGCAGAGTACTTGCTGCCCCTGGCGGTAGCAGGAGAGAGGAGAGAGACTCAGAACTAACACCTCCCCGCATTTACTGCCTGCCAGATGTGTGCCAAGCATTGCACATCATTCTTTCGATCTTCCCAGCGGAACTGTGAAGTAGGTGACATTATGCAAATGGTCTAGGCAGGGGTGTCCAACCTTTTGGCATCTCTGGGCCACACATTAAATACACTGCGACACATAATCACAAAAATATCTCATAAGGTTTTAAGTAAATTTATAATTTTGTGTTAAGTCAGAGAGGTTAAGTGACTTACCCAGTGTGAAACAGCTAATAACAGGTAGAGCTGAGATTGGTGAACCCAAAATCTTGAATATCTTTCACGACATCACAGTAAGTCACTGGATGCCTAAAAATAACCTCTTCATGAAGGGTTCTCTCTTGTGTCTTCCTACAGGTGCCAATGACCCAAGGTTCTCAAGGACTGCCCCAGCAGTCATACCAACAACCAATCATGCTACCTAACCAGACAGGTCAAGGGTCACTCCCAGCCACTGGAATGCCTGTTTACTGTAACGTCACACCGCCGACCCCTCAGAACAACCTTAGGCTGATCGGCCCGCACTGCCCCTCCAGTACCGTCCCCGTGATGTCGGCCAGCTGCAGGACGAACTGTGCGAGTGTGGGTGACGCCGGGTGGCAGGTCAAGTTCTGAGCGCTCTGGCTGCGGTGGGTTCCTTCACATAATCGCCCACGGCCTTTAAGGGAAGAGGAGCAAGGTGGGAAAAACTGGCTGAGGACTTAAGTATTCACTCAACACTCACATGATTGCTGCTGATAATCCTGTAAAAAACAAAACAAAACAAAAAACAACACAAAGACTAATACACACATTAGCTGGTAAATGGTGCATATTTCTGTCATGTCTGCTAGGTATGCCTTTATAGCTTAGCTAGTGACATGAATTCATCAAGGTAAGATTTTCTCCTACCACTGAATACCACTGTGTAGACGATACTATCCCTACTTTGGATTATTAGTTTTGTACTTTGTGTTGAGTTTGTGATGCTAAAACTATTTAAAAATTATATACTGAACTCATATTGTACCAAAGCTGTCATGGAAAAAGCAAAGAATTGATGAATGGAAGGAATAATTTATATACACTATAGAGTTTTCTTTTTTTAATGGATATCTACTGTATTGTAGTGTTGAACCAAAATAAAACTATTTGACCTTACGGAGGAAGGTCATGTTTTTACCACCAATTTGGCTCAGTCTCTCTTCCAGTACGTGTTTGCGTGCGTGTCCCTGGTTCCCTCTTCGAGCTCCATTTCACGACCAAGGCACAAAGATGATGTTCCAGGTGTCTGTAAGGGAATCACGCACAGGAGGTGTGGTCGGCGAACACTTGATCGGCTGCAGTTTCTTGTCCTAACACGAGAGGGTCCTGCAAGTGGGACGGCATCTGTTTCATCTGCTCACCAACATCGCATTTTTGAAGTGTGCCCCTGGGTTTTCATTTTAGGGCCATCGAATACATGTTCCTGCACTTCCCCAGTCAGGACGAGCGACGTGCCTTGCGGGCAGCAGTCCTGTCCCCAGCTCTGTTCCACCCTTGTTCGCATTCCACCATCTACCTGGAAAACAAGATTCTTTGGTTCAAAGGGAAATTAGAAGAGGCATGGCTTAATTCCACCGATTATATCGGGTCCTTCCTACGATGTCGAATGCCACTAGTATTAACTCAGACGTGCTAATATTTGTTCAAGTAACTGAAAACGAGGTGAAATATAGCAATGATTTAGTCACAGACAGTCAGCACATGGGCAAAAACGCTTAAAAGAGGCTTGTTGCTCTCTAATCCCGTAACGTTTCATCTCCTGTAGATTCTGCAATGAAAATTGCTTTGACAAATAGTAACAGAACTCCAAATGTTGGCTTTGGCCCTTTGGTAGATATTTAATGGGGGAATAAAACCCCAAAGTTTTCACTTTCATGGTACAGTGTCTAGTAATTTCCTATTTTATACTTTCTGCCTAAAAACTATTATTATCAATAGGAAGGATTTGCAAAGTATATCTGGATAGCTCCCGTTGTTTTTCATATTATCTCATTCTTTATATTAGATTTTCTATTTTCATATTGCTTAGCTGGACATGGAGTTAAGCAGCTAGTTAAGAATGCTGCCTGTTTACCATCTCTTAGTTTTATCCTATCATTTTATTTTTCCTTTACCCCACCCATATTCTTATTAGCTTCATTTCTTGTGAAGTCCGCCTCATTTCCCCCAGATCTCAGTGTATTGGTTTCTTCATGTAAATAAGCCCTAACAATGAAAAATGTTATAAAAGGGGGGTGTTGTTTTTTTTTTTTTACTGAGCCATTAAACCGATGCACTGAGTACCTATGAAACCCTTGGCTGCTCTGAGGAGCAGCCATGCACTTGCCCGTGACACCTTCCCCTAATGCAGGGAGGGGGCCAACCCATACAGATTCACTTGTTAAATACGTTGTCTGTTTAGCCCTCTGATCTTGGCAGAGGGTGTGGATCCCAAACTCATGGATCCAAATATGAGTCTGCATGTTTATCATCTTTTTCTAGAATTCTGGGAAATTCTGATCTTTTCTTTAATGATCCCTAGAATTATCGAGCCTCATTTCCCATCGATTTGAAATGTGCATCACGTCAGCGGTAAGGATGGGCCAACTTTCTCTTTGGCCACTCTTCTTTTAATGTGCCAAACACTTTCACATGTAGATATTTGGCTATTAAAAAAATTATTGACATGATTACAGATGTCCCTCGTTTTTCCCTACTTTGCCCCGCCCCCTCCCCCCGGCTTCACCTATTTTCTGTGCCCATGGGCCATTCATACATACATATATGTTCTTTGGCTCACTCATATGCAGAAGCTAATTAGAACAAAATACACTGACAAAACCAGAGGCATGCATCCATAGAACAAACTGACAGATTTCAGAGGGGTGGGGGGTGAGGGAGCCTGGAAGAGATTAGACATTTGGCTTTAATTATGTAAGTCTTTTTTGGATACTCTTTCAGGCTGAGCCTTCTCCTCTGCTTTCACTAAATGTTGATATTCAGCATCATTTCAAATCTTATGTTTTCTGTCTTTTACATTAGAATATTTAGGATGGTAGGATAGAGATGGTTTTATTAGGGAAGCATTTTGAGGATTTAATTTCTTCTCAGAACACTCCACTTTTTCATGTTGGTTAATAATCTCTTCACAATCACATTTTCTATTTCTGTTTATCGCTTATGTAGAGATACATGGACACACATCTGCACATACAGAGATACGGTCATTCCTAATCATCCTCTATACCTCTATGTGAGTATAAAGAATGAGAGGCTTTTGCTTTCAACAAGTATTTTTGCATATTTGATTATATCCAGATTATGTGGCACCATTCAAAACGAGCACAAATAGTTTTTAAAAGCACTTAGATAGATATATTCTTGTCAATTTAATCATACATTTGGTTATTCTGTGATAGTTGGAACCAAATGTTCTAACTAGGATACCAGCGCATTTCAGCCAGAATTATTTCATTGTTTTAATATACTTCCACAGGATGTGGGGTGGGGGTAGGAGAGTATGTTACAAAATGTTACGGAAATGAACTATGTAATTAATTATAAGTATGGCTGGAGGATTTAGAATAAAGTTATAAATCATCATAACAAAATAAGTGGGGTACATATGAGCCAGAGCAGCTTTGACAAGAGAGATTTGAAGGGCCCTGGTCAGGTGCTCAGTTGGTTAGAGTATCATCCCGCTAAAGCAAGGTTGCGGGTTCCATCTCCAGTCACGGAGCACAGAAGAAGCAACTATAAATGCACAAATAGGTGGAACAACAAACCAATGTCTCTCTCCCCCTCTACCTCTCCCTTTCTCTCCCTCTCTTTCTCTTTCTCTCTAAAATCAATCAATACATTTTTTTCAAAGAGAGATATTTGAAGGACAAAGCAAACACAGTTGGGGAAGAGGATGCTACAGCAGAAACGGCTCTGAGATCTCATAAATGCCTCCTGAGGCTCTGCTTCTGCTGTGCCAGCAGCTAGAGGGGGATGGGTGCTTTCATCCTCCCATCCTCCCGTGAACCTGAGTTCTGTGCACAGGGACCTGCTGTGGCAGAGGGGCAGGCCCGCCCCTCACCTGGCCCTGGCACTTGCCATCACAGACAACTTGATCACTTACAGACCAAAAAGTATTGTAAACACCTCACCCTAAAGGTAGAACTAAAACAAATTGTTTTGGTTTTGCACTGAAGGAGTATCTGAGAATAGTGGTTTCTCAAGTATATCTATGGAAGACTCCTTTCTTGGGATATGTACAGTTCGCATATGAAAAAGACCACGGACAATAATTATTGGGAGGCATAATTAATGAAGGTTAAGCAATCTTTTTAAAAGCCTTCTAATTTCTCCAAGCCATTAATCTATCACTTTATATCATAAATTTCCAGGAGGGAGACGTAATATGCACAGTTTCTCAAACTTAATTGAACCTGTTATCCATTTGTCAAAGACTACATCAAAAGACTAAGGTGATGAAGAACATATATGTTTAAAAAATTACACTAGAGCATCTTAAAACAAGAGGACAAATATGGTTACTTCCATTCTATATCAACCACGTTACATATCAAAATGTAACATCACACCCCTACTTCCAGCTATGACAACCTTCGGCGACTGACCAAGCCAACACGATTTCCTCCAGGAAGGTGTGAGCCTGGAAAGCCATGCGTTACTGCCAATATTCCTGGACCTGGTTGTTTCCCAAATTCTTAATGTTGAAGGAGTTATCAGAATTACTTATATTCGTCTATAAATCACTAAACGCAAAGGAAATTAGTCACAGGCCTCACGTGAAAAATGCACGTAAAGGTAGGTTTTTGGAGAAGGAGCAGTTGGCTTTGGTTGTAGCTCTGTGAGGCTCTTGACCCCTCCTAGATGACATTTGGGCCAGGCGGACATGAGGACGGGTGAGTTACAATGCCAGCCAAGAGAAATGCCTGAAGGAAAAGGAAAGACATATGGAAAGCCAGAATAGTATAATTCAGATCAGAGTAGGGGCTGACTGTATCGGATGAGTACTTGGAAATTCACAGTGGGCCTGGTGGGCATGACTTTGAAAAGCCAGAGTTAACAGGCAAATGGGAGCTTCTGAAGACTTTCGAATGGAGGGTAATATGGTCTCAGCCATGGTTTATAAAGAAGTGTGGGCCTCAAAAAGAAGGATGGGCCAGACTTGAAAAGGCTCTTCATTGAGAAACTGGAGATGCACACGGGGAGAGTTTGGGTCTGGTGCCGAGCTGCCCCTGCAGCGTTGTGGGGTAAATCGGAGCGAGCCCTAGCGATTAACATCCAGCAATTCCGCTGCGTGCCTCGCAAAGCTCTAGCGGCATGTTTTTTGTTTTTGCTTCTCAGACGGAAACTGCTGCATCTAAGTGCCCCATCGTAAGCTGCATGACAAGGCATAGTTACTATAACCTGTTGGGGTAAAAAAAATGAAGACAGCTGAAATTAGAGGCGCCTTGGGAAGGCGGCCAAGTCTCTGTCACGGCATATTCTGTATCGATACACAATACACAGTGAAATCTGATATTAAGTTCCTCCTATTCCCCCTTGTTTTAAAAAATGGTGAGAACACTTTTCCATTATGACTCAGAAAAAAAAAATTGTTTTCTGTACCCTATGGTTGCCACTTGTTCTACAGAAGACCAGCAATCTATGTTTTTTTGTGTGAATTTGCCCCAAACCCTCTCTACTAAGAAAGTTGTTCCCTTTAGGACTTTGAGGTTCTTTTCCTATAGCTCTCAGTTTTAGTTTCAAATTTGAGTCTTCATCACATGCTTTCTGTGGGGCATTGCAACCTCCACTTTTCTCTACAAATGATTTGCCATTATTATGTGTGATCAGTTCAAGAGCTTCTCTCTCTTTGAGCTGAGCTCGGCATTTTATGCACACAATAGGGGTGAGAGACAGCCAATAATCTTCTCTTGTAGAGGAATATCATTTCCTTATTGATATCCTCACAGAGATCCGATTCTTCTACCGGGCACCAGGCTGCTTTCTCAAAGACCATACTAACCAACTCCCTGACCACAGAAGCTCAGGGAGTGCTTGGACGCTTGTGTTGGTTATTTGATTTGTTTTGTGTTAGTGCTTTTTTTTCTAATTCCATTTTACTCTCAGGTTTAGCATAAGAGAGGAAAGAGGACAGAGACTGAGCAATCAGGAGAAGACAAGTCTGAATAGGGGTGAACACCAGAACTGGATGTGATGGGCTGTCAAGAAACAAGGCATTCATGGTGATGCCCAGGCCCAAGCCCATTCCGCTGGAGGACAGCCAGTCTTCGTGTGCTTGGGGCTCCACACTTTCTGTGTCTGGTATGCACAGAGGACAGGAGTGGGGAGGGAGAAAGTGAGGCACAGATATAGGGATCCTGGAATTCAAAACAGGGCAGCTTATTGTAAAATCTGGAATCATGTTTCTAACTAGAAGATCCAGTGGTTCCATATGAATGGCCCTAGAAAACACTCTGGCTAATGGTGGGGGCAGCGTAGGGCCATATTGCTTCCTCGGTTTCCCCTAAGATTTCAGCGTGTTAATATATTTGAAACCATCCCTGTTAGCCTTGCTGTAAAGCTAGCATAAGGCTCCCCAGCTTCATGCAGCTTTATTTCTCTTGTGTATGGTGTTGGCAGCTGCCTCTCCTGGGTTCTCAAGCATGTAAGTAGTAGGCACCTCTGTCTGTACAAATATGTTCTCCCCTTTTGTGTAAAAGAGCTCAGCTAATGCGGGGGTCATGATTCCTTAAAGAAATATGAGTGTGCTTCCCTTTCCATTACAGGGGCCTTGGAAGAAACACCAAATATATCAGTATCAGCCCCATAAGTTGTTGCTACGCCGATGAAAAACATAGACGCAGGAAAATCACCAGTTTGTCTTAAGAAATAAGACTATCGCCAGCGTTTTTCAAGTGTTTGAAATTTTCAGTCTCCACGAGTGAGGCCACCTTTTCAAATGAAATGCGCAAGCCAATGTCATCCTTTTCAAAAGACAGAGGAGTTACTTAAGGTGCTTAATAGCAGTGTCATAGAGAGCAATGGCCTGAGACTGAAAAAAGCAGCAATTTAAATTGGACATTAAGAAAATTTCACTCAAAGCAAGGGCAATTATGCAATGAAATAATTTCCTAAGGGAGAAACAGTGAGATGCCATTAAAAGAGTTGTTTAAAAGAGAGTGGATAAAAACAATTGCAGTTGAATCTGTTGGAAGATCGTTTTATGATTTATTGCCTGGCTATGCCTGTACGTCATCTCACTGGAGAGTTACCAGGCTGGAGCAGCTTCCTTTATAGCAGGGAAGGATCTGCACGGTACCAGAGGACTGTGATGTCTGTATTCTATTTCTCTTCATGCGAAAACATGAGCTATAAATAGATGATGGGTAGCAGAGGCAAAGGGAACATAGGGGCCTCTAGTTATTCAAAATCTACTCTGTGCCCTAGAATATTTTTAGACATACACGTACCACATCTGTTATCTATTTCTATCTATCTATCTATCTATCTATCTACATATTGTCTGCTTATATATCTATCAAATCTTATTCAAATCTTTAAGCAAATAATTGATTTGTTCAAATTGGTGGCCATAATCAGCTGGTATTATAGAGTATGCGGGTGCACAGCCTGCACTAACATACTATACAACCCGGGGGGTGGGATATAAAAAGTGTCCTTCACCTGAGGTCCAAAGTCCCGAGTGTGTATCCCAGCAAACCCCGACCTGGGATTGTGCAAGGCTCCTAAACCTCTCCCCATTTCCCATTCTATATGTATTAATAGAAAGGTATGAAAAAAGCATAAGACATCCAAGAAGAACACACACACACAAAATCAAATAACGGAAGCAAACCCAAAGACACCATATTTTTGGACTATAAGATACACCCCCCACCCCAATCTGGGAGGAATAATGGTTGTTAATGCTGCTGTTGAGTTTTGTTTACATTGACACTGGTGAAATATTATGCTATTTATGTTATTAAAATATATATTTAACCACATTTTTGCTTCAATTTTTTTTCTATTTTCCTCCTCTAAAACCTAGGTGCATCTTATGGTCTGAAAAAAATATGGTAACTATGGTTCAGTAGTAACCAGAGAAGTCCTAAAATGCCATAATAAATAATTTAGAGAAAACGGATATTTTTGACAGCTGGAAACATGAAGAGTTTCTATTGAGATCTGGAATCTACAAAAAGGAGTCAAAGGGATATTCTAGAATTGAAAAAAAATAACACCTGTAACTGAGAGCTATTGATTGGGTGGAAAGAGACACTTAGCAGCGGACAGAATTAGTGAACCCAAAGACAGATGGGAGACGATATCAAAATTGAAGCACAGACTCACAAAACTAATGGAAAAGGCAAAGAAGCACAGGAAAGGTGCCGGACACTGGTAGAATAACATGCATGGCAATGTAGCCCCAAACAAAAAGGTCAAGAGGTTGCCTAACATGCTTAAAACTGTCAGCCTGTAAGTTCAAGAAATTCAGTAACATCTAAATGAGATTAATACAAAGAAAGTTACACTTCTCTTTGGGCTATTTGGCATGAGCGCATGGCTCTGCTTGATTAGCTGCTGGGCTGACTGAGGGCTGAAGGTGAGGGCTGGCCTTAGGGTGGGCTTTGCCCGTTCCATGTGGTCTCTCATTCTCTGGAAGGCTATCCTGCTTATTCTCACGGCAATGAGGGATCCAAGAGAGAAGGCGGTAAGCCTCAGAACTGACACATGCCACTTTCAGCACAGTCCACCAGCCAAAGCAAACTACAGGGCCAGCCCTGTTCAGGCGGTGGGGAAATGGTCTTTGCTTCTGGGCGGCATGACATGCTGCAAAGTCCCATTATATGGAGTGTGGATTCAGGGAGGGGCATAATTGTAGACAATTTTGTAACACTACTGAGGCTTATCTGAGAAACCCACAGCTCTTTGCATGCACATACCATGTCTCCTAATTCACAAGCATAGTTTGGGTTTGTTTTTATGAATGAGAAAATCAAAGGACAGGATGCTGCATTTGAACATAAGAATATGCAGGGAATCAACAGGAAGATGAATATGAAGAGTTTTGTAAACAAACAAACACAGGCAGACAACTGAAAACAGTCTCACTCAAGAGATTAGGACTTTCACTACTGCACTCTCTCCTCCCTTATGTGTTTCGGGGCCTCCCACTCCAGGACATGAGGTGGCTGGTTCTCCCTGAACATTTCCATGTATTCCCACTCTTCACTGCCCCCATGCCGTCTTCCAGCTTGCTTCTGGTAGCTAGAATGGCCTACCCCATTAAGTCGGACCCTACCAATATCTTCATATCCAACAAGAAGGCTACATCATCTTTCATCAGCTTGTCTCTAATCCTCCCCTGCAATTCCAAAGTAGGACTAAAGCTCCTGAACTCACAATAAATGTAAGCATTTTTTCACAGTATCCTTCCCTTGGCATGACGTTCTATGTCAGTTTTCTCCATGTGTTTTCTGTCTCTGAAAAGCATAATCTCGACTGCAGGATCCAAGGCAGGTTCATATTTGTATTCTTTCACAGCCCCTGCACAAAGCCAAAGGGTCGCTCACAGGGTGGGTATTTGCCAGGTCACCTGCTCAGTTTCTAAAGGGAAATAGCATGGTTCAATTCTATTAGATTATACAGACATCTTCAGTTGCGTCTTAATTTCTCACCACACAGGATAGATGGACCCTGTGAGATTAATTTTACATGAGCAAGATGATTGATGTCCAACAAGGAGGGAAAGAAAAGGAACGTGGACTTCACTTCTGATTTTGACACGTGTATTTTCTTGGGCCTCTGGGCATCAAAGCCTCCCCTGCAAGCTTTGATTCATCACTAATGAAGATTTTCTTCAAACTCTTCTCGTTCACGCATCCAGCTTCCCCTGAAAGATGTGAACAAATGTCAATTGCTTCCTCTTCCAGTTCATCACTCAAGATGCCTGACAGCTTTTGATTTTAATGAACGCCACCAGGGCACCCGGTCCCTGCAACGCTGCTCTTTCCCCTTCTTGGCTCAGGGCCCACACTAACACTGCTTTGATGCTGTGGATACAATGGAGTCTGTCGAACAGATGTAATCACAAGCTACCCTCCATTTAACAGCCAATCAATGTAGCTGACATGATGTCCTTTTGGCTGGGTATTCATGTACTTATAACTGTTCTCGACTGCCTGTAAAATTCTTAATCAGATTGATCTGTTTTTCTAAACGTGTGCAGAGTCTGTGTTTCCTTGTTCCACCATCCGAGGTTTAAAAAATGTCTCATTATTCATTTAAATCAAATTCTGTTTAATTCAGAGCCGGCACTCCCCTGGGTGACAAGACAGTCAAGCTTAGAGTTTGCTTTTAAAAAAAATAAAATTGTATTTTAGAACAATTTTATAGAATTATTGCAAAAAATAGAGCTCTTGTTTCTGCCATTATTAATATCTTACATTAATATGGAATATTTATAACAATGAATGGAGTAGTGTTGATATATTCTTAACTAAAGCCCATGCTTTATTCAGATTTCCTTGGTCTTCTTTGTCCATCTTCTGTTCCAGGATCCCATCAAGGATCGAACACTAAACGTTAGTAGTCTCATCTCCTGAGGCTCCTCTTCACTGTCACAGTCTCTCAGGCTGTCCTTGCTTTTGATGACCTCACCTGTTCTGAATGTTGATGATCAGGTATTTTGCAGTGTCCTTCAAATGAATTTGTCTAATATTTTCCTCATAATTAGACTGCAGTTAAGGGTTTGGGGAAGAGACCACAAGGTGAAGTGCCATTTTCACCATTTCATATCAAATCTACATACTACCAACCTGACTTACTCTCAATGTTGACCTTGATCTCCTGGCTGACAGAGTGTTGGTCAGGTTTACCCATAGTCAAGCTATTCTATTTTTTTCCCTGTTTCCATTTTGCCTCGAGGAGATAACACACTCAGCTCACACTTCAGGAGTGAGGAGCAAGTTTCTACCTACATGAAGACAGAGTACCTACAGTTGGCTATATTTGTGTGATTCTATTTCCAGGCGTAGCATTCTGTTCCACTGATCGACAAATCTGTTCTGTCAACAGTGCAGTTCTGATTACTATAGTCTTATAGCAAGTCTTGGTATCAGTGTGAGACTTCTATATTTGCTCTTCTTCAATGTTTTGATGTTTAGCCAAGGCCTTTTGCCTTTCCACAAAATGTTACAAATCTGTTATCATTATCCACAAAATACCTAATATGCATGTAGATGAAAGAATAATATAATTTAAAATAGTGGAGGTAATTGATAGCACTGTTGATAGGGGTAATTTTGCCAGTGTGATCAGAGAAGACCTGCTCAGGGAATGCCATTTGAGATAACTGAATGAAGAGAAAGCAAGTCCTGTCTAGTTCAGGAAAATAGATCTCTAGGGTAGAGACAAAGGATGAAGGAGGTTCAGTTTGCTTTCTCTTAGCAACTCCAAGAAGGCCATTCTACTAAGCTACTGGGCTAAGCAGGCCAGGGGAGAGCTGTCAGCGTGAAGTTGACTGCAGCTCGAGTACCACGCAGGGACCAGAACATGTAGGTGCTGATGGGCAGCTACACAGACCTTTAGAGAGCAACGGGGGACAGAGTGACACTGGAAAATTGTTTGACAGAGTCCAGGCAGGCACCTGAATGTTTGCTTCAAATTCACATACAATAGACAATTTCTTGCACTGTGTTAAAAAAATTGTCCCACTCCTTTTCACCTTTGTTCTAGTTACAAAGGTAGGTTAGAAAATATGAAAGGAAATAATTCAGAAACTTCTTTCCAATATGAACCAGTTTTCGGTGACCATAAATAACTGTCTCCCTCGTAGCAGACAAAGTGAAAAGCATTGAGTTTCCAAGTCGTCTGTGATGTTCTTCACCATCTTGGACTTATTTGTGTATAAATAAGCTTTACATTTAAAAGAAATTTAATTTTCTTACTTCTTTCATTACCCCTCTCTGCCACCCTCCATCACTATCTGTGTTTCTCTCTTCCTCCCTTCCTCTTCCCGCCTCTCTACTTCCCCCTCCTCCTTTAAATCTAGTTCAATTTGTCTATTGATCGATCATCTGTCTATTATCTATCTCTAACCTGATCTAACTCAAGGACCTCACAAGGTAAATCTGTTAGCACTGCAGCATTAGCTTGAATAGAGAGACTTCATGCTTCAACAATATAGAATCATTTGCTATTCCCCCAACTCCTCTGCCCTGTGGGTTCAGATCGTTCCCCTTGCCCTGTACTACCTCCACCGGGGTCCCGCCCTGCGGAAATCCTACCATCCTACAGGAGCCAGTCCAAATGCTACCTTCTCTAGAAATCACTTAGTGAGGGTCAAAATGCGCAAGATGACTTTTGGCCTCAGTAGCGCTAGACCTTAACTGTGCTTTGGGGAAATAACTCTGACATCAGTGTGCAGAATAACTGCAAGGTAAAGAAGTAAAAGGAAGTGGTTCAGGTGGCTGACACCCAGAAATCAATAGTTTTAACAGCCTGCGAGCCACTTGCCCCAATCTCTGCAGCGTTTGTGCCTTTCCCTAGTCCTGTGTGTCAGTGGCACAGGCGGGCAGTGATTTTATTTCTTCATGAGCACAGTCACAGCCTGGGTGTTCAATGGAGGCTGGCTGAGTCCCTGTGAAGATGACAAAGTCACTGGCTTCGTCTCTGGAGTTGAAAAAAATACTATGTAAATGTGGCTGTGAGTCACACGTATTCAATTTAGGCAATTGCATTTGGACGTGTGATGATTCTATCTGCAAATGGGATCAGTCACGGAGGAAAATGGACTCGGTGAGGCTGAACAAACAAGTCACGCGCCAAAAATTGAAATTTCCATTTCACCCTTGGGTTCTTAGATGAAGTTGTCTGTGTCTCCGAAGCTCTGGGGAGTTCTTTATTCCCTTGTGTCAAATAAGATGCAGGGCACCCGTGTGCGCCTGTGCATTTAGCATCCACCTGTGGTGCTGCTGCTGCATTTGCTGCTCAGCACGAGGCACAGCAATGTGGCTGTTGCTGCATTTGCAAATCCGCACCCTGCGTGGCACAGGCTGCAGGACAGTTATCATGTTCCCTCCCTCCCTCCCTCCCTCCCTCCCTCCCTCCCTCCCTCCCTCTCTCCCTCTCTTCCTCCCTCTCTCCTTCCCCTTTTTCCCCTCCTTTCCCAATCTGCATCAAAATGAACAACCATAATGAAATCTGCCTTGGCCAGCTGATTGCATTTCCTGAACCAAACAAGATAATGCTACAGTTCTCTGGAACATGAGTTAAGTAACTTCATGTTTTTATGTTTGTAGAAATATGATTTCTTCTTTCCCTGTCCATCAGTCAAAGCTAATCTGAAATGTGCATTGTCATTATTGTTTCTCTGTGCATAGAGCCTTTGTTTCTGAGTAAGGCCATCCCTAACACACTTTCGGTTACTGAGGCAGCAACTACAGGCTGAGATTTGCTTTTTAGAATTATATTCAATACTTTGTAGTAGTAGCAGCAGCAGTAGTAGTGGTACTAGCAACAAAAGCAATAATCCTATATATTATTTATCAAGCAACTATTATATACCAACCACGGGGATAAGCACTCACTACATAGTATCTAATTTAATCCCTTTAGGAATCCTCAGCAATAGCCATTATTATTCTGATGTTGGCAACAAGGGGGTTCAGGCTCAGAGAAATTTTGTAGAGCAAACAACTTTCAAGTGTTAGAGCCTGCATTCAGTCCCAGGTCTTTTGAACTTGTCTTCTTCTTCTCCCTGCCATATGCCACTCAGAACCTTTAGGAGGAGCTAGACTAGAATTCCTAGGCCTTTAGGAGGACCCGTAAGACTAGAATTCATTAGTTGTTTGGTTTTTTTCAAGTGACATTACAGTGAGAATGGGGCTTGTTTTAGAAGTTGACCACAGCAATGCTATTGTCTGCACCGAGTAAAGGAACCTGCAGACTTATACTGTGGTGAGGAAAGAACGGGGTGGTGTTGCTCAATAAAATTCATGGAACCAGTATTGGTCTCTACTACTGGCCAGATATAGATAAACACTGAACCAAGGGTGAAGAACTTTACCCAATCTTTGGCAGTAAGCACAGGTAGGAAAAGAAGCTCATACACATAACAACTGAGACCAGACTGGTTTAAAACGTGAATACAAAGATGCTTCAGATGGAGGGGGATGATCAGGGAATCACAGTTTGCAATAGTTGGAACACTGCATTTTTCAATGGTAATAGTCTATAAAGGACAATTATATGAAACCCTGTTAAGGGCTATAGCAAGGTCCAGAGGGAAGAAAAATCACACATGTGTCTGCAGTAGCTGGAGAAATAGGTGTGGAAGAAATAATTCTCCACGTGAGTTCTGGGGAGGGATGGTTGTGAACTTAGAAAGTCATAGAAAACCAGACTACTATGTTCATTGCAGCATCGTTTACAATAGACAAGATATGGAAGCAACCTACGTTGCCAACAATAGACAAATGGATAAAAGAAGATGTGGTACGTTTACATAATGGAATTTTGTATACTCAGCCTATCCTCAGCCATAAAAAGAATGAAACCTTGCCTCGGATGGACCTAGGAGGTACTATGCTAAGTGAAATAAGCCAGGAGAAAATGACAAATACCATGTGATTTCACTTATATGTAGACCTAAAAAAATTAGTGAAGAAACAAACTCACTGATACAGAGAACAAACTGATGGTTGCCAGGTGGGAGAGGGAATGGGGGTGGGTGAAAAAGAGGAAGAAATTAATAAATACAAATTTCCAGCTATCAAAACAGTCACAGGGATATAAAATACAGCCTGGGGAATATAGTCAATAACTATATATGGTGTCAGATGGATACTGGACTTATCAAAATGACCACTTTATAAGTTGTATCAGTATCTAAACATTATGTTGTACACCTGAAACTGCTATACTGCATGTCAACTGTAATTGGAAAAAACTGGATTAATCCCTTCAATCTACTCAATATAGAATGACTTAAAAAAAACAAAGATCATGTAATTTACTCAAGCTCAAAGAATTGCTTGGTTGTGATGTCAGAACTAGACCAAGAATCCTGAGTTCTCAATGACCGGGTGCTTATTCGAGTCTCTATCCACGCAGTGATTGTCACACAGCCTTGTGGCTTTCCAAAGGGGGGGTGTTTAGAGACTGGCTTTTTTCACTGTCTCTTGGGGCAACTCTCAGAGGACAAGATAATCAGATGCCAATGTCCTAGAAAGCACTTCCAAACCGTACTATTTTCTGTTGGCTATAAAGAGTTCCAAAGTCCCCTGGCTGATGGGAGAAGAATGTTCAGTTGTGGCCCCTGTTCCTGCCTTGTCTCCTCCTCAGCAATGACCAGTGACCAAGTCGTGTCCGCAGGTTGAGATGCTAGCAGGGTGTAGCGGTTCAGAGTGCGGCTGAAGCCAGATGCATCTCGTTCCATCACTTACCTCAATCAAACCATCATTTTCTCATTTTATTATCCAATGAGGATAATAACAGAATTGTATTCAAAGCATATGGGGTGTTTAGTGAATTCATAAGAAAAAATACTGAGTGCATTATCTGGTACATGAAAACTTCTGAACAAGTAACATCTACAATTATGATGCTTGCTGTTGATGCCTTGGGTATTAACTAAACATTAATTGGGTGCCTGTCCAGGTCCTTGGAGCCATGGCCTAAAGAGAGAATAGAGACAGCGGAACCAAGACTGACTAGAATACAGGGTAGGGGGCCTTCCAAGGGAGTGCGAGTCTCTGGTCCAACTCTACCAGTAGCTCTTCTCTTGATTTGGGTTCTCTCCTAAATCCGACCCTGAGACAATGATGGTTCAAGGGCAAATGTCTAGAGTTCTGTATGATCCCAGGAAACACGGGGATTATACATAGGAAGGAAAGCAGGAAAGAGAAGGAAACCCACAGTGGACACCTTACTCAGCAGGGGTCTGGTCTGGGAAACCAGATCTCAGTCCTGCTGCGGGACTCAGAGACAGAGTCAGCACGCCTCAGCATGATCCCACCGAAGTCGAGGAACCTGGGTGTTCTCCAACATAGACCCCCTCCATGATCGGCTGAGAGCTGCCGCCGCCAGCATGAATGCCCCAGAAATGAGTGAGCTCTGCTAGCCAGGAAGTAGCCCTCAGGTAGAGAATTCCAGGTGTCCACAAAAAGAAACCTTTGAGGAATGAAGAGGTGAAGCCAGAAGAGAGTGGATGAGTGACGAGGGACAGGGAGAGCATCTGAAAAAGATTCAAAATAAAGGCAATACTGACATTTACTGCCTTGAGAAATGGTGTTCTAATCCTGGTTTTACGTAGGACTTTTGGGATCCCAAGGGTTGGTTTTAGTTCTGATGATTAACAGTGAAATACGGTTTGGGTCAGCAGCGAGAAAAACAGAAAGATCTGGGCAAGACATCCGGATGAGAAACACAATAGCCAAGAGGTGGATTCCTGCACTCCAGGCTAAGAGGAATGTCCCAGGTAAAGTGCCCTTTTTCTGTTGGCCTGTGACATTGGGAGTGAGAAGAAGTTTCACTCTGGTTCAGTGGTAAAACTGGCGTACGTAGTGGTGAACTAGGTACAGGGTGTGCAACGGCTTGACATCTTGAAACCATCCTGCCCACCTCAACAAGGAGTGTGTGGAACTTTCCCTGAGCATTACTGAATTCTTCACATCTATGTCACTCTAGCTCAAAAGAATCATTTAACATTGATGCCTTGATGTGTTTGAGGAATTGTAAGTTACCTCACCTACAACAGCTTCCATGTAAAACATTAAAATAGCCTTAACCCAGAGAGGATGAGTGATGTACTATGTTAGCAGGGAGCCGCAGACCACAGCCCGTGTTCTTCCCACACAGCTCACTTTCGCACTGGGCGGAGGTCAGCCTAGGCTGTGAATTGAGCACGGTGGGGAATGAATAACCCCAGTTAGCTTTTGAGAGCATCACCAGCAGTGAACCGAGAACATTATCCTGATCCTACAGCTTCCCTGGACCATCCATGGTCTTCCCTGGACTCCTCAATGCAGTCTGTCCATCACACTGCATTAGGTCCGGGACCTAAAAATGTGAAATTTGAAACCTGTCATTTCTCCCTCTCTACTCTTAACAAACAAACCCAATTCCACATGAAAATCAAGATAAAAGGTAGTCAATAATAGTGGGTTTTTTTCAGAATGAAACATAAAAGGGAGCATTTATTTGCTAAAGTCACTGAGATTCAATAGTGTTTAATTATTACTTATTTTACTGAGTCTCTTTGAGATAAAAGTCTGCTCTGAATATAGCTGTTTCTCTAAGGTAGGAGACTGACTGTGAGCTTGTTTCAATATGTTGTGTTACAGGAAAATGGTTTTATAGAAACCACTGGGAAACAGCCACGTTATTTTAAGATGCACTTACTTTTAAATGCAAACTTTTTCTTGTTTATCTTACTGGCAGATTAATAGCTTAAATTTCTAAATACCAGGCTGTTCAAATGTCAGATAAAAACAGGGTTCTTCAAACACTGATGGTCCTTGGTCATCAACATCAACTGGAAAATGAGTAAAACTGCTGATTCTCAGGTCCTGCCCCAGAGATTCAGGTGGATAATTCAGACATTTCTGTGTGTGTATCACACAAACAAACTAGGTGAATTTCACAAAGGCGGTTCTCAAAAAAATATTTTAATCATGTAGTTTACATGTACCTTTGAAAAACAATTTGGCAGTCTCAATTAAGGGATTTGACATTGTAACGACTCCTGGGACTCAGCTTACAGAGATGAGTTTACAACAGACAGACACCTGCTGTGTGGTGTGGTCATGTTCCCCACCATCTTCTTTAAATGGTGGTAACGCAAACAGTACAAAATGTCTAAATATAGGAGAATGTAAATGTATGCAAATTACTTAGCCACCATTAAACTCCGTTTCCCCAAATGTAACAATAAGATAATAATTTTTACCTAATATTGCTGTAAGATTATAATAGAAATGTCAGCAAAGTGCTTACTTGGTACATTTTCAATGTTAATAATATTTATGTTTCCCCTTTCCCTCACCTACCAAGATACCATAAAACAGTAAGATGATGTGCATGGACTATGGAGCAAAAGTCAGAGACGTTTGCAATATAATGTTAATTGACAAACAGGGTCAGTGTTATAAGCACAGTATTAAGCAGTTGACAAAAACGATATCACCTACTTCATGTCAGACACTATGTAAAGACTTCAGGAAACAGGGATTTAATGAAACAGACGGGGACTATTTTCTGATGGGAACTAACATTTAGGTTCAGGGGTTAGCAAACTTCTCCTGAAAGGGCCATGTAGTGAATATTTTTAAGCTTTGTGGGGTATCAATTTTTGTCACATCTACTCAACTCTGCCACTGTGGCATGAAAACAGATACAGGCGACATGTGAGCAAACGGATGCTGCTGTGTTCCAATAAGACTTCCTGTTAACGTAAGAAATGGCCAAACTTGTAAGAATTTTTATGAGTTTGTCTGAGTTGAACTGAAGACTATAAAGGATGGAAAAAATGCTCCAGACAATGGCAAATTTGCACCTTATTTTGTACATTACAATCAAAGGAGGAGGCTTAAGCGGTTACATGGCACCCATTGGTGATAGATTTGGGGAGCAGGAGAAAGCAAAGGGGAGGAATGTCTGGGACTGGATAAGAAGTGAAACAAAGGGACACATACTCTTCTGTGCTGGCGAGTAGAGGATAGTTAGAAGTTAATAATTAACACGATAACAATAATGGGTTTTGTGGTCTCTGCTGGGTCTAGAAAAGGAAATTATTCTGACGTTCCAAAGGCATGTTATCCAAGATGCAAAAAGATGATAGACAGGCTCACCTAAGGGAGATTCTGGCATAGGACACGTTACCCGCCACGGCTTGCATTTAGTTTGAAGGTTTTCCCTGCAGACCTTCCTATGTGGTTACTTGAGGTCTCTGAGTGAGAAAGACCTGCCATGCCGGCCTCCCCTGGACTTGTCAGGTTTTCACCCCCTTTTCATCCACACTTACAAGTTTCGTAAATTTGTAAAAATGCCTTTACAAAAGCAGATGGTGGGCCAGGTCTGGCCTGCAGGCGGCAGTATGCTGGCCCCAGCCCAATCTACTTTAGCTAAATAGGAAGTAAAACTACCGTGTTTCCAATCTAGAGGGAAATGTCCCACAAGTTAGATTAGGGGACATTTAGGTAGCTGAAGCATGTGTCATTGTTTTATTTTGTAGACATTTTTGTAGTTTGCAACATTTCTCAAAGGAGTACACACTATGTCTGAAATAAGGTGGAGAAAAGGAACATTTGAAAATGTTGGGGCATTATCTGAGCCCTCGGAATAGTTGGGGAGCTTGAACCTGAGATTAAAATATTGCAGTGAAATCCTGACATGACTAATACCATTTGGATAATGTGGGAAAACGAGGCTATCGCTGCAGTTTCAGAACCCGTAGTGCACTGTTGAACTGAGAGCTCCGTGACAGCTCCTTGTCAGGCAATTTCAACTGCGTAGGATTTTTATGTGGGTATTTGTGCAGCTGTGGTGGCGATGACCCCATTCTCCTCATTACACATGAACTCAGAAGGCCACTTAATCAGAACCAGCTACAATCAATGGATGCCTGTCATTTGTTCAGAGCAAGCTAGGAGCTATGAAACATAAGATGAGACACCACATTCTCGATTCTCAGGAGTACGTTAAAAAAGAAAAAGTTTCAGAATTTTGGACCTTGTAGCAGCTGGCTGTGTTACAGTTTTACTTGCTGCTGCTGTTAGCAGCCTGGTGCCACTTCTCTTAGTGACATGCGGGATGGGTCACTTTATGTCCCCCAAAAGACATGTTGAAGCCCTAAATCCTAGGAACTCCGAATGTGACCTTATTTGGAAACAGGTCGTTGCAAATCTAATCAAGGTAAGGATGAGGTCATTGGGGTGAGACCTAGTCCAATGTGGCTGGTGTTTTTATAAGAAGAAAACTAGGGCACAGAGACACAAGGAAAAGGCACTGTGAGGATAGGAGAAGAGGCTGGAGAGACGCATCCGCCATCCAGACGACGCCAGGGCTGCCTGGCAACCACCAGGAGCCAGGAGAGAGTCATGGGATACGTTCTCCCACAGAGCCCCCAGAGCACAAATCCCACCAGCACCCTGGCTTTGGACTTCTAGCTCCCAGACCTGCAAGAAAATAAATTCAAGGTTTACAACACCCAGCGTGCAATGCTTACTTATAGGATCCCTAGGAAACTAATGCAATGTGGAAAAAAATCACCTTGGATACAGTCTGGGAAGGGAGATGTATCATTTGCTTGGAAGCACGCGTGCATGATGCTGAGTGTGGCTATGTTAGAGTCCTCGTGTTCAGCAATTTCCAGATAGATGCCAACAAACAGTTCCTCCCATCCTTGTAAGCAAACACCACTCCTTGTACCAAGGGGTAAAGACTAGTTTTGTCTTACTCTGATCAACAGAATGCAGTGGAAGTATAATTTGGGGGACTTCCAAACCCAGGCCTTAAGAGGACAGGTGTGGCTTCTGCTTCTTATCTTTTGGGTCCTAGCCTCCTTGCTCTCAGGAGTCAAGGATGAACTAGTGAATGATGAGAGAACCCCCAAAGGCAGACCCTAAGTGAGGAGAGTCCTTCTTGGATGTTCCAGTTACACCTCACTCTTAGCTGATGATAGCCACCCAAGTGACCCCAGTCCGCACCACAGAGAACAGAATCACCACGCTGAGCCCTGTCTCCTTTCCTGACCTACACATGATGATAAACAATACATTGTCTTTGTTTTATTTTACCACATTGGGACTTTATTACATGACAATGGGTAACTGATACAATGTGCATGAGTGTTGAGGGTTAGAGAAGAAATAGAGAGGAGGGCAGCTGGCTAGGCTACAATGGATTAAGACAAAAATAAGTAGAGAAAGAAGGCAAAGACTACTGAGATTAGGAATTTAGCAGCGAAAGTACTGAAGTTCATTTGCTAAAAACAGGGAATAGATTCAATCTGCAGGCTGGAACATTTCCAGGCCAGGGCAAGTTGGGTGTGCTGGGAGAAAAGGAGAGAATGATTGAGGAATACTTGGCCATGTGCAATTTGTAACATTCAGCTGTTCCAAGGACTTTCCACACAGTGTAACCTGAAGAGCAGAATCCTAACATGGTCTTTCACCTGGCCCGCTGGGCTGTGCCTTCAGCATGGAGTTTTCTGAACTCATCTTTCTCTTCTTGCTCAGGATAAGCTTTCTGCAAAAAGTCGACCATGCCTTTTAAAGATGACGTACTCATTTTTAATAAGTGGGTGTGCATATTCATTTAGCATTCTCATTCTCTAAATACTTTAAGGTGACTGTGGCCAAGCCCATGTGCTTCAGAAAATGCAAATGATAAGCGGTATATTGCCCAGCTACGCAGCTCACTTTTTGGTCCAAAAAATGCAGAATGAGAAAGTGCTATGTCACATCCCTGTGCTTCTTCATACAATGCTTCCTAAGCATCCTAGACTGGAAGCTGCCCACCTTCCTCCTCTTCTCTCCTGGACAAACATGCATGGCCACCACTGGGCAAATTCACACTGAGGTTTCAAAACTGAAGGCAGACTCTGCCTCTTTGAGTCCTGTGTCCATGTAAAAGGGCATGTAAAAAGCACAGTGAGATTGCTGTATTTTCACTGGACTTTTCACATACTTCTCTCCTCTATGCTTTCAACATTTGAGTGTATATGTGCTTCCTCTGTAAATCTGGGAGCTCCACAGGGCAGTCTTCTGTCTTATTTATTCCTCTAAGCTCAATGTTTCCAGCACATCAAACTGTTCAGTAATGTTAATAATTGAACATATGATCTGGCATCAGAGTCTGTGACATTACGATCTCATATGAGTCATTTAACTTCCCATGCTTGAGTACTTCTCTGTCTCTAGCTAAAAGGAAGTGATTGCTGCTTGCTCCCGCCTACTCTAAGCTGCTCTTCTGCAGTTTAACCAGTTAATCATCATAAAACACTCAGAAGGTAAGGAATATGGAGCAATGCCAGGTGGTAACAAAATCCCGGGGCATCTCAAAGAGACCTGTCAATCAGTGAAAAGTCATGGAACGCAGCTTCAAGCACCAGATTTTCTGACAGCTGCAGAAGCTTGTCTGTCTGTCATGCTGGTGTCAGGGATCCTGGGGGCTCAGCTATGAGTCCTGCTGATTGATGTTCATAGTCTCAGCTCTGCTTAGCACCTGTTTGGATGTATCATTGAAAGGTGAACATGCAGTACCGCTGCACTTGGCTTTGATATTCAATTTCACATGTGTTCTTTATTTATCTACGACAGATGCAAACCTTTTATAGTTACGAATTCAAGGTGGGGATTGTCTAGGACAGGCTGACATTAGCCCTGGAATGTGATTGTCAATTCTTGTCATGCAATCCCACTTTGGATAATCAGATGTTGGATGAAAAGCAAATATTACTGTTTAACTGTAAATAAACACACATATAAATAAACAGCACACACATAAATGCATGTTCCAAAATTTTCCACACCTTCCAGTATTTCCACTTCCCCTATTTTTCCAAGTTTGATGCAACTGTGAATCTGCCAAGACCCATTTAAGCCAGCCCAGCTGATGCTGCAAGAGGTGGGGGCTGTGTCCCATCAAGCCCTGCCCAAACTGAAGATTCAAGAGAAAATTATGGTTGTTTTTTTTTAAGCCTCTAAGTTATAGGGTGGTTTGTTATACAGCAAATGATTACTGATACACTCCCTTACCTATTCCTAATTTCTGCACTTAGAGATAGCTATTTTACATTTGCTTTGCTATTTATTCGGTGAGTTGCTTCCAAATTTCTAGTCAGTATCATCTCAATACCAATTAAAGTAAGTTGTACACACTTTCTGAGACTCAGTTCTTCTGAAGTTCACCTGAGACACTGAGCTTTGATGTGGTACAGGAAATGGCACATAGTAAGTGCTAAATAAATTGCGATTTTTACAATTAGGAGAAAATTACATTTTTCATATCAATGTAGAATAATCAATACAGTGGGGACACATGTCAGGGATACATATGGTCAAGGTCTATTTAAATCTAATGGCAGCATAACTTGGAAAACAGAGAATTCTGTATCAAGCATGGTTGAGTCAGTTCATACATATGTTTATATAGCTGTTTCTTTTTTCTTTTTTAAATGTTATTTTCAATTACAGTTTGTACTCAGTATTATTTTGCTGTTATTGGTTAGTGGTTTTGCATAGTGGTTAGACAGTCATATACTTTCCTTTACTTCTATGTTAGTGGAGTTTAAGAGACAACATGGTGAATGTAATTCTTTAAACATTAACATGTTTAACTGAAAACCTTTTGTATCTTTAGTCCAGTATTCTCAAATGTTCTGTGGGTTTGGAATCAGGAGCTACGAGTGGAGCAAAGGTAAATCTGGGTTCTGGGGAGAAGGGTTCCCTCCCCTCTGCAGCCTGGGACTGGCTTATCTGAGGGGACCTTCCACGCTCACTGGTTAGCGAGGCTTTGCCAGTGTGGTAGGGTATTCCGGGGCTCCTCCTGGGGGATCAGGCAGGAACTTACTCCTCATGAAATTTCACTCCAA